>NC_136877.1:46311022-46894799 GCF_949152265.1 Phoxinus phoxinus
TGTGTAGAGAAAAGATACAATGGTGCATGTGTGTGTGTGAGAGACTCGAGAGAGAGTGAGAGTCTTACTACCTTTTTCTTGACTGCACCGAGTTTCTGGTCCATGTCCCTTTTCTCTCTTGCAGAATTCAGGGCCATTTGAGTATACTAGACAAAAAGAGGAGAAATTATAGTCACATTTTATAGTTCATTCCTTTATTTGTGTCTACGTCAAAGTTACAGGAGCAATGTACAGATGAAACTCGACAAATTTGAATGTCGCGCAAAAGTTCAGTAATTCAACTTAAAAGGTGAAACTAATATATTATATCGACTCATTACATGCAAAGTGAGATATTTCAAGCCTTTATTTGTTATCATTTTGATGATTATGGCTTACAGCTTATGAAAACCTTTTCACAATATTCCTCAGTAAACAAGCTACAGTTAGTCCAAAATGCAGCCGCTAGAGTTCTTACCAGATCAAGAAAATATGATCATATAACACCAATTTTATCATCTCTACACTGGTTACCTATTAAGTTCCGTATCAATTACAAAGTATTGCTACTGACTTATAAAGCCCTAAATGGTTTAGCTCCTGTGTATTTAAGGGATCTTCTATCGCCATATAATCCATCGCGCTCTTTAAGATCGCTAAATTCGAGGCTTCTGGTCGTACCTAGGATATCTAAGTCCACTAAAGGAGGGAGGGCGTTTTCACATCTAGCTCCTAAACTCTGGAATAGCCTTCCTGATATTGTCCGAGGTTCAGACTCGCTCTCCCAGTTTAAAACTAGATTAAAGACGCATCTCTTTAGCCAAGCATTCACATGATGCATCTCATACCTTTTATACTACAGTTAAATCAGATCAAATGCATTCATGTTATGAACAGCAGCTACGCTAATTATTTCCCATCTGCCCTTTCTTGTTGTTTCTTGACGCCTGTCCCGAGATAACTCAAATAGAGTTCGTCAGCTCCAGTTCTGTATCCAGCCTCTCATGGAGACTTCAGATGCCCCAACGCCTGTGATGAGACGACTCGACGCCTGTGAAGAGACGACCCAACGCCAGCGATATGTTATGCCCTAAATTTATGATTAACTAACTGTATTTTTGTATGTACATTTCTGAAATGCATTTTCTGTAAAGCTGCTTTGAAACAATATGTATTGTGAAAAGCGCTATACAAATAAATTTGAATTGAATTGAATATTCTAATTTTGAGTTTGAAGCTGTACGCCATATAATTATCAAAATTATCACAAATAAAGGCTTGAATAATCTCACTTTGCAAGTAATGAGTCTATATAATATATTAGTTTCAACTTTTAAGTTGAATTACTGACTTTTGCACGATATTCTAATTTTTCGGGTTTGACCTGTACACCACAGTGCCTCAAATCAGTTTTTTTTCCACCATGCGGATCCGTTTTCAGATAACAAAAAAGTAAATTTTTTTTGGTGAATTTAAAATCCCTTTCACACCAAAGTGAAATGAATCAGTCTCAGGCTGAAGGAAATCCACATTCTGTACAGTAGAGGGCGCAACTCAAACCTTCAGCTGTGCTGCGTTCTGGACTGCAGAAGAATAGGATGTAGGAGAAGAAAGTTCAACACTCTTTCTCCAGCAAAGACATTGCTTAATAAAGTGAGATTAAATATATAAAGTATATTTGTGCAACCTAATTGTGTAACCTATTTATTTTGAGTAATACTGAATTTCACGATTTCTCTCAACATGGGGACAGACGAGCTGTCAGTCAATATGAATGTGAAAAAGTAACTTGCGTTACATATTTGAAAAAGTAACTCAAATATTTTGTTGTAAATTCAAAAGTAATGAGTTACTTAGTTAAAAGTAATCTGATTACATAACCCGGTACTTGTAATGCATTACCACCAACACTGGTTTTATGTAGAAATAAATCGGACTCTTTACAGATTGTTTGCTTTGTGAAAAGTAAGGTTGGAATGAAGTAAAATCAAACCAGTTCAATCATCATAACAGAAAGCTTGATTAATCCTTGACGTGACCTTTAAATAAATGTATTCTACACAGAAAGATACACAAATAATTTGTTAAAATGCATGTATTGTTAATGCAAGACAAGAAGTTCTACGATCTATTACTTTCATATGCATAAAACTAAATATTATATTATATTAAGTTATATTGTGAAATTTTCTGTGGATGTTACAATGGTTATTTATGCACGTAAATCAGCCAGGGTATCATTGTGACATGTGATAACCTCACAAAACATCAGATTTGAGCAGAAAACCAGAAACGGGTATGTGAGCGTATGGCAGATAGGACAGAAAATCCTGAAAAGATGGAAACACTTTGAGACTGAGGTTTGGACCGTTTAACTAGATCTCAGAATGGAAGTTTAATTGCATATCGCACAATCATAAACACATGCACTGAGGCTCAGCCTAAATCCCCACTGCTGTATATAGCCATTATGTGACCTTTCTTGTCAAGAGTTGTGATGATACGTCTTCTATAATTGAAGTGTATCTGGAGTGCGGCGGGTTTCTGGACCACAGTTAGTGAAGAGTCAAAGTGCACGTCACTCAGGGGCTTAAAGGATTAGTTCACTTTAAAAAAAACTTTTGCTGATAATTTACTCACCCCGATGTCATCAAAGATGTCCATGTCTTTCTTTCTTCAGTCGAAAAGAAATTAAGGTTTTTGATGAAAACATTTCTCCATATAATGGACGTCAATGGGCCCCAAACGGTTCAAGGTCCAAATGACAGAGTCAGTGCCGCTTCAAAAGGCTTTAAACGACACCAGACGATGAATAAGGGTCTTATCTAGCGAAACGTTCGGTCATTTCAAAAATAAATAAAAAAGTTTAAGTTTTATAAGCACAAACGCTCGCCTTGCTCTGTTCTGTGATGCGCGTTCGTGACGTCACGTAATACACAATTACGTTGAAAAGGTCACGCTTCTATGAAAAGTAAAAAATGTCTGTCCTGATGAAAATGTTCTTTTAGGCTTTTTAATATTACAACACCCAGGATACACACAAGAAATGGGCATTTTAAACGATAAACTGACACAAAGACATTTGAATATGTGTATATGGTCCTCCTTCCGCACATTTGTAAACACTGACTCAGTGAAGCGTGACCTTTTCAACGTAATTGCGTATTACGTGACGTCACGAACGCGCATCACAGCATTTGTGCTTATAAAACTTAAACTTTTTTATTTATTTTTGAAATGACCGAACGTTTCGCTAGATAAGACCCTTATTCATCGTCTGGTGTCGTTTAAAGCCTTTTGAAGCGGCACTGACTCTGTCATTTGGACCTTGAACCGTTTGGGGCCCATTGACGTCCATTATATGGAGAAATGTTTTCATCAAAAACCGTAATTTCTTTTCGACTGAAGAAAGAAAGACATGGACATCTTGGATGACATGGGGGTGAGTAAATTATCAGCAAAAGTTTTTTTTAAAGTGAACTAATCCTTTAACTGAATAGGAAAAGGATGTAAGATACGCTGGGACTTGCTCAGGGCCCTGACCTATTTCAAGAAGAGGTCATGAAGATCACCTCCACTTTCGCTTGTTATATTCCACGTAATTTCCTGTTCTTCCCCCCTATCTTTTCCACTCCTTGCGGTCTCAGTGCTTTTCCACTTGTCCCCAATTCTGTAACACTATACTGGTAAAAACACGTCTCGACCCCAGCCACATCTAATTTATTTAATTTGTCCCTCTACCCCGACAACGTTTCCATTTTTTAAATTTGCAATACAGTATGATGCTCTAAAGCACTTCGCTGCTATGAATAGGCTCTTGCGATCTCTCTTGACATTTGTCTTGCTCAGCTTTTCACCATTTCCTGTGCTTACAGGAAGCTACGAGCAGGTTTTGTGGTTTTCACAGGCCAGTAGAAGGTGAGTAAGTTTCCTGTCTAAAACGTCTACATTTCAACTTCATGTTTCTCAGTAACATCAAGTCATTGCTTTGTCCAGATTTTATACACAAATATATGAATCCTCAACTACTTTTAAACATCACATGAGCAGTATTTTGATCTCAGGTAACTTGTCAGTAAAAATTTAAAACGTGCAGATATTAGCAGATCTTAGACTTTGCATGTAAGTTTTAACCCCACAAA
Source organism: Phoxinus phoxinus (assembly GCF_949152265.1). Classification (NCBI taxonomy): domain Eukaryota; kingdom Metazoa; phylum Chordata; class Actinopteri; order Cypriniformes; family Leuciscidae; genus Phoxinus; species Phoxinus phoxinus. Next base: position 46,315,144 of record NC_136877.1, read on the forward strand.
CTGCGGTTGGTGTTTGTTTACATTCTTATAAAGTGTTGAGGTGTTTTTCAGGCAGTTTTACAGATCTGTGAGCACAAAAGTATGTGCCAACACACACAAACCAGTGTGTGATACAAACTGTTTCCTGTTGTTGCTCACTCTGGCAGAAAACTTCCTGTCATGATGGGCCATCATGTGATCTCTGAATTTTTTTTACTTCACAACATGATCAGTTTTATGTTTTTCTCCCTCAAACCTACTTGGTACTTCACACTTTTTCTCCCTTCCTCTCTTTTAAGTGCATTTATAATCCAAAAGCAGCTTCACATGCTTATGACATACACATCGATAGATCGATCGATTGATAGAGTTGTAATCGAAATTATTTAACCCCCATTGCAAATCAAGTTTATCTGCTAAATTTACAGACTTTCAGCTCTTTGCAATGAACGAATCAAACAAAAATATGTGAAATAGCTCCACACAACAAAAGTGGTTTCCTGAAAATGCAACTTTTAATGACTTCTGCCGTCTCAGAAGTATTCAACCCCTTTTTGGCAAGCATCTTTAGTACTTAGTAGAGCACCATTTTGCTGTTATGACCTTCTGCAAACGAGATGCATAACCAGACACCAGCTTCTGGCAGCGTTTCTGAGAAATCGTCTGAGAAATCTAAGTCATATTCTTGGGTTTGTGTGCCGCCTCAGCTTCCTCACTGACGGCATGACGTTTTCTCCTAGGATTTCCTGATACTTCAATGAATCGGGTTTCTAGCGCCAGAAGATGCAAAGCAGCCGCAGAGCATCCTCGAGCCTATGGTGCCTTCCTCCAGACATACCACTGATCCATCGGGCCGAAAAGCTTTGTTTCATCGCTTCACAGAACAGAATCCAAAAACTGTGCAGCTGAAGCCTCAGTGCCTGTTGCCACTGAGTTTTTGGTGGTCTTTTGTAGTCACTCGAGGGTTTTTCTGAACCTGCCTTCTCAGAAATCTGATTGCAGCCGTTGATAACTTCCTCTCTCTGACCCGTCCATGTAGTGTATGAGGGCTGCACGATTATGGCCAAAATGATAATCACGATTATTTTGATCAATATTGAGATCACGATTATTTATTATGGTTATTTGTTGATTTGAACCAAAAAAAATGTATTGTCACATAATTATAACTGCTTTCACATCCATATTGTGCTACATTTCCTGCTAATGTACAAATATGTGCATCAAAATAAAATAGTTCCTCTTATTCACCAAAATTCAGTGCATCTCCTTAAAGAATAAATACAAATAAATAATGTATTATTATTTTATATTGTATTTATATTAGGGCTGTCCGTTAAACGCGTTATTAACGGCGTTAACGCAAACCCATTTTAACGGCGTCAATTTTTTTATCGCGAGATTAACGCCTAGCAAACTTTTTAGTTTTTTTCACATGCTTTTGCAACAACTAGTAACGTTATTAAAACTACAACACCACACCGGATCTAGCTAGACCAGAAACAAAACAACAGGCACGCCGCACACACCTGTTTGGGATTGTGAACCGGCCAAAGAGTGGACGAGAAGCGCAGCGCCGAGCCACGTCTAGGACAACTGAGCGCGTCTAGCATATCGGACGCGCACTTTCTCAGTTTATGGCCAGCAATAAACACGCTGAATGGCGCCGCCGGTGTGTGTACACTCATAGATAATAATGTGTTCGAATTTTAAATACGAGGCGCTGCACGACGCGGCGCTTCTCGTCTGCACGTTACGTTTTGAGTGGATGAATGATGAGCACGAGACGCCGAAATGGAGGCCAGATTCTGAATGGAAAGTTTACTTTTAAAAAGTTGCCAAATGGTTCAATTGACAAGACCAAAGTGATCTGTGTGTTTTGTCGTTGTGAACTGAGCTATCATCGCAGCACGTCCAGTCTGAACTTGATGGCCAAGCACACACACAGCTGATGCGTTTCTATAACGTTACCTCGTCAGTATTTCTTTCACCCTTTTATTGATGACGGTGTTATGTGAGAGATTATTTGCTCCAAGTGAGAATGTTAGTGTGAAATTGAACACAGTATATGCCAATGTTGTTTTCAATAAAAAAAACATTTGCACAAAGCAAGCCGATCCACTTTTCCATGTTGATAAGAGGATTAAAATGAGAAAAAGTAATGGGACAAAAAACATTTAGAATAGATAAAAATGTGCGATTAATCGCGAGTTAACTATGACATTAATGCGATTAATCGCGATTAAATATTTTAATCGTTTGACAGCCCTAATTTATATTTTATATACATTGTATTTATAATTAATATTAGGATAGACTAGAGATATTATCTTCTGTTATAATTATTATTACCTATTATTACATGGATTGGTTCAATTCTAATGTAGAATGTATAGAATGTAGAACTGCTAAGTATAACACACCGTTGCCATAAAAAAAAGAGCGTTGCCATGGACACGGTGTTCTTCAACGGAAGCAATACAATCAATAAACTCCTTTTTAAATCAATATTTTGTGTCAAATTATTGATTTATTTGGTAGGTAGCCATGTAAGCGGGATTCCGATGTCGGTGAATAAAATTCAGAGTCATTGTTATTTGAAGTCTCTCGCGCACTATGGCTTGCGCGCAGACACACCCGGTCTCTCTCGCGCGCAGACACACCTGGTCTCTCTCGCGCACTATCGCTCGCGCGCAGACACACCTGGTCTCTCTCGCGCACTATCGCTCGCGCGCAGACACACTCGGTCTCTCTCGCGCGCAGACACACCTGGTCTCTCTCGCGCACTATCGCTCGTGCACAGACACACTCCCACGAATTTGATCGTGGGAACCCAAAATCGTGATCGTGATTAAAATTCGATGAATTGTGCAGCCCTATAGTGTAACCACTGTTTCTTTAACTTTGAACTTGCAAACTATGCTTCCAACAGTGTCTCTAGGAACATTTAGTTCCTTTGCTATCTTTTTGTATCCTGTTCCTTGTTTGTGAAGGGCAATGATATCTTCCTTTAACTTTTTGGACCATTCTTTTGACTTAGCCATATTTCTAACATGCCGTCAAACGTGACACTCAACAAACCTAGCCAGTTCACATATTCACATACAGTATCACATATGAGACAACACCTGTTTTGCAGATTTGTGCTGTTGTGAGGGATACTATTCAGGGAGTTGAATAATGTTTAGACTGATTGAAGTTCAATTTGGGGAAACCACTAAAAATATTTTAGACATAAAAAAAAAAAAAGACAGACAGACAGACAGACAGATAGATTATTCTCACCTCATCACTCAGCTCTTTGCGGTAGATTTCCAGTTCTGTGAGTGACTGATAGCCCTGTTGGAAGAACAGAGCCTGGGCCTCCATAAGAGAAAGCATCTGACACACATTTACACAAGAGACAAACACAAAAGCAAAAGTGATTGTAAGTTACCATTCAGTCCTGATTATCTTAAAGTGCCCCTATTATGCTTTTTCAAATATTATCTTTCATCCAGTGTGTAATATCGATGTATGTGGATGTAAAAGGTCTTCAAAGTTTTAAAGATCAAAGTGAACGACAAATAAAGTTATTGTCTCCTAAAACAAAGAATTGATTTTGAACTGTCGAACTGTCTCACTTCCTGTTACAAACCAACGTAACAATGTAACAAATTTGCATAATGGCAGTCTATGGTCTTCATTGGAATTAAAATGGTAAAACCGAAGCTATCGTTATTGTTCGTATCACTGTGTATCAAGCGTTGAGGAAGATCCGGAGCTAAAATTCAGATATGGTAATAGGCGTTCTGTTTCCGACAGCCGCTGTAAGCTGTAGACCAATCACAACAGACTGGGCCATCTGACCAATCAGAGCAGAGTAGGGGTTCAAAGGAGGAGTTTAGAGAGACTGAATCTTCGAACAAACCGTTGCAGAATCTGGGAAAAATTTGGTTTTAGGCAATTAGGCAATTTTTTTTTTTTTTTTTACCTTGGATGCATGTAAACCTATTGCAGAAGACCTCCAAAACAAAACTGGGAACCTTTTTAAAAAAGCATAATAGGGGCACTTTAATAAGATTCTTTAATAAAATACATTCGGTATTATGACACATACCGCCATAAGAATTTCAGTTTTCTTCTTGGACTCAGTGACATTAATCTAGATTAGGAAGAGAGAGAGAGAAGGCGATTTACAATGACAATAATACAGGCAAAAACAAATATCCCAAAGGAGACAATACTGAATTGAGGACACACATGTCCATGCATGAAACTAGGTGAGTGTGTTTGAGAATGAGTCTGTAAAATACAGTACCCTAAAAGTATTTAGACACAAATCATACAGTAAAAATATATGAGAATCATTAAACTAGATATAACAAACCAAATCTGCACAAAACAGGTGGTGTGTGAAATCCAAAAAGTGCCACAATGTTTTTGTCTTCCATTCTCAACAATATATTGTTTTATTAATTGAAACCTAACAATGTTTTTATAAAACATTTGCTTTAAAGGTACCGGTAAATACCACTAAGTTTGATATTTTAGTATATAATGCAAAGATATCTACACATTATAAGTGTGTCCAAATACATCGTAAGGCCATTGTATATGAAGTATGTTTGATACCATTAAATTTATTTTCAAGTCTCTGTTACACATTACATGCAATTACTGTTGTAATACCTATAAATTATGCAGAATTACATGCAACTAACCTAACCCTATAGTAAGTACATGTTCTTAATTAATATCACTCAGTACTTATAACTATAATTACACTGTGACACGGACACCTTTATGTGTGTACCTGCAGCACATAGTCCAGGGCTCCTGATCTGAAGGCTCTGCGTGCGTTCAGTAGGTTATTGCTGGCCTCTTCCACCTCGTGCTGTTTCCCGCGTGGAGCTTGAGCGTTCCTGCTCAGCGCCGTCTCCAGGTTCTCACTGCTTCGCTCGAACTCCTTCCGCAAATCCTTGAAACGCTTCACATCCCTTAGAGGGGAGATACAGAATGAGTACATTTTTGCAATCAATTCTCTCTGAAGGGCCACTGCAGAAAAATGTGTGAGATTCATGACTTACTCTTTACTCAGACTCCCAAGTTCATGCATATGTTTACAGACAGCTTCATATCATACAAAAAAAGAAAAGAAAATGTAAAAAGGTACAAAGGCAGAGGAAGAAAAAAAACTTACTCTTTCACAAAATTCTGTAGCTTCAACTTGACAGACTTTTGTGTGGTTTCAATCACGTCCTGTTTGGAGAAACACAATTCATGGAATGGGAGACGAGCCGAAAGAAAAGTGAAAACAGGAACACATCTCCAGGCAGATTGTTGGCACGTTGGTTTCTAGTAGTAACAGTAACAGTAAAAAGGAAGAACTTGACTCACCTCTTGACTACAAACGATGTCTGAAAGCTTTTTAGAAAACGTTTCTAAACACTTCTGAAAGAAAGAAACGCAGCCTCTATTACTGTATGCTTCCGTTAACTCTCAATCATTTCAACTCATGTAGCTACACAGGAACTTTCCTTTCACATTTTGCAAACACTTGCACTACCGTTCAAAAGTTTGAGGTCAGTAAGATTATCTAGAAGTCTCTAATGCTCACCAAGCCTGCGTTTAATATATACAGTAAAAATTAGGGCTGTCAAAAGATTAATCCCGATTAATCACATCCAAAATAAAAGTCTGTTTGCATAATATATGTGTGTGTACTGTGTATAATTATTATGTATAAATACACACATTCATGTATATATTTAAGAAATATTTGCATTTATATAGTATATACATTTATATAATATATGAATATGTTATATATAAATATAACACATTTTTCTTAAATATATACATGATTGTGTGTTTTTATATATATAAATAATTATACACAGTACACACACATATATTATGTAAACACAAACTTTTATTTTGGATGTGATTAATCGTGATTAATCTTTTGACAGCCCTAATAAAAATATAAACTATTTTCTATATTTTAAAAGCTGAATTTTCAGCATCATTACTCCAGTCTTCAGTGTCACATGGTCCTTTAGAAATGAATCTAATATGCTGATTTGCCATCATTAATAATAATTTCTGATTATTATCAATGTAGAAATCAGTTGTGCTGCTTTGTTAGCATTTACATTAGTATTTTTCAATTCTTTGTTTCAAATCTTAAAAGTTTCCAACCTGAGGTAAACCTCTATCGGAAAAAGTACAAATATCTTCACATCCCATATTTTACACTACACTGGAAATTGCCGTTGTTTCTCATATCGGTCAGGAATTTATCATACTGAACGTTACCGTACAGTTCTGGAATTTACAATCTTGTCGTTTCACTTCCTATACCTAAACTTAATCTACCGTCACAGGTATCGGTTAGCACATGTGGCTAACCCTGTGTGAGCTCTTGTGTACAGTAAGTAATGCTAGTTTAAAGACTGTTGATAGACTCACCTTCATAATAGGGTCGTCAGAACAGTGGTGTCCCAGCTCTTTAAGGCCATTTACAAAGCTCTTACTGTTTAGGCAATAGGAACGGCCTGCATCCAGCATAGTGTGGCACTGTTTCACCAACTATACAAACACACATTTTTTTCAGGATGTTATAATGTCATATTATTCATAACATACTAAAATAAACATTTACAAACAAAGTTTGCGATCAATTATTTAAAGAGGAGCTATTATGCCATTTTTTAAAGTCTTGATGTTGTTGTTGGGCTCTACTAGAAGAGGTTTTCATGCTTAAATGTTCAAAAAACACATTATTCTTCACATATTTGACAATGTTGCAGCACCTCTCTTCCCAGTCTGTCAGTATCGCTCTGTTTAGTTCCTGTCTCTATGAAGCCCCTCCTTATGAAAAACGCAGTGTGCTCTGATTGGTCGGCTGGATCGGTGTATCGTGATTGGTCAACCGCTTCGAGCGTGTTTCGGAAATGTCCCGCCCCTTACCATAACCTACCAGTTACAACACTACTAACGCAACTCAACCAGCCCTCGTACCCTTAATTTAGTGTATGCCTTGGGCGGGAATTATTTAAATGAGGAATATTGTGAAGTGTTCGTTCCCGGGAGAAAGTTTCAGGGAGTTCAGAAACAGTGTCACTGATATAAAGAAGAACTGCCTTTGGAGTGACTTTGTGCTTTGCAACTTTGCAGACCTTTTTTCATGCTCAAACAGCAACATTACACACTAAAGAGAGTTGTAAATGTAAAAATGCATTATAGCTCCTCTTTAACAAAGTACTATGTAGATGAATTTGTAGGTCTCTGTGGTTTGAAACCATTCAGTCTAATAAATTTAAGGGGAAATTATCTTGGATTGTGGTTAAAACCTTTTCAATTGGCAATTCCTCTTTGTAGTTCCTCTGCATAACACTATATCCCTTCACAAAAGAGAGGAACAATGACTTTGTTTTTTTAAATTGAGGATTTGAGCATTTGACAACAAGCTAAACAATAAACCCTGCAGTATTTGGGATATTATTTTATGGTGTAAGCCTCCGTTCTGATATGGTTTAAAACATTAGCAGAGTTTTTTTTTTTTTTTTAGCATTTTCTAAAGAAAATGTGAGTAGGAGTGGTGCTTGTACATGCAAAACTCGACGCCAGTACGGCAGGATGTTGCCATAAAGTTGCATGCGTTCTGAATTGTTGATTGCATGCTGGTCCAAGTCTCCATGACAATTGGGTCTCTACTTAAATATAAGCCAATGGGATATTTTTTTACAGGTTTTATCATGCGCAAGGTGAAAAAAAAGCACTTAGAAAACTAAAGTAGTAGTATAGGTCTCCTCAACAAGCCACAGGATTTGAGTTTCAATACGTGCTGCATTTAAAACTAGGGTTAGTGGTTTGTTCGTGTGTATGAGCACTAGTCATAATGATGCAGCACTAATAGTGAGTCTCAGCATTTCCTCACCTTCTCAAGTCTCGTCTCCAGTTCACTGACGTTGACCTCCACCTTCTCGATATCTGCCCTATTGAAATATAGCCAATACATTGTCACACACCGAACTCCAAAAAGAATGTAATCCCATCATTTCATCTTAATACTCATATTAACTCGACCCATTAAAAACACTACGTTTACTTTGCACAAATCATATTAACCAAGTTAAATATCATTATTTAATTCGCTAGGGCCGCGTGATAGTGTGCATTTACGTGTATTCAAATGTGTTTATGTCAATGAATGTTCACACTTATCTGCGTTGTCAGACTTTTCTTTTAACACAGATAAATAAGCCTAATAAGCTAAGCCTCTTTGTAGTAGTTTCCTGCTTTTTTCACACAGACAGACATGCATAATGCTTATGTTTGTAAATTAAAAAATGTATTACTACCATAATGTATAAACAGTAACTGAGAGAAAGATTATAAAATAAATTGACTTTTTAAAGTAAAGGCTGGAATCCACTACACAACTTTTGACCAAATTTGCCCTAATTTATAGTTTGTAGGAGTTGATGGTAGTTTCTGCAATATTATTATTGAAATGTTCAACAATATTATTGATCTGACTGCACTGACGCTGCTGTATGAGAACTGAACGAAGCTGGACGGTGACATATTTTCTGCAGAACTGCTTTATAGAGGAAATTAACTAATTTAATAATTGATGATCTTTCCAACGAACTGAATCAACACTGAACTGACTTCAGCTGAACAACAGCCGAAATGCATCATTTTTCAATTATCACTGTGAAGCTGCTTTGAAACATGTATTGTATAAAGCGCTATGGAAATAAAGGGGACTTGACTTGACTTGAGAGTCAGAGCCGGAGTAGACCAATTTCACACACAAAAAAATCGTGTAGTGTATGAAGGGCACAAAGTCCGTTTTTTTAGCTCTGGACTATGATTCTATCCAGTCGGAAAACATAAAACATGTTTGATATGTTGAGATTATTTAAGAGGACATATTGTTTTAATTTCTCAAACTTCTCCTCACATGTTATTGCGCGAGTTTAAGTGCGTTGTGTGTTCACGCCATGTAGGAATTACCGTAATTCCTACTTGTAAAAACGATCCCGTCCTCGTTGAACTTGTAATTACAACTTGTAAACTCAGAATTTGCGAAGAGCTCCCAAAGACGTTATGTACACAAAGATGGTGCACTCATATATTACTTATGAATGTGAGAAAGTGAAACGCGCAACATTACAGAAGGCATTCAAAGATGGCCGCCGAGTGAAATTACTTAAAAGGGACTTTGGTAACACGGTTTAGTTCCTGACTGTCTCTATGAAGCCATTCCTTCTGAAAAACGCAAAGTGCTCTGATTGGTCGGCTGGATCCGTGTGTTGTGATTGGTCAACTGCTTCAAGTGTGTTTGGGAAATGACACACCCTTTACCATTACCGTGAGGTACAACACTACTAAGGCAACTCAACCAGGCCTCACACCTTTATTTTCCATATGCCTTGGTCGAGAATTATTTAAAATGAGGAATATTGTGACGTGTTCGAAGTCTGAGGTCATGAACAGCTCCGAGGAGTGTGTGATGCACAGGTTTCTTCTTCTTCTCTGTAACCATTTACAAAGATGGCAAGTTAATAATGCCATGTGTTTTAAAATCTGTTCATATTTCAAAAAGTTGTGTAGTGCATTCCAGCTTTAAAGTATACTTAGAGCTTACATGGACGTGAACTCATCAAACATGTATTTGTTTCTGCAAAAATCTGTGCGTTGAAGAAAAAGTTGTAGTTTCCGCAGCAATCCAACCCCTAAAACACACTTCCTGTCTCCTGTTTATCATGTCAGTATCTCTCGTCTCACTTCCTGCTCCCCACCACTACCCATCATCTACTTAGCAACCGGAGGCAGCCGCAGCCTGAAGTAAACTAGGCCTCGAATGTGTTTATGTCAGTGGCCTTTGTACAGCTTCATGGAAACTCGTACTTTTCAGTTGCTCTCTGAAGGTCAAAAGAGTCCATGCATGACAGTACTCTTGGTGTAGACAAGTTCCACGTGTTCTCTATGTTTAGATTCGCATATGACAGATGAAAAGGGAAATTGTGTGTGTTTATGCAAGCAAATGACCTAATTTTTTAACTCACTACACCCTCTGAGTCTGCTCCCTCTGCAGACACTTAAACATGGCACTCAAACTTTCCATGCCCACTAAAACTACAGCCAAACCACAAAGAGAAAGAACTAATTATTTTCTAGACGATATATAATAGCATTATATATTCGCTTGAATGCTTAAAAATAGTGCTGACAAATCGTTTAATCGCATGTAACATAAAAGTTTGTGTGTACACATATGCATAATATATATGTACACACACACACATATGTATATATATATATATTATACACACACACACATATAGCCTATATATACACACACACACACACACACACACACACATTATATAAACACAAGTTATGTTAAATGCGATAAATCGCGATTAATCGATTTGACAGTACTAGAAACGTCCCATCACGGTCCCTCCTACTCTCCACAGCGCCACTTAATCATTATCCCATTCATTCCTTTTGTATGGACCTCAGCAAATTCTTTCCAGTGCCTTTGCAACGGCATTTCACACTGTTCTGAAAACAGTTTTAATCAAGCACGCCCGGGCCAAAACCATTCATCTGAACCCATTGACATGATCCTAGAACTACTTGGAACAAACCTGCTACGTCATACATTCTGCACATGACAGTCAAGTTTATCATTTTAATGTGCTGCACGTGACCTGTCTTTTATAAAACTATAATTTAATGGACATTCGTTATACAATTTTTTGCACCGTAGTTAAATATTTTCACAATAGTGTGTGTGTGTGTGTGTGTGTGTCTTTCTTACCTGAATCGAGGGGAGTCTTTCAGGCACTCTTCAAAGTCCAGTTTGATAGTCATTTTTGGAATCTAAAACAACACAATTGATGCGAAGAATTCTAATAATTCCACACAGTTCCTTACGTGATGTGTTCGAACAATAGAGCTCCTTTATGCAGTAAATATCCAACGCTGTGGTGTTAACAACATCAGGAATCGTTTAGAAGGGATGAATTAAACCAGTCGTTTCCATTGGATGGGTTCGGTATAAATATCAGTCGGGTGTTGCCTGAAAACAAAAAAATTAAAAAGCATCGTTTCAAAGCCGAAAACCATGTTTGTGTTTTTCAGGCAATTCACTTGAACAACGAGTCGCAGAAATGAAATAATGACAATAATTCGTCAATAACATAAATACAAAAAGGACGAGTATTGGTAAAAGAAAATTAAGCAAACCATACCTATAATTATGGCCTCATTTCTTCCTAAATTCTCAAGAGCGCGCTTTCATTCTAACGTTCCATTATGCGCGTTTCTTCCAATTATTATTAGTCCATAGATTCGTAGTTTATACATAGATGTGTGTTTCCACTCATCAACCACCATGTCCTCGTACGTTTCCCTTGTGTGTCTAAAACTTGCTCGCACTTCGCAAGAGAACTTTTTTCCGCTCTTGAATTTGTCACAGTTGGTCCAACCCCCATTCACGCGCTTTATTTCCGGGTTTCGGTGCACCAATACATTTAAAGCAAACCATGTCTGTTTTCAAATGGATTCATACTTATTTATTATGCATATGTAATGCAGAATAATATTCATGTTTGAGGTGACAAGGTCTGCAAAACGTAAAAAGATACGTTGTTTTAAGCATATAGTCATGCATTGCTTTCATATGAGCAGACAAATGAATGAGCTACTTCCACAATCCCAGTTTCAAAGCTTTTTTCAGGGTGTGTTCTCCAAAGTTTCTAACATCATGTGTCATCAAAAACGCACTGCCTTTTTTCAGTAAATCTGCTAGGAGTTTATCCATCCATACTGGTCCCTGTCAAACCTGTTGTTCAAAAGAAAGCCCCACCTGACAACAGTGAAAGAAATCAATTCAAAACCGAAAACAAGCAAAAGCTGTGAGTCAGAGATGTAACCTTAAAATAAGCCCATGCCTTACAACACTACATCTAATACACACATTCAACATTCATTTCTCTTACTGTAAATAAAGTAGTAGCAAGTCCACACGAGTCCTACACATTTAAGAATAAATGTACAAAAGTAACACAAAAAACATCACACATGCAGGCTCTAGTTGTAGTGACCTTCAACCGAAAAATACAAATAAACAAAGTGATGTACAGATGCACTCTTATATTTTTGTTTAATAATAAAAAAGTTATATTTATCACATAAAAGTGATGTAAGAAATACAGAGAAAATGGTCTTTAGTTCAAAATTACATTTAAACATTCACTATTCTATTATATTTGTTGTTGAAATTATGTTTAGAGGCAACAAAGCATAAAAGTCATTGAGAAAGTGTAAAATAAATGGAGAAAAACTTTATAATTTCTGTGAAAAAGTGATAGTTCACCCAAAAATTGAAATTTTGTGATAATCTACTCACCCTCAAGTTGTATGAATTTCTTTCTTCTGCTGAACACAAAAGAAGATATTTTGTCAGTACCGGTAATCAAACAGTTGATTTTTTTCCCATACTATGGATGTCAATGGGGCCCATCAACTGTTTGGATACTGACATTCTTCAAAATATCTTCTTTTGTGTTCATCAGAAGAAAGAAACTCACACAGGTTTGGAACAACTCGAGGGTGAATAAATGATGACAGCGTAGCGTGTATATGCATGCATCCACACATGCACACGTCCAAGGGCTCGATGTTTGCAAGCATGCACATATGTGTACATGAACATAATGAACATGCTCCTGAAAACTAAATGTTTCTCTTATTTTCAGTCTCTCCCATTCACTTTCAATGGCCCATTGAAACACCACGAGTGTAACTCTGTGCCATTTTGAACAAAATAAAAGTTTTTCAAAACAAAGTTTCTGGTGAAACATTAAAGTAGACTAGTGTGAAAAATGAGATGCCTACTCTCAGATAAATTAGACCTACGATTGATCAGATACAAATAAAAAATATAAAACCAGTCCTAATTGAAAGAGAACAAGTTGACAAAAATATTTAATCCAATATTGGGTGATAATATAGCATAACAAGTGATTTATAAGCTATTTTTTTGTAGGCCGGTCATTTTTGACCGGGAACACCACAAGTGTGACTATGTGCCATTTTGTACAAAATAAAAGTTATTCAAAATAAACTTCCTGGTGAAAAATTTAAGTAGACTAGTGTGATAAACAGTGCCAATTTTCTTCATATTTCATTTAATATTTCAAAAAATAATGCTTTTTTTACTCAAAAAATTAGACCTACAATTAATCAGATGTGAATAGAAATATAAATCCAGTAATAATTGAAAGAGAACAAGTTGACAAAAAGATTGAATCTAATATTGGGTGATAATATGACAAGTGATTTATAAGCTATTTTTTATAGGCCGGTCATTTTTGACCGGGAACATCAAAAGTGTTATAGGGTTTTGAACACCACACAAGGGTTAAAGGGATAGTTCACCCCAAAATGAAAATTATTCCATAATTTACTCACCCTCTAGCCATCATTATATTCTTTCAGCCCAACACAATCTGAGTTATATTAAAAAATATCCTGGCACTTCCAAGCTTTATAATGGGAGTGAATGGCACTTTAGATTTGGAAGCCCAAAATCCATCCATCCATCATAAAAGTAATCCATATAGCTCCAGGGAGTTAATAAAGCCTTCTGAAGTGAAGCGATGCATTTTTGTAAGAAAGATATCAATATTTAAAACTTTATAAACTATAATGGCTTCCGGTAACGGCCAAATGCGAGTCTAGTCGAGTGACCTCTGACCAGACGTATGACGTAAGATGTAGGAGTAGCGTAAGCTTAGGTGAGAGTTGAAGCATCGTGGTTCAAACAAATAGGACTGGGCAACAAACTCAAGCTCCTCCGACATTTCTCTGTAAAAATTCTCGTTTTGGACTTCTAATTCATGACCGGTCTTTTGTTTTTCTCTATCCTCTGTGCTTCCACATTTGTCAATACGTCATACGTCAGAGGTCACTCAGGCCTTTACCGGAAGCCAGTGATTATAGTTTATAAAGTATATTTAAGATAGTAAGATAAATCATAGGCCTCATTTATCTGAGAGTAGGCATCACATTTTTTGAGTAAAAAAAGCATTATTTTTGAATAATTTTAGAAATATTAAATAAAATATCAAGAAAATTGCCACTGTTGATCACACTACTCTACTTTAATTTTTTCACCAGGAAGTTTGTTTTGAAAAACTTTTATTTTGTATAAAATGGCACAGTCACACTTGTGGTGTTCCCGGTCAAAAATGACCGGCCTTAAAAAATATCTTATAAATCACTTGTTATGCTATATTATCACTCAGTATTGGATTCAATCTTTTTTTTAAATGTAACCGTGTTTGGTTGATAGAAGAAAGTCATACACCTAGGATGGCTTGAGGGTGAGTAAATTAGGGATAATTTTAATTTTTGGGTGAACTAACCCTTTATTGAAGCTAAAGTGGATGTTTGGTGAAGCTGCGACCTCTGCTGGTTGCTAGTTGCCACTTCATGACACGCATCGTGTGTTTTTTTCATCATGGTTTTCACTCAGTCCCTGCAAGACCAGGAACCAGGCCAACATTACATCAGTGTGTAACGGTTGAGATGTCTCCGTTAATGTGATTTGACTCAAGAATGTGTCAACAGGACGGAGGACGCACTCACTTAAAACTCGTCAAGTGTGCTATTTGTTTTAGTCGTGGCGGTCCATGAGGCAAACTGTGTGCTTCATCATGCAAAGAGTTAATAAACACACGGAGGACAGCGATTTTTATTTCAAACGTCATAGAGGGGCGTGATAAAATAATAAATAAATAAAAATCTACTCTCGTCCAAGATAAAAAATCTCACGTTGCTGGGTAACACTGGAAATAAATAAGCACAAAATAATGACCACACAGCCATCACAAACAAAATATTGTTAAGCAGATTAGTCCCTACTTATCCCGCGCGCGTTATTCGCTTTCCAGAGGCATGTAGTACTCAAAGTTGCCTCCGTCCTCCTCTAGGTTTCTGTTCGCAGTCTCCCCAGAATCCCTGGAAGGAAACACGGGTGCGCAACAGCAGAGACTGCGCGGTTTGATACGGTGCGAACGGAGAGAATCGGCAGAGCGAAGAAGAAGAAGAGCAATGACAAGAATCGGATTATTTTCTCCGCGCCCAGAGGAGAAAACCGCAGGAATGAATAAATAAACAGGGCGGTTGTAAAACTCCCGGCCAGTCGTGACCACGACTACGCATGTAAAGACTCTGTTCATGTCCGAGCAATTCATCAGCGCGTGAGAAGAAGACGACCAGCCGCGTAGTCGCGTTCATTATGCGCGCGTGAGAAACACTATCGGCGGCGGGGGGATTAAAGTGCAACGGTGGGCAACAGTGAAAAGAAAACGGCTCCCCCATTACCATCTTGAGGGCCAGGGGGGTGTGTGTGTGTGTGTGTGTGTGTGTGAGAGCGCGACTACAGGGGCTCCAGAAGCATGTCGAACAGAAAGCACCGGGACAACCAGGAGATATGCGCGCGCAAGGTCCGCGAGCTCGCCCAGGCGGGAGTCAACAAACACTGCTTCGAGTGCAACCAACCCGGGGTGACTTACATCGACATCACCGTGGGCTGCTTCGTATGCACGTCGTGCTCTGGAATGCTGTGAGTGAAAACATGCAACTGCATGCGATTATGTCAAGAATTTCATTAGTATCATTCACCAAACTCTGTAGCTACAATGCAGCGCGAGTCTGGTTGTGTTTACATACGAGATATTCGGTATTTACTACTACTTTGTCGTTTTCAGGCGTGTCTCAGACAGTCTCGCGTGTGTTACGTATCATTTCGTCATGATTTCAGGTTTGGCATTAATATAAGAGTGTTTTTTTGCATGTCAGCAAAGGAATGGTGTGATTTTCCCCTTCAATTTGCACTTCACTTCACTTACGAACCAGTTTCCTCACCAGCACTGATGAGAAATACGCAGCCCTCTTCCTTCACTGTTTTGTAATTGATTGCTGCAAGAGATTATTTGCAGTTTGCAACCGTTATCACAGCCCTGTCACATCCCGCACCATTTATCTCTCACACGTCTCTAAAAATGAATGCGAACCCGTTGAACGTTTCATTGGGGTTTGTTTCTGTTTCAGGAGAGGGCTCAACCCACCCCATAGAGTTAAGTCTATTTCCATGACAACCTTCTCCCAACAGGAAGTGGAGTTTTTACAAAACCACGGCAACGAGGTGAGTGGCAGGTCTACTAGTACATAAGTGATGCTGTGAAACCACTTGCTTTTAAGGCTCTTAGGCTGAAATTGAATTTTCTTCTTGTGCAAAATTCTACCCCCCTTGGACCCAAAAGCGAATAAAGGGTACTCTATTTGGCGCCTGATTCAAATGTTGCATGTTAATAATAGTATGCATCCATTGGCTAGTGGATTTCCAACGTTATTAGCCACTCAGCATTTTCACTGGCCACAATTTTGACATCAATACCATGGGGAAAAACTGCCATATAAATATTTTTTAATATCTCATACTTTAGCAGCAGGTATATTAGGCTGCTGTCACTTTAAGACTTGACACACGGATCCATTATACTGTTACACATGCGTTTTCTTTCTCACCTATTTACGTTCACTTTACTGACTGTTTACGTGAATACTCACCAAGACCGGCATTTTTACATTATTTTGTGTGTATTTGACTGTTTAAGCGCAATAAGCAACGAAAACGAACACAATTTAGGATGAGAGGCGGCTTTATGCACGCACACTTTGAGTGTGAACACAAAATCTGAGGAAATTAGTGAAAATATGAGCAATAAGCGCAATCCCATGCCGAAATTCAAGCCCTGTAACACCAACAATATTCATCCAGAGCAAATGAAACGAGTGAGTGAGGAGAGGCGGGTTTGTGTGTAATTTGCTGTCGGAGAGATGAGAAAGGCCAGCTGGTATTGTGTATCTATTCTGTGGAAAATGAGCATTGTTTCATTAATTTCAGTATCGATATGTATCGTAAAAATCTATATTTTTTGACAACGATACATCGCACAGTCTATTATTTCAGATAATTCAAAATTCAACCCGCCAAAATGGCTAGTAGGAGTGACGGGTGTTAATGTCGAGCCCTGTTCATAATAATAAAGGGTTACTTTTAAATGGAGATCAATGGGGAAACATGCTTTTTGCCATCATAATGGTAAAAATTCCTGACCCCTGAAATAAACCGTAACCCAAAGCTCAAAGTAAACATAACACAGTCCTGCTACCCATGCGAAGAGGGCGTGCATAGGAGTCTTAAAGGAAAAAAAGGTCAGAAAGAGCACAAACAATTTTGGTTCAACATTGAAGAAGGAAAAATAATAATTATTTAAAGGATTAGTTCACTTTAAAAAAAAAAAAATTCCTGATAATTTACTCACCCCGATGTCATCCAAGTTGTCCATGTCTTTCTTTCTTCAGTCGAAAAGAAATTAAGCTTTTTAAGGAAAACATTCCTGGATTTTTACTTCAATGGCAACCAAATATTCCAATGTTCAAAGAAGGTTCAAATGTCCGTCTCAATGCAGCTTCAAAGTCTCTACACGATCCCAGTCGAGAAATAAGGGTCTTATCCAGCGAATCGATCGGTTATTTAAAAAAAAAAAAAAAAAATTATATACTTTTTAACCACAAATGCCCGTCTTGTACCATCTCTGAGATGCGCCACGCATTGCGTCATAACGTTGGAAAGGTCACGCGTCACGTCATCTATCTAAGTTATTTGTCTGTGTTCAAGAAGGTAGGGGAGGGCGAAAAACTCCATCTCATTTTCTCATCCAACTTCAAAATCGTCCGACATCTTTGTTTTAATTAATAAAAAAATAAAAAAATTGTTACCTTTCCAACGTGATGACGTAATACATCTCAGAGATGGTACAAGACGGGCATTTGTGGTTAAAAAGTATTATATATATTTTTTTTTTTTTGAAAATGACAGATCGTTTCGCTGGATAAGACCCTTATTTCTCGACTGGGATTGTGTCGAGCATTTGAAGCTGCATTGAGACGGACATTTGAAACTTCTTTGGACATTGGAATATTTGGTTGCCATTGAAGTCCATTAAATGGAGAAAAATCCTGAAATGTTTTCCTTAAAAAAACGTAATTTCTTTTCGACTGAAGAAAGACAGACATGGATATCTTGGATGACATGGGGGTGAGTAAATTTATCAGGATTTTTTTTTTTTTTGAAAGTGAACTAATCCTTTTATGCAAATTGGGCATTATCTCACTAAATATGTCCAATTTTGCATATATTTTCGTAGATCGATCTGAACATACGATAAAGCCAGGTGCAAAATAATGGCCTGTACACTCACCGGCCACTTTATTGGGTACACCTCGCTAGTACGGGGTTGGACGCCCTTTTGCCTTCAGAACCGCCTTAATATATTGTTAAAATTGAATAACAGTGACAGCGAAAATAGAATAAAAACAGCAAACCTTGAACATAAAGAAATATATTACATCCCATTTTTCCCATCAACAACCTTATGTGCAACATAACGTGAATTCTATGAATAGAAAATACCACATGTGTAATGGATACACTTTTGCAGTTTATTTTTGGCTGTATTTCTTGTGTGTGTATGTCTGTCAAAACTACCTTTTCCATCTGTGGAAATGATAGACTAAAAGCATTTGATGGCTTCCATCATATAAAACACAAAAGCAGTTTGACTTGGTACTAGTGCTTTGAGAAAATGCTAGATAGTTATATACCAAGAGCTTGTGTTAAGCTGGTATGTGGGCATAATAAAACATAATTTACAGTTTTAATAAATAGTTTTTTAGTTCGTAATATACTGTGTTTTTCCCATGAGTGTGTGACTGAACTTGCCTTTCTGGTTAGCCAATCTGAATGGGGTTCAAGTACAGACGCTGCTCTTTCACTCCCCAACACACACACACACACACATTCACACACACACATTCACACCCACAATTGGCACTACAGGATTCTTGCTCATTGCAGTTGAAGCCAAATGAATGCTCTGAGGGTGGGCGCCGTGCTTGTGTAACTGGCAAACAATTCTTCTGACTCATTCCTCCTCTCCTCTGTCAGTAAAGTGTGTTGAGTGTGAGAAGGAACAGACTGGCATAGCTAATATCAATGCTAGTGATGACATTAAAGTGAATGACAAATGAAAACCACACGGCTAAATAGCCACTAATCCACAATGTGTAACTGAGCCTGCTGATTTGCACCTAAGCTCATTCGATGCTAAAATATGTTCATCTGAGTCACAGGCTAATTTGTTGAAATACCTCAGACACATCATGTACAGCAGCACACAGTTCCCTTGTAATGCAACAAACAGTTTATGTTGTTAATGTAAACATGTTTACATTAACTATTAATGTTCAGTAATAATAAAGCTTTTAAGGTAATTGCTAACACAACCCCAAGGACGCAAAATGCTTTCTAAATAATGGCGCACAATCTCAATTTTACATTAAACTCCTTGCATAACATCTCCTTTGAGAAAGTACTCAATGCAATATGAAGATTAACCTGTAACCGTTAATGAGGCTTAAAGGAACACTTCACTTTTTTGTGTGGAAATAGGCTCATTTTCCAGCTCCCCTAGAGTTAAACGGTTGAGTTTTACAGTTTTCGAATCCATTCAGCCGATCTCCGGGTCTGACTCTGGCGGTAGCACTTTTAGCATAGCTTAGCATAGATCATTGAATCTGATTAGACCGTTAGCATCTCTCTCAAAAAAATGACAAAAGAGTTTCAATATTTTTCCTATTTAAAACTTGACTCTTCTGTAGTTACATCGTATATTAAGACATAGGCCGATATGTCTATGAACTATACTCTCATTCCTGCGTAATAATCCAGGAACTGCTGCCGTACCAGCAGCGCAATGATATTACACAGCGCATGAAAGAAGTTCGTTGGAAGTTACCGAGCTGGGGACTATTTTCAGGCGCTGCGTAATATCATTGGAGGAATAAGAGTATAGTTCCTAGTCATATTGTCCTAGAAAACTTTTCATGTTCTGTCGATCTTAGTACACAATGTAACTACAGAAGTGTCAATTTTTAAATAGGAAAATATCTAAACTCTTTGATCATTTTTTTGGGAGAGATGCTAACGGTCTAATCAGATTCAATGATCTATGCTAAGCTATGCTAAAAGTGCTACCGCCAGACCCGGAGATCGGCTGGATGGATTCGAAAATGGTAAAACTCAACCGCTTAACTCTAGAGGAGCTGGAAAATGAGCCTATTTCCAAAATAGGAGTGTTCCTTTAACAAGGTGATTAACTATGTTATTGGTTTATGGGGTTGTTAGGTTGGAAGGAGGACCTGGCTCTGCACTTTTGACCCCAAAACAGACGGCTGTTTTGATGCCCGTGACACACAGAAGCTGAAAGAGTTCTTGCAGGACAAATACGAGAGGAAGAAATGGTGAGTGTGGTTTCAGTTTGGATCAGACGAAATGATTAAAGAGTAACTGTTGCCAAAATTGCCAAAATTAAATTGAACCTAGGCTCTTTTTGTTTATCTACCCGAGGCAAACATTCGTGTAAAAGAATAATTAGAATGGAAACTCCACTTTTAAGATTGACTTCTATGATAGCATCAAAATCGCTATTTTTAAAACACTAAGGCGGCTCGACACAACATGAAACTGTGCTTGAAGTGTCACCAGGGGCTCGACACATGAACTCCAGCATTGACTACATTGTTTGTGTACACAATGTTTGCTAAAAAGAAAGGTTTTGAACAACTCGCTGTAGCTGTTGTTCCTCCCGGCCGCTGGCATTTTGTTAGTCAAAAATAGTCGATCTGTATTACTGAATCATTTCATTATTATATGAGGATCCTTTTTCAAATAGGCTACAAGGTCAATATTGATTTTCACTAACGACAAAACAACAAATTATCCGTGAATTTATATGGAAACAAGCTTTAGGAGCTTTCCATCTTTACTCTCCTCATGTTACGTTGCATTCGGAGATCGACTACTTTTGACTGACAAAATTCCAGCCACCGGAAACACTAACTGATAAAGTGAGTCGTACAAAACCTTTCTTTTTAGGAAACTTTGTGTACACAAACAATGTAGTCAATGCTCGAGTTCATGTGTAGAGCCCCTGGTGATACTTCAAGCTCAGTTTTATGTTGTGTCGAGCCGCCTTAGTGTTTTAAAAATAGCGATTTTGATGCTATCATAGAAGTGCCCCTAGCACTCCCATTCAAAAGCCATTTTGACCTAAAACGAAAATACGGTCAATCTTAAAAGTGGCGTTTCCATTCTAATTATGCGTTTACACGAAAGTTTGACTCGGGTAGATGAACAAAAAGGGCCTAGGTTCAATTTTGGCGACAGTTACACTTTAAGACATGCACTGAACCGTTCTCAGTGGATTGTGTATAGATGAAAGTTAAAGAATGCAATACTGTAGTGATGGGAAGTTCGGATCATTTTACTGACTCTCTTGTTCGATCTCCGAAAATTAATGTTTTTTCGAGTCATTTCGTTCATTTAAGGGGCTTTAAATGTTATACTTTTAACAGGCAAATTCCCTGAACACATCCACCTACGCAATCTTGATCATATTCTGAATTAAGAAATCATTATAATGCAGTCAAAAATAATTTACAGGGAACATAAATAATTACTTTACCTTATGAGTCTTTCGTTTATTTGTCACGTGACCGACGCAATGAACACAAACGACTCCTCACTTCAATACTAGCAGCAAGTGTGTGTGTTTTCCAGGCATTTCTCTAAAAGCAAGATGCGCAGGGATGTGGAGTCCCCGTGGGGCCCGGGGGTTCAGGCTGTTCCAGCTCCACACGGGCCCGCTCAGAACCAGCCTCCGCCGGGACACCCTCTGAACCCCACGGCCCGGCCCACTCGTGGCACGCTGGTGAGTGAGGCACAGAGAGACAGGAAACAAGAGAGATCGAGAAACAACAAAAAATGTCAATACTGTCTCGTTGAATGTTTATGTATTTTGGTTTTATTAGTGTTATTATCATTCCTGCCTACGTTTTTGTTCTAGTTGTCACATAATAATAATAATAGTAATAACAATAAATAAAATATATATTTATCAGTATCATAATAATAATAATAATAATTAGACTTATAGTAGTAATAATAATAAAATTAATCCCTAATGTAATTTCTTAATAATAATATTATTATTTGACTGATAATAGTAATAATAATAAAATTAATCTCGATGTAGTTTCTTAATAAATTAATATGATTATTTTGAATAATCCCTTGATGTCATTTCTCAATAATAATAATAATATTATTATTTGACTTATAATAGTAAAAATAATAAAATGAATCGCTTGATGTAATTTCTTAATAATAAATTATTATTATTTTTAATAATCCATTGATGTAATTTCTCAATATGAATAATTATTATTATTATCTGACTGATAATAGTAATAATAATAAAACGAATCCTTTTGATGTAATTTCTTCTTATAATTATTATAATAATATTATTACAAATGAAAATGACATAAAAGGATTTAGGAGGAAAATATAGGCTTAGTGTCAGTGAAGAAGTTTGAAAGCTGTAATTTATCATCTTTAAAGAACTACATTATTATTGTTATTATTAGTAGTATAATTATTATTACTATTATTAGTATAAATGAAAATTACATCAAATTATTGTAGAAGTAAAATAGAGAATACAAATAGCCCTAGTGTCAGTGAAGTTTTAAAAGTATAATTTCCCTTAAATTAACACAATTAGTAGTATTATTAAAATAAATGGAAGAGAAAACGCATCAAACGATCTTAGAAGGGAAATCGAGTATATAAATAGGCTTAGTATCAGTGAAGAAGTATTAAAGCTGTCGAACATGCTTTCATCTCGGATCTGAAAACCACCACAGAAATGTGTCACATCGAGGGTGGTGATCTGATTTTTAATGCGTGTGTGTGTGTGTGTATTCCCACAGTCCCAGTCCCAGTCCCAGTTGTCGATATGGGACCGAGCTCCTGCTGTCTCTCCGGCTGACAGCCGTACTGAAGTGTTCACTGCCAGACCGACTCGCTCGCAGAGCTTCAGAGATCATCCCATTAAAGGTGCAGCCTCCAAAACACTCCTTACCTTCTTCCTTTCCTATCCCCTCCTTCTGTCTGGTCTGTCCTGATTAATAACACAGATGGACTGTACCGTGAGTCATCTTTTATTCTTTAAGTGCTTTACTCTTCTCTCGTTTCTGTCTGGTTCTCTCTTCCTCTTAAGACACATTGTTAAGCGGTGTGGAGAGACAGAGGGCAGGAATCATTTCTTCAGGAATGGGACCCCAGAATCATCCCTCCTCCTTTCCAGCCCTTCCACGTCCTTCAGGTACACACACACACACACACACACACACACACACACACACACACACACACACACACACACACACACACACACACACACACACACACACACACACACACACACACACACACACACACACACACGCATTGTGCCCGTCACA
Organism: Phoxinus phoxinus; assembly: GCF_949152265.1. Classification (NCBI taxonomy): domain Eukaryota; kingdom Metazoa; phylum Chordata; class Actinopteri; order Cypriniformes; family Leuciscidae; genus Phoxinus; species Phoxinus phoxinus. Next base: position 46,338,634 of record NC_136877.1, read on the forward strand.
TAGAATACATTTCTATGAAGTATAAAGTGGGGTCCAAAAGTCCACGTTGAAAATCTGATTTTATTTTTTATTTTGAAATATTTAAAACAAAGAAGTTTTTAAATTTGATAGGATGTACATTTAATGTAGTAGTATATTTAAAGGTGTACTATGTAGGGGTGTAACGATACCCTTATGTCACGATTTGATACATATCACGATATTGAACTAACGATACAATATTATTGCGATACTCCAAGACATATGATAAAAGGTTAACAATTTTTTTTTACAGTTGATTAAAATGCTACATTTTATATTACATTGTGGGTGTAAATGAATAGGCTTGCACTCTGCCACTGACTAGATATATTGAAAATAATGTAGGCCACTTTTTACTGGTAAACATAAAACATTTGGCATTATTAGGACCCACAAATATTCCCCCATTGCAATATTATACATTATATTCAACATTATATACAGTATAGTAGATTAATGTAGTACTGACACTAAAACAACTTCTCACACAGATAGTTTCTCACTATCCACGATACATATTGTTGCATTTTTGTATTGCGATATATTGTGACACAATATATTGTTACACCCCAAGTACTATGTAACTTTTTTTTTGTTGTTGTTCAAAATTAACAATATTTTATTTAAATTTATCATAAAATTTTAGTGCTGGGCAACGATTTATCACATCCAAAATAAAAGTTTGTGTTTACATAATATATGTGTGTGTACTGTGTATAATTATTTTGTATATATAAATATTTATATATTTGCATGTATACCCTGTATATATATTTATACATAATTTATAAATATTTTATAAATAACAAATTTTTCTTAAATATATACATGCATGTGTGTGTATTTATATATACAAAATAATTGTCATTTCTTAATGTATTTAAGAAAAATGTGTTATTTATAAAATATTTATATATAATACAAATGATGTATAAGTATATATACAGTGTATACATGCAAATATTGATTAAATATATACATGCATATGTGTGTCTTTATATATACAAAATAATTATACGCAGCACACACACATATAATATGCAAACACAAACTTTTATTTTGGATGCGATTAATCGTTGCCCACCACTATAAAATTAGCATTACATTTTATTTTATTTTTTTAATGGAAAACTGAAGCATTTTAATTTGGATTCACAAAATGTTGGATCCCATGACTAAATTTCTGCATTTTTTTAAAATGTATTAACTATTAAGTCTCAATTCATCTGATCTTCCCTTCTTTATCTTTTATTTCACAGCAAGTAGCACTTTCAAAAACAGCTTTACTTTAGGTAAGTGGCATAAACGATAGATGTGATTCCCTTTTTCACTTCCGCTTCAGTTTACCTCACACCATCTGGCTGAACTGCTGAGTGAGCCAGCCATGACAGGCAGAAACTAACGTGACATAAGAAAATGCAGATCCAGTGTGTGTGTGTGTGTGAGAGGAAAAGCTTGACAGTATGCAGACTCGAACCCCCATGGAATAACGCTGTTAACAATAAACCAGTGATCAAGATCAAATGACCAAGCTAGACTTAATGCAAGATAAGCACTGTTCAGTGTGTGTTTGAGGCCACAGTGTTATATCAGCCAGTGCATCTAAATTGAGACAAGCTACAAAAACTATTCTAAAAAAAACAGCTTATCTCATCAGCTTTTGAGATGTTTCTCGCTGCAGTGGCTTCTGACGGAGCCTCTAAATACCAGCAGTGCCGTGTTAAAGTCACAGAACGATACCGAATGCTTCAAAGCCCCACATCACAGCTCTGCCAGCTCAAGGAGACACAAGCTGCTCTTTGATAATGAAAAAGGCACAGGCTTTAAAGTAAAGGTGAGCAGGTGAAACTCAATTTTTTTTAATATCGTGCCAAAGTTCAGCGACTTTCTAAATACAGGGGAAACTCGAAAAATGTGATTATCGGGCAAAAGTTAATTTATTTCAGTAATTCAGCTTAAAAGTTGAAACTAATATATTATATAGACTCATTACATGCCAAGTGAGATATTTCAAGTCGTTATTTGTTATAATTTTGATGATTATGGCTTACAGCTTATGAAAACCTTTTCACAATATTATCATTTTGAATTTGGGGTTTTCATAAGCTGTAAGCCATAATCATCAAAATTATAACAAATAAAGGCTTAAAATATCTTACTTTGCATGTAATGAGTCTATATAATATATTAGTTTCACCTTTTAAGTTGAATTACTGAAATAAATGAACTTTTGCACGATAATAATCAAATTTTTCGAGTTTCCCCTGTATTTGGAAAGTCGCTGAACTTTGGCACGATATAACATTTTTTCGAGTTTCATCTGTATTTAGAAAATCGCTCATGGCACGTCTGTGGTCACGCGTGACCCGTTGATGTGAAATAATGTGTAGAATTATTTGTAGAAAACACTGCAATACCAAATAAAGGATATTACTACAGGAGCAAGTATACGGAATTTGATTTTAGTTATTTCCAGGGTTGGATAAGTATGGGAGAATATTTGTGTTTCTATGCTATTGTTTTCTAAAATATAAATATATTTAACAATAATGTATCCTAGAAGCTGGAGTGTTTTTCGTGTTTTTTTTTTGGAGCAGGTGGCCAGTTTAGTTATCATTTAACACGTTTAATAATGTTCAATATGCAAAATTTTCAATACGCTAAAAAAACCTTATGAATGTATTTCTTCCGCTAAACACAGAAGATATTTTTTCACGATCTGAGATGAGTCTTGACATTGTCATCCTGGAATATCACGATGTGTCTTCCTGCATGGTTGTTTAACAAATGAAAAGCTTCATCAATTAGGGTTAGAAGAACTGTTGCCAAACATATAACATGCTAGAAACATAATACTCACTGTAAAAATGATCCAATCATAGACTCTTAAGCATTTGCCTGTTTAAATCCAAACAGCGGCTTTTTGTTTTGTATTTTATATTTTGAATTCGCTTTTATTTCTATATTTTCAGTTTACATTTTAATTGTAGTTAACATTTTAGTCATTACATACATGCTAATATTTATATTTAGCCTAAATTTATTTCAGTTTTAGTATATTTAGCACTTCAACTGTAGCTTTATTTCAATTAATCAAAATGACGATCTTTAGTTAGCAACACTGATTGCAAAAGCATTTAGAGCATCATCATCACTGACAGCCTCTCTGATTGGTTTAGGTCGCACTCTGTCATCTGGGGGCGGAGCTGCGTTCAGAGCCTTCCCTAAATCTATGAGTTTGGATTTTGGGGGTCTGAGCCACGCCCACAACACGCTCAGTTCTGTTGCTCCGCCCCCTGTCACTCAGGATAAGTATGCAGTCTTATCACAGCTTGATAAAGTGTTCACAGACACCACACCTGTCACAGGTAGGTTATGGGTATATCTATTAAGCTAGTTGATAAAGATCTCAAAATAATATGTGACCCTGGACCACAAAACCAGTCATAAGCCGGTCGGGTATATTTGTGGCAATAGCCAACAAAACATTTTATGGGTCAAAATGAATTTTTCTTTAATGCCAAAAATCATTAGGATATTAAGTAAAGAGATATTTAGTAAAATACCTACCGTAAATATATCAAAAAATATATTTTTGTGAGTGAATGCAGCACAATCGCCAACATAAATGGACAACTAAAGGTGATTTTCTCAATGTTTAGATTTTTTTGCACCCTCAGATTTCCATAAAGTTCAATAGTTGTATCTTGGCCAAATATTGTCCTATCCTAAGCCATACATCAATGGAAAGCTTATTTATTCAACTTTCAGATAAATCTCAATTTAAAAAAATGACCCATAAGACTGGTTTTGTGGTCCAGGGTCACTTTGTTGCATTTCTGCTTGCATGGTTGAAATCTGCGCATGTTGTATAGCTTTGACGAGCCCTTTTTCACTTTTGTAGGCATTACAACAGCTCCCTCTGATGGACCCCCTCAGTATAGCACCCTCTTTGGGAACCGGCTGTCCTCAAGTTCCACGCCTGCAAAGTAAAACTTAATTTTAAATATATATATTTAAAAATATTTGCATTAGTTACACACATCAGTCCAAACTAAATAGAAACATTTTCCAACCCACATTACTGTGAACATGTTTTGCTAATGTCTTTTTTGTTGCTCTCTTTTTCAGCTCCCCGGGTGTTCCTGAGGCCACCTCCGGATCTCAAACGTTTGCAAGTGAGCAATTCACAGCAGTGTTTTGTAGTTTATTTAGTTAACCCATCCAGAACTGATTCTGACCTACAATAGAAATGGCCTTTGGTTTTAAAGCAGTTTGTGAGTAAACAAGTACAGGTGAAACTCAAAAAATTAGAATATCTTGCAAAAGTTCATTTATTTCAGTAATTTAACTTAAAAGGTGAAACTAATATATTATATAGACTCATTACATGCAAAGTGAGATATTTCAAGCCTTTATTTGTTATAATTTTGATGATTATGGCTTACAGCTTATGAAAACCTTTTCACAATATTCTAATTTTGAATTTGGGGTTTTCATAAGCTGTAAGCCATAATCATCAAAATTATAACAAATAAAGGCTTGAAATATCTCACTTTGCATGTAATGAGTCTATATAATATATTAGTTTCACCTTTTAAGTTAAATTACTGAAATAAATGAACTTTTGCTCGATATTCACATTTTTTTAATTTCACCTGTAATAATCTTTTTTTTAAATATAAATATACATTGATCTGGATTAATCCCATGTGTTTAAACAGAACCTCAGCTTATACAGTAACTTGCGTAGATTACTTACAAATTGTAGTCAGTTACTTATTCCAAATTACATAACAAAAAATGTAGATAGTAACGTAATCCATTACATTACAAGGTAATATAATCTGACTACTTTTAGATGAATTACCTAACTGGTTTATCACATTTGATTTGCATAGGATAATCTTGTACCATATTTATCTAAAATAAAAATACAAAAAGAAAGAAAATATATTCCATTCTTTGAAGTAATCTTCGAGTAAATCATACAATTTGTCAATTTAAAAACAAAAACTATCAAAATAAAACACTTACTAAAATAAAATATATTTTATTTGTTTACCTGCATGTCATTTGACCATTAACCAACAGAGAATTGTGAAATTATTATTTATTGTTATTATTATCATTGACTCACTTTTATTAATAACTTGTTAACTTAAAATCTCAGGGCTTACTTAAAGTAAATATATTTGGTCAAATACATTCAGCTGGCCAAATAGTTGGGGAATCCCTGCATTGGATGTAAATATGAAATAATGTGAATTTGTTTAAAAAAGACAAAAGCCTTCCAAAGACAGTAATACATGACTCACTAAATTATCATTAAAACAATAATCAATGTGTTAATCAGGAGCCGATTAGATATGCAAGATTGCAATGTTGATAAAACACTTGTTAAAAGTGAAGGATTTGATCAAATGCTGTGTTTTGCTCAGAGCTGCCACTAGTCATGTGACTGTCACTGAAAACTGTGTGTGCAATTCCACAAACCTAGAAGACTTTCTGAACGTATATAAGCAGTAGGCTTTTTTTAGAAAGGAAATTTTAAAATATAACATGAATAATGAATAATTTACTGACATTTTGAATAACTTGTAATTATGTAATCAATAAACAGTAACTGTAGTCTGATTTTAAAACATAATGTGACCCTGGATCACAAAACCAGTCATAAGTCGCACGGGTATATTTGTGGAAATAGCCAACAATACATGGTATGGGTCAAAATTATTATTATATTATGCCAAAAATCATGAGGATATTAAGTAAAGATCATGTTCCATGAAGATATTTAGTAAATTTTTTACCGTAAATATATAAAACATTTATTTTTGTGAGTGAATGCAGCACAATCGCGAACATAAACGGATAACTTTAAAGACAATTTTCTCAATGTTTTTTTTTTTTGCACCCTCATATTTCAGATTTACTAATAGTTACATCTCGACCAAATATTATCCTATCCTAACAAAACATACATCAATGGAAAGCTTATTTATTCAGCTTCCAGATTATGTATAAATATCAATTGACAAAAATTACCCATGTGACTGGTTTTGTGGTCCAGGGTCACATATAATCTCATTACGTAATCCAGATGACATGTGATCAGTTTCCACCCAGTCCCAGCGCTGCTTGTGTGTGACTTGCAATATTTGGACGATCTTACAGCATGACCTCAGAAAGTCTCTGAGATGGAAACATCTGTAAATTCACAATAATTAAGTCAAAACAGGGATTTGATCCAAAGTGCAGTTCATGGTAATGAGAGACCTTCTGCAGTGTGACTCATAACCACACTTTTTCTCTCTCTGATTCAGGTTTCCCAAACCCCTTCAACTCTACAGCCAGTTGCACCCAGTCTGTTCTGTCTCCCAGTAACCCCTTTAAAAGCACAGCCTCGGGTAAGAGGTGTGTGTGTGTGTGTGTGTGTGTGCCCATGCCCACTTCATGCTTTGGCTTTTGGAAAACAGCAAGACTGCAATTCAGTATAATTGCATTTTGGGGAAAAAAATAAGCTAGGATTAGTTTTTACCTTTAAAGGTCCCACCTTTCTGAAGTTTTATTAGGTTTTGATGTCCCTAAGAATATATATTTGCAGTATAAGTACCAAAAAACATCTCAATATGTATTTCACAGCTCCTTTCTCAGGAGCTCTGCCAAGAACAGGTCGATTTTGGCCTGTCTACTTAATATTCATGAGCCTCTCTTCTGATTGGCCTGAGTAGTTCTGACATCACATTTATACAGAAGTCACAACGGCTCGTGAAAAGGCACAGTTACTTTATGCAGGCTGTGTGCATTTGTCTTATATGGTAGTTTCAAAGCCCCTAGACCTCTGTTATCATGAAAAAAGCCAGGAAATTTCAGTTTTGACAATATGGGAGCTATAATATATCAATAAAATACTGCGGATGTCATAAATCAGAAACTGACTGTAAAGAACTGCATACAACTCCGACCTAAGATGAACCAAGCCTTCTATTTGCAGTGACGTGTGTGGACATCTCCCACTGGACGATCCATGCAGTCATTATTAATCTGACTGTGGGACTCGAGCCCATAGTTATGTCTCGTGAAGGACACATTGTTACAATGCTATAAATCTGACAAAGTGTACTTGGCTTAAAAGGAACTTAATCCATAAATCAATGAATCTGATAATTGGATATGGTGTTCCCGTGCGGAAGTATCACTTCTATAAATCAAGCAAAACTCTCACTCGCACACATGCTGTCAACCTAGTGGTAGATCTCAAAGCCAACACAAACCGTGCGGTCACCTGGGAACATTTCAATGCAAAGAGAGTGGTTTGGTGGATTTATTGTCGGCTGAAGTCCAAGTGTTAAGAGGAAATAATACACTTTGTCTTTAGCGGTCAGCACATTTATCGTTTTATCATGATGTCCTGAACATTGAGTTCAATACTCTTTTCAAACATGAAAACGGGCTTTTATATCTAATCTATCTATCTATCTATCTATCTATCTATCTATCTATCTATCTATCTATCTATCTGTCTTTCATATCTATCTATCTATCTATCTATCTATCTATCTTTCATATCTATCTATCTATCTATCTATCTATCTATCTATCTTTCATATCTATCTATCTATCTATCTATCTATCTATCTATCTATCTATCTATCTATCTATCTATCTATCTATCTATCTATCTATCTATCTATCTATCTATCTATCTATCTATCTGTCTGTCTATCTATCTATCTATATATCTATCTATCTATCTATCTTTCATATCTATCTATCTATCTATCTATCTATCTATCTATCTATCTATCTATCTATCTATCTATCTATCTATCTATCTATCATCTGTCTATCTATCTATCTATCTATCTGTCTATCTGTCTGTCGCATGACTGCATATCTATCCACACACACACACACACACACACACACACACACACACACACACACACACACACACGATAGATAGATAGATAGATAGATATGAAAGACAGATAGATAGATAGATAGATATGAAAGACAGATAGATAGATAGATAGATAGATAGATAGATAGATAGATAGATAGATAGATATGAAAGATAGATAGATAGATAGATAGATAGATAGATAGATAGATAGATAGATAGATAGATAGATAGATATGAAAGATAGATAGATAGATAGATAGATAGATAGATAGATATGATAGACAGATAGATAGATAGATAGATAGATAGATAGATAGATAGATAGATAGATAGATAGATAGATAGATAGATAGATAGATATGAAAGATAGATAGATAGATAGATATATAGATAGATAGATAGACAGACAGATAGATAGATAGATAGATAGATAGATAGATAGATAGATAGATAGATAGATAGATAGATAGATAGATATGAAAGATAGATAGATAGATAGATAGATAGATAGATATGAAAGATAGATAGATAGATAGATAGATAGATAGATATGAAAGACAGATAGATAGATAGATATGAAAGATAGATAGATAGATAAAAGTAAAACAAAAGTAAAACAAAAGTAAAACAATTAAAAGTAAAACAAAACTATCAGTATCTATCTATTGTCTGACTGCATTTCTATCTTAGATAGATATATGTCAGTCAGTTTGCATGTTTGTGAAGTGCTGAACTCTATATTTGTGTGTTTCTGATTGACAGATGGTGTGTCCTCCTCAGCTGTGTTTCCTCAGTCCGTCTCTTTTCCTGCATCCGTCACCCAAAGTGCTTTTTCACACCAACAGTCCAGTATCCAGGAGGCCAACGGTGAGTATAGCAAGCTTACGTCTTTAAATCTGCAACCGCTTCTTTAAATAGTCCACCAATCAATTAAAAGAATCAGTCAGGAATTAACACTTAACAAGAGCCACTGCAGAGCGAACACTCAAGATGATCCATGTGAGTTTTGTTGATCCGAACTGAAATGTGTGTGTGTTATTTTTATCCTGTTTGTTTGTAGGTTTCAACTCATTTCCTGTCCCCGAGTCCGTCCCCAAAGTCCCACGACCAATGTCTGTCAACCCTTTTACTGTAAGCATGATCCTCTTTCTACGCTAAGAGTCAGGAAATGTAAACGTATGTGTGTGTGTGTGTGTGTGAAGGGGTTAAGAGTGTTTTCCATGGCTTCTCTTAGGGGAATGTTTACCCGAGCAGAGGAGCATCACTGAACCCTTTCATCTGATCCCGAACCGGCCGTGGAGAAAGAGGAGAGCGAGTGGAGCTTGTTTACTTCGCCATACCTACAGAAAACATCCAACACTTCTGCGCGCGCGCGTGTGTGTGTGTGTGTCTTCATGTGTGTTTAAAGGTGTGGGTGTTTGTTTGTTTGTTTGTTTGTTTGTTAGCAGATATTGTACATGTAACTCTGTACATGCTTTGTTGTGTGTGTGTCTATGTGTGTGAGAGTGTGTTTGTACGTGCCCTTTTGTACCAGATGCTATACAGTAAATCAAGCTGTGTGTGTGTGTGTGTGTGTACACGTTTGTGGGTTTTGCCTTATATCAGTGGGGTTTTTTGCTGATAATAGGAGAAGTTCAGATGAAAGGTGCTTATGAGAACCATTAACACACACACACACACACACTGAACTTCTCGTGCCAATATCGCCCTAACCTGAGTGCCCACTTACTTCACTCGTACACTGAGGTCAACACATTTCAATAAAAATAGTAGCAATTCAAGCTTCAGATCATCTCAGTAATGCATTTTCCCCTCAGTGCCGATTTGGTTTTTATGATTGAGATGCATGTTAATAAGACGGCACACACGAAACGGGCATTTCCGCCACTTATGTGTCTGTGTGCGTACGCCGGGCTTGTTTCTATTTATTTGGACGCTCATTTGAAGCGTTCATAAGTATTCCTGTGTGCATTGTCAGACTGCATGCGCTTCTCAAGCTGAGCCGGAAGCTGCTGAATGTACTGCAGTTTCGGTGAGTATGAGGGAAAAAAAAAACCTTTCTTGTATGGACCAAAAATTGTCTAATATCGTCAAGTTTCCTGTATAACGTAGAGATGGTTTCTTTTGCAAAAGGATTCATATAGAATGTCTTTGTATCGAGATGTATGCATCTGCATAAAGCTATCCATAACCGTTGCGTCTACGTGTATCTGATTGCCCATGTGATGCAAATCCAGTCGAATTTGCTGCTTTCGAAGCTTCATGCAATATCTTTTTACGACAGCTCCGTTTATATTTTTCTGTGAAGATCATTATCGCATTATGAATGTATTTGCACTCTATGAACATTAGGGCTTTCAACTGAGAATTCAAATGAAAAGGATAAATGTCACCTCTCACCTGACCTAGTCTCATTTTTATGATCGCAGTCGAGATTGAAATAGCTTGTTAGTGGAAAAAGTCAAACTGCAAAATGCTTTATCTAAAATAATTAAGAGAGAAGCATTTGTGTACTTTTAAATATTGATTTGATGAACCATTGCAGCTTCTAAAAATATATGCATCACCTTTTAATGTAAATTTGACCCTAAAATCCTATCATTGCTGTTCACGTTGTCAAATATTGCAATGGACCAGTTAGTCCACTAGATGTCACAGGTGATCCATTTTAATATGATTAAATCACGATACAGTATTCAATAAATAATTTTATTTAAGACGCTATTTTAAGGTGTCATTGTTACAGTGTAATTATATATTTAAGGATTGATTAACAACATGTACTTATTTTAGGGTTTGGTTGAGGGTTAGTTGCATGTTATTATGCATAACTTACTGTTATTACATATGGTAAATACATGTAAGATATGTAACAAGGACACTGTAAAATAAAGTGTTACTTTAATTTGTTTATTTTTATTTTTTTAGAATTACAATTATGATGTACAAGCTGCATTTCTGACTTATTTATGTCTAGACAAACCCGTTTTTTCTCCTGGTGGCAAGTAAAACCAAAAATGTTTGGCATCTTCTGAATGTATTAAAGGGTTATTACAACAGTGCTTGCTTTTGAACTCAGTCTTGTGGACAGTTGCTCTATTGTCACTTAATTTATCTGCAATAAATGAACACGATATTTATGATGACAATGGTAACAATTAACATTTATTCCTTATGTTATAAACTTAATGTAATTGAACAAAATAAGTTATGTGAACTTCCGCATAACTTTTTTTTTTTTCAATTACGCATGAAGTTTATTTACTTAAGAATATTAAGGCAACAGGTTTCCTCACTTTTTAAGTTAAGTCAACTGATCACTTTTTACAGTGTAATGAAACATTAATCAAGCATGAATATGAAGATTTTGTTTTAGTATTACTTAAGCATTTAGATTTACCAATAACTGAATTCATATTTGTAGATGGATCTTTCCCAAAAGCAACTGCTGAAATTCATCTTTGAAAGATGATCATCTTATAACCATCATGATGCACACACAAAACACAACAATGGTGATGACACTCAACAAATAATAAAAACACTTATACAACATAAACCAAAATGACAAAATAAACCAACAACATAAACTGCTAAAACCGAAGCAAAAATAAGTTCAACAGTAGCATAGGCTATAAAACACTGTAAAAAATGTTTTTCATGATTTGTTATCACAACTTTTTATCTTTTGTCAAATCAACTTCGAGAACTAATGTGTGAAGATAACATACTATTTTGAGTTTCTGTTTATTAAATTCTTCTTCATTGTATTAACTCAAAATTGTAATTACAACGAGCTCAAAATTTTAAGGCAACAAGGTAACTTGCTTTTTTAGGTTAAACCAACTTTTTTTTCTCTCCCAGTGAACCAACAAGAATCATGAAAATCCAAAGCATAATCTATTCATGCCGCACGTGCATGCTGGGTAATTTAGTACATGTGCACTGGAGAATACAGAATGATGTTGTTTGTTTTACAGTAAATTGTGTTTTCCAATACTGTGTTGTTTTTTGACAACTGCATTTTGTAGTGCAGTTGGATACACGAAAAGTACTTTGAAATGTGAAAGTAATGCAATTATTAACCTGGAATATAGCCTACTTTAATTTCACACTAAAACGCTTAACAGTGTATTGTTTATTCTTTGTTCATGTTAACTAAAGTAATTAGCTGACTAATGAAACCTTATTGTAAAGTCTTATCGTTTTAGTTAATGGGAAAATTGACTAGAAGCAAATGGAGCAAATTAATATATTTAATTAAATACGTACTAATCACTATTAATACGTATTAGAGTCTAATCAATAATACGTGAAACTGAAAAGGATTCTCGCTTAACTAAAAATAAGGCTAGTAACAAAAAATAAACTTTTTTTTTTTTTTTTTAAGAATAAATGTTTGCCAAGAAGGTGGTCTGACTTTTTTAAAAAAAGTGAAATTTGTTTAAGGCAATATTGAGTCAGGACAATCCAGAGGCGAATGAAATCCGATTCTGGTCCGCAACCTCGTGCTCTCTCTCTCTCTCTCTCTCTCTCTCTCTCTCTCTCTCTCTCTCTCTCTCTCTCTCTCTCTCTCTCTCTCTCTCTCTCACACACACACACACACACACACACACTACAGCAGACTGATGAGTGACAGAGCTTCACAGCACAGTAGCAGTGAACGCTGCGCTGGAGAGGAGGGGTGACAGGGAACTGTCTACTGTACGCTCCCGTAATGAGATTATTCAACTCAACTAAAGCTTCTTCTAAATAGTAGTAGTTGCGCGCTGTTTCTCGCACGTGTGCTCGCGTGTGCGCTGTCGCGTTTGATGACAGGACTTTTGGAAAGAAACTGCTTGCTGGACCCTCTCTCGCCCAATGCGCACATGACTTTTCAGAAGGAGCGGAGGTTGCATTTGTTGTCGTTTGCGACTTTTAACGGGGTTTAACTTTTGGTCGAGCGAAACAGACCCCGCGAGAGCCATGGAGAACCACGCAGATGTGCAGAACAGCACCGAGGACGTCCGTAAAAGCGGGTATCTCCGCAAGCAGAAGTCCATGCACCGGCGGTACTTCGTGTTACGGACGGCTTCTGAACGCGGCCCGGCCCGACTCGAATACTATGAAAGCGAGAAGAAATTTCGAGGGAAAGCTCCCGTGCCCAAAAAGGCTCTGGCGCTGGAGACGTGCTTCAACATCAACAAACGGGCCGACTCGAAGAACAAGCACATGATAGTCCTCTACACACGGGCTGAGAGTTTCGTGGTGGCGGCGGAGAGCGAGACGGACCAGGAGGAATGGTACCAGGCGATGGTCGAACTTCAATGCAAGAGTAAGTCTGGGAAATATGTGTGTGAAATTAGGTGTTAACGTGGCAAGCTTCGTTTAATTGCATCTTGCATGTCAGTGCATCTAAATCAGCCTAGGTAATAAAATAAATAGCAGCTACGTGTGAAATTGTAGATTAGAGAACAATGTTGTTAATAGTGAATGCAGCACACTAGAAGAATGATGCGTCTCTTAAAGAGATAGTTCACCCCAAATTTTTTTAATTGGTCATCATTTAGGCTACTCACCCTCTGTATGCGTTTCTTTCTTCTGCTAGCTGAACACAAAATACAATATTTTGAAGAATGTTTGTAGCCAAACAGTTGATGGTCCTAATTGACTATGTAAATACTATGGAAGTCAATGGGGTCCATCAACTGTTTTGGTATGGCTACTGTCATTTTTCTTTTGTTTTCAGCAGAATAAATAAATTCATATGGGTTTGGATCAACTTGTGGGTGAGTAAATGACAACATTTTCATTAAATTTCATCTCTTTAAGTTGACTAGTCGTTCTTTCTGTCAGACAGAAGCAAAACCAGAGATGGTCTTATTATTGGTGAAACTACTTTGCTTGTACATTCTGTTTCTGCACGGTTTCTTAAGCGGTCGGTGTCTCTAATACAGCGAATTCGCCTGCTGACAGTGGCATCAGTAGTATCAGAATAGACTACTACTATGATAATGTTAATGAATGAATAATAACATCAAAGAAACACGAGAACGGGCAAACACGTGAAAGATAATGACTTAAAACGATTTGTGTCATATAATTCATATAATATGGATAATTTTTTTTATGAATTCATATTACCTCTAGTGCCATCTTCTTATTTCCGATCTCCCTCTCTCATTGGTTCATTAATATTCAGTGTATTATTAGCATAGACCTTATTCAGAGCAGCACAATGACAGGTATAAAAGTGAGTCTGTCGGGGATTTACTGTGTTTTTTAATTTGCATCCGCAGTAAAAAGCTGTATAAAGCTCCTACTAGATCACTTATAATGTTTGGAGTTTGTCTACTGAAATTTCTCTGAAAGATATTTTTGCAGTGTTTCATCAGCAGAACAATCAAAGTAATCAATCAATCAATCAATCAATCAATCAATCAATCAATCAATCAATCAATCAAAAGTAATCAAAGTAAAGGTCTTCACTAATCAGAAATGTACATTTAAAAAGTATACTAAATTCAAGATATCTTTGGTCTAAAAAGTTACTAGTATCTAAAAAATAAGAACTAGTATCTAATGAATAAGTACTAGTATCTTTAAAAAGGTACTAGTATCTAAAGAATAGGCTAAGCACTAGTAGCAAATGAATAAGAGAAGTACCTAATAGACAAGATACTATTATCATTAAAATAGATACTAATATGTTTGAAGGATTAAATGTTAAAACAGCTTGCCATACATCCTCCACGTTCCCGTTGCATTAGTAGTAGAGCTGCTGGTCGCGGTGTTGAAACAACAGTGTTTTTCTTCCTCTTCAGCGGAGTAGTTGCCCTCAAGTTGGGTAGTGGGGCCTCCTTTGCTGTCGAAGAAGGGAAAGACTGTTACTGCAGCTCAGCTTGCTCCTTATCCACACAACCCGAGCACATGTTATCATGTCTTCTCACTAGAGCTCAACTTGTGCAATGTTATGACATTACACTTTTCATTTATATCCGTTATTTAGAATAGGCGAATTATTCAATGACTTTTCTAGTAGTCAGTCGTTTTTCAATCGTCTGAGATTCAGTTCAACTTTTGCAATTGGCGAAATTTTTTAATCGGTTGACGTTGCTCTCGTGCAAGTGCATCCCAAATTAACTAAACGTCAAGGCGGTTTAGACAAATTATTGTGATTTTTTCGTGCTATAATCTGTAATGTATTATTACACATAAATTAATGTTTTTTTGCATGATATTCTGATTTTTCGAGTTTCATGTATATCTCAAAATCTTTCTTTGACCTCAAACGTTAATGCAAGTTTGATACGATTGCAAAGCTTTCTTCGTTCATTTCTTTTAGCTGCTATAGGGCAATACAAATGATCAACATTTCTGTCTTCTTTCGTGATACTATGTGGAATAACCCAACTAAATAATCTCTATTAATGCTTCCTAAAAGCTGCAAATTAAATCACACGGACAATTGGTATTTTAAAAAAAACAACTGAATATTATATAACCTGTCATTCCTCTTAGAATAAACTGTACTGGCGAAAGCAGGTACACTTGCAAAGAGTAAACAGACAGAAAGGGCAGTGACCGTGACTCCTACAGCAATTACACAGCGCCGCATGTTCCTCGGCTCCAGGAGATACAACTAACAAACCCAACATGTGACGCAAACCAATATCAAGAGTCCAAGGTGCTATTACTGCATTACATAATGAGAGCATAATGAACGCACACCAACCATATGCCATACCATATGTGCTTTAATATCTCACATTACATATGCACAGAAACGTGCAGATACTGAAAAGAAGTTCACATATGTGACCCTGGACCACAAAACCAGTCACATGGGTTCAATTTTTTGACATTGAGATTTAGACGTCATATAAAAGCTGAATAAATAAGCTTTCCATTGATGTGTGGTTTGTTAGGATAGGACAATATTTGGTTGAGACACAACTATTTGAAAATCTGGAATCTGAGGGTGCAAAAAAATCGAAACATTGAGAAAATCGCTTTTAAAGTTGTGCATTTATGTTCACGATTGTGCTGCATTCACTCACAAAAATAAACTTTTTATTTATTTACTGTAGGAAATTTACAAAATATCTTCATGGAACATGATCTTTACTCAATATCCTAATGATTTTTTGCATAAAATAAAAATCTATAATTTTGACCCATACAATGTGTTGTTGGCTATTGCCACAAATATACCCGTGTGACCTGTGACTGGTTTTGTGATCCGGGGTCACATATTTACTCTTGTTGAATTTACATGGGATAAAGAGAGTGTCAGAATGTGTGTATGTGTGTGTGTGTGTGTTAAGGCAGGGATGAAAGGTGAGTAAAGGAGATGACGGCGTAACAAGATGTGAGGGTTCAGGCACTCAGGCTATAGAGACGGCCCTCCAGTTGTCGTCCATAAACCCCCAAACTTAACAAGCCAAACAAACCAGTCTACTGATTGGCTGTTAAAACGTTTTGACATCTGTCTTACCTCCACACTTTGCTTTCTGCTGGGCTTGACCTGTTGATGGGCATGACAACTGCTAAATGACCTGCTGTGGGAATGTTTTCCATACTCACTTTTACACATCTTAATGCATTCACTCCCTGTCCGTATTCTTTACACACATTACTAGGCATGATGATTGGGAATCTGTCCAACAGTAATCTGCCCCCCCCCCCCCCCCCCACCACCCCCGTTCAAATTACACTGGGGATGAAATTTCAGTTGCCGCTTTCATCCGCTTTGATTCATTCATATGCTATTCATCGAGTCTGGGGTTTGTCTCTATAGCCTGTTCCTTTAAACATTTGTTTTCTTTCATACTGATTTATTCAATCGTTCACTTGCATGCATCATGCAACATATTGACATAACTTGACTTGCCACGCATTAGGTATTCTGTTTATTAAATCATATTAGGCATTTAAAAACCCACAGGAGCCGTGTTTTGATGTTTATATACAACTGAGATTGAACTGGCAATCGTGATCTTGGATATTTACTGGCAAGCATAAGAATTTGCACCCTGATCAACCATTGCACTGTGGGTAGGGAGTTAAGTGGGGCAAACAGTTGAATATTTTCCCTTTGACTAAGGTTTTGGACTCGCGGCTGTCTATTTTGTCAGTGTTTTCCTGACTAACCACATCTGAACATAGACCACAGTCATTAGAAGCATCAACAGTGGAAAGTTTGGAAAACAGCGGAGAACAATGCTGAACAATTTAGTTCTGGGGCTGAGCTTAACAAAACTAGAACTTAACTATTTTTTTATATAAAGAAAATGTTGAGAGGAGTGTTTATTGGATGGGCCAAATAAACATTATTGTGCAAAAGTTTAGGTTCATTAAAGCTGCAGTCCGTAGTTTTTCCTCTTTGTCGCCATCTCTGTTCGAAATCTGCAATTGCAGTTATTCGCGGAATTATCAACTTTACGCGAGTTGATGTAGTGTCTTTTTTTTCTGCAGCCACTCCGAAGTCCAAAGACTTTTTTCATTTGACATCAGGTGAAACTCAGTCGTCACTGGTGATTGTCGTTTGAACCTTTCTGGATCCGCCATCAAGTGCTGTGAGAAAAGGCTATAAATCTCCATCTCCAGCATCCTCACACGCAATATAGCCTGCAAGCCGAGACTCCTTCTTTATATGTACAGATGTGACGTAAGACATGCTTGAATTTCCCGAGGAAATCCACCAGTACCACTGGAATTAAAAACATTTGTAGGGCTGCATAACGATTAATCGCAACTAATCGTTTGGAGAATAAAACTTTTTGTTTACATCATATATGTGTGTGTACTGTGTAAAATAATTATGTATTTATAAATACACACACATGCATGTATATATTTAAAAAATATGTTCATGTTTATATTTAAATATAATTTATAATTATAATTATAAATACTTAATATATAAGTCGATTTTTTTCTTAAAATTATACATGCATGTTTGTGTATTTATATATAGCCTACATAATTATTATACACAGTCCACACACATATATGATGTAAACAACAACTTTTATTCTGCAAACGATTAGTTGCGATTAATCGTTATGCAGCCCTAATTACGAGCTTACCGTTTTAAATCGAGCTAAGGCAAGCAGATAGTTTTGAACACTGGCTGGTTATGTACTTATTTTGGATAATTTTTAGCACAAAAAAGTTACGGACAGCAGCTTTAAGTAAGAAACGGAAAAAAAATGTCAGAAAGAATGCATTCAATTAATCAAAAGTGTTGAACTTTTTCAAAGAATCCTGAAAAAAAGTCACGTTTTCCATTCAAGTATGAATAAAATGTCATCATTTACTCACCCTCATGTCGTTCCAAGCATTTAGTTTATCTTTGAAAAACAAAGCCTAAATTCAATATGTCCATCATATAAAGCAATCGAGTCTTCAGAAAATTTGGACTAAACCGCTCAATTCATATGGATTAGTTTTACGATCTCTTTATGAGCTTTTTGAAGAGTCAGAGTGTCAGTTGCGTAGCTGTCAATGGAGGGACAGAAAGCTCTCAGATGTCTTTAAAATGTCTTCATGTATGTTTCGGAGATAAATGAAAGTCTTACAGGTTTGGAACGACATGAGGGTGAGTAAATTATGATTTTTTTTTTCATTTTTGGGTGAACTATCCCTTTAAGCAGCACAACTGTTTTCAACATTGATAATAATAATAATAAGTAAAAATGTTTCTTGAGCACCAAATCATCATATTAGAGTGATTTCTGAAGGATCATGTGACCCTGAAGACTGGAGTAATGATGCTGAAAATTCATATCTGATATCACAAGAATAAATTACATTTATATAATAAAATTTAAATGTCAAATTCTTAAAATATTTCACAATATTGCTGTTTTCACTTTATTTTTGTTATTGAAGAAATGCAGCCTTGATGAGCATGAGAGACTTTCATAAACAAAAAAACCCTACTGACCTCAAACTTTTGAAGAGTTATGTGTAAAAAAAAGGAGGGTCCTGGGAAACTCACCTGCATTCCTGATGTCGTGTGGATTTCTAATGCCAAATACAATTGAACAAATACCAAGCAGACTCGCCGCTGAGAGCAGATATTCCATGTTTGGTATTTGTACAGCTGCAAACAGGGAGAAGAAACTAGTTTTCTCACCATTGGCACCTCATATGAGCAATATTTGCAGGTGAAACCCACTTTATACACAAGCCGGAGACGCCGTCTGGTATTTTTTAGAATCAAAGAATTTAATTTAAATACCTTGTTTAGTCAATTTCAAATATAAAGCCATACAGGTGAAACTCAAAAAATAAATTTGAATATGGTGCAAAAGTTCATTTATTTCAGCAATTCAACTTAAAAGGTGAAACTAATATATTATACAGACTCATTACATGCAAAGTGAGATATTTCAAGCCTTTATTTGTTATAATTTGGACGATTATGGCTTACAGCTTATGAAAACCCCAAATTCAAAATATATTGTTTAAAGGTTTTCATAAGCTGTACAAATAAAGGCTTGAAATATCTCACTTTGCATGTAATGAGTCTATATATAATAAATTAGTTGCACCTTTTAAGTTGAATTACGGAAATAAATGAATTTTTGCACCAAATTAAAAAATTTCGAGTTTCACCCGTAGGCTATTCTGACTAAATGTTTATATGGAAACAGCAATGACCTTTGTGAAATCAAACAAATCTTTCTTTACTTTACACATCGCCACTGGCGTCTCAAGGAAAACACTGTGTGTTTGTACAGTATGTGATGCCAGTCTGGCTCATGGCTCAAAGGTTAAACTTCCCTAAGCCTCACTCATCTCCTTAATGTGCTGGTAATTATTGTCTCTGTGAGATCTTGGACAACACACACACACAAACACACAGCCAACGGCAGAGCTTGTTCTATTTTAATGCTAAATCTGATGTAATGAAGCAGATCACAGAGGGCTTGAGTCTGCTATTCGGCGGGAAGCTTCCTACTGTTTGACCCCGTATAACAACTTAAGTGCTGCTTAAACATGACCAGATCATCCTGAAATGTAAGCCTGTGACAGAAATATCCATCAGGCTCCTCACTGTACAGCATATAAAGCAGTTCTCAGGACTAGCCCAGCAACAGCTTCTTCTGGTTGTATTGGGCTCACTGTAAGTGTAACAAATAATAGTTTGAAGTCGTAAAACTAAAACAAAGATGACGGGAGTACGTTTAACAAGAAAATACAATTGTCTTTCTACTTGAAAATGTTGCGTTTAATTCAAATGTTTTAGTATTTGCCGTTTCTTTGTAAATATATTTGTGAAGTTTAGTAAAATAGTTTTAAAGTCAATCCTGCACAAAATTATTTTCAGTGTTGCTCTGGATACAAAGTCTGCTAAATTAATACATTGTTATTAAAATGCAAATGAGAAGAAGCACATACGTTTATGTTAGCAATGGTGACTCACAATAGATACTGAAGATTCATGACTTTGAGCTAGAAAATGCATATTAAAATACATATTTTAATCATATTTATGTTCATATTAATCCATATTTACATTGTTATATGTATGTGCAAGTATGTGTGTTTGTCGATTTTACATAAAAGTGTATTACATATATATATATTCAGTAATAAAAAGGAGGTTTATATATATTTGTCAAAAATATAAACATTAAATATACGGGGGGGGGGGGGGGGAGCATTTGTTAATTAATTGCAGTAGTCAGGGTATTTTTCACAAAAAAATATATAAAAAAATCCAGATTTAAATTTGCAAAACTCGTTGTAGATTATTTGTTATAATTTTGATGATTATGGTTTACAGCTTATGAAAACCCCAATTTCAAAATTAGAATATTGTGAAAAGGTTTTCATAAGCTGTAAGCCATAATCATCAACATTATAACAAATAAAGGCTTGAAATATCTCACTTTGCATGTAATGAGTCTATATAATATATTAGTTTCACCTTTTAAGTTGAATTACTGAAATAAATGAACTTTTGCCCGATATTTCACCTGTAAAGCAATCGAGTCTCTACAGAAAATTCAGATAAAAAGTGTTTAAAACACTAAAGTTCAATAAGCTTGTATTTATGTACAACTGAGCATTAACATTATACAATTGAGTAGTGCAGGGATGATCACTCTGGTTCACTTGACAAAACCCAAAAGGATTTTTCCATCGGCTTTTGGATTATTACAGAAAATAAGGTCTGTGACTAACAAAATAGGCTACTAAACATAACAAGTTGAAAATACTTCACGGAAGATGACTTACTCTTAATGGTGGTGGCTTGACTTCTGCACCAAAATATAATCAAAAACGCTTACATAGATCTAAAAACATGTCTTAAATCTAAAAACCAAACATTTATGTCATCATAATTCCCCATGCTTTGATCAAGTTTATTAAATGATTCAAGTGCATCATTAGTTATCAAACTGAACTTGCTCAGGATGTTTATTATTTTAAGTTGCTTATACAAAGTTTACTTTATTCTCTCTTTTGTAGTCAACTTTTGCTATATTTTACAGTGTTATATGCTAGAAGTGGAATTGGCTTGTAAATGAAATCTGTTTGCGTAAGTGTGTGTGCTGATTGGCCAATATCAGCTGCTGGTGTGGACAGCAGACTCGTCCTCTCGCTTGTTACATCTTTCATCGCTCCAGCTCGAGTTTGGCAGAGTGAGAACCACTAATGTGCGTCCATGTGGCACTGAAACTGAAAACCACAAGCAGATCTGGAAACTTCATGATAATGCTGACCAGCAAAGGGTTCACCGGGGTTAACGTGGCAGTGCCAGCATTTGTGTGTTTGTGTGTGTTGTGATAACAGAAAACACATGTGTGAAAGGAACTTAGAAAGATCGTGTGTTTGTGAGTATACAGGAGACACTTGTGAATTCGTTGTGGTAAAACTAGATCAACTATTTCAAACTGCCCCTATTATGCTATTTTAAAGGTTCCTAACTTTGTTTTGGAGGTCTGCTACAATAGGTCAAAAAACACTTTAATGTTCTCATAATATACATTGCACATCACCTCATTTCTCTGAAAACGGTTCGTTTGAAAACTCAGGCTACGTTTACACGTGGACGGCTATTTTCATAAATGGACATTTCACCCCTCTCCGTTTTCAAAAATAACATCATGCACACAGTTTTCAGAAAAGTCCCGTGTATATGCCGTCTAGACTGCATGCCAAACCTGTAGGTGGCTGTGTAACGAGAAGCTCAAGCCCACGTTAGCCAATCAGAATCCCGAAAATAGTCTCATACTGTGACGTCGGCTGCCTAAAACTCAGTTATTCTCAGTTTACATGCAAACAAAGTTTTCCAAAATCTCCACTCTGGCCAGAGTTTTTAGAAAGAATCGTTTTCAGAGGCGAATTCTCCGTTTGCTAACACGTCAAACTAACCATGTACTTGTAAACGGGGCCTCAGTCTCTCTAAACCCCTCCTTTCCGAGAGCTTCTCTGCTCTGATTGGTCAGACGGCCCTGTCTGTTGTGATTGGTCTACAGCTTACATCCTGTGTCAAAAAATAAATGCTCAAAATGTCAGCTCCGGATCTTCTTCAGCACACAGTGGTTACGAACGATGGCATCCGTTTTTCCGTATCAATTCCAGCGCGAATCCTCGTTCTTTTGAAGTGCATCAAAGCGGATTCACAACACTGAAAACAGCGTCTTCTCGACATGAACAACACGAACCAAACTCTTCCAGTCTCAGCTACAACTACAGTGTTTGAGGGTCAAAGAAACATTGTTCACGGGCGGCCAATGAAGACCATAGACTAGCATTATGCAAATGTGTCACATTGTTACTAGGGGTGTAACGGTTCACAAAATTCACAGTTCGGTTCGATACGACACAGTGGTGTCACGGTTCGGTATGTTTTCGATACAGAAAAAAGAAAGAAATGCCAGAGAAATTTACTTGATTTTTAATTTATAAAAAAAAAATATAAGGCTGAGTTTTTTTTACATCTTGAAACTTTTAGTTTTATAAATGGGGGGTAATCTTTGAAGGATGAACAAATAATGTTTTGTAACTTCCATGGTTATAGTGAGTGTTACTACATTAAACCCATGGTGAATGTTGCTGATTTGTGGACTTAAATCAGGATTCCTCAAACTCGGTCCTGACAGTGGCCCTCCAGGACCGAGTTTGAGGAACCATGACTTAAAGCCTATAACTAGATCATTCACGGCACAATGTTTCTCCTAGTTTCCACATCAGCGCTGTTTGATCTAATAGAGATCTACGGTTAGTAACGGAGAAATTTGAATGATCTCGACGCGATGTTATTACTTCAGTGGCGAATTCAAATGCTTTCTTTACTGGATCTCTTAGCACTGTGAAGTAACAGTGTCGCTTGATCAAGATCGGCTCATTGGTCCAAACTGATAAATGGTCCGTGGCGTGAAGCACAAAATAATGAGTAGCGCAGTTTCGTTCCACTTGTCGGGCAACGTTGTGGTGTCAGCGCGACTGCTAACCAAATTTTGGTCGCACCGAATCGTTCAGTTTGTAATGCGTACCGAACCGAAAGCCTCGTACCGAACGGTTCAATACGAATACGTGTATCGCTACACGCCTAATTGTTACGTATAAGGTTTGTAACAGGAAGTGAGACTGGAATTACCGACGACTCGTTTCAACAGTTCAGAATCGATTCTTTCTTTTAGGAGACAATAACTTTATTTGTCACGCACTAAAACTTTGCAGACCTTTTACATTCACAAAAAGCAAAATTACACACTGCATGAAAGGTAATATTCGAAAAAACATAATAGGGGCGCTTTAAAGGTTTGCCATGTGAAGGTTGTTTGTAAAGTTGTGAGCCTTCCCAGTTGGATCAAGATCACTCAGTCCTTGGAAGACATTTGGTGCCGAATAATCTCCCCTTGCTGCTCATTATTGAAAATAATGGCTTATTTAATATAATGTATTCATGTTGTGTTGTTTAAATAACATAACTTGACAATACTTGGACATTTTGTTCTACGGCTAAACTGCACACGCATCTCGAAAACACGATTTTTGAAACGGTTATGTTCATTTTTGAAAAAAACATATGTTTCTAATAAGTAACTAGATAAGTTTGGGGTGTGTGAGTGTGTGCAGTTTACGTTGTAGAACAAAACGTCAGCGTATCATCAAGTTATGTTTACCACAGGCTTTATTTTACTCATAAATTAAAAAAACCCATTAAAAAACCTCATAGGAGACCTCGAGAGAGTTAGTCTTCCAGGTTATGACGTCAAACCTGCACCACTCTATAGATGGTTTAGCTCGATTTTGTGTTTTTGTAAATGGTAAATAGTTTCTTGAAGTCATTAGCGTTTCTTTGGTGAGTGTTGAGTAATACTGGGACGAACAAAATGTGCTCAAGAGTTGACAGACCATCCGTACAATTGACATCTTAAACATTTAGTTACCAAAACATTTTTTGATTTGTGCCAACTTGCATGTAAGAGTCGTCTACACACATACAAGAAGAACGCATATTGAAGTAACTTAAAACCTCAACAGCTGCTTGAACTTACACCCAAGCTTGTTTGAATTAGATGTTTTTATATTGCAACCTACATTTTCACAACTAATACCATAACTTAGAAGTAACCTTGACATTATCTAGAGTTTATGTGTGAGGAGTACTTCTGTTTGCTGAGGGAAAAGGGGGAGACTTGAGACACACACACACACACACACACAAACACACACAGCTGTTTCTGTACTCTCATTCTGCTTATCTTTCCAAGTACCCGGAAAAAGAAAGATCAGGACTGAACTTTGGTCCTAAAAACAGCAATTAGGCCTTATTTTAAAACCCTTATGTGCTCACATGCATGCACACAAATCTCAGTTTAACAGCTGAAGTTATTGTTCATGTTACTGGCTATCATAATAGTTTTACGCCTAAAAGTAAGTTACCTCATTTCTTGACTCATTACTTTCATTTGCATGGCATAATGTATTCAGGTTGATGCAGTCATAATAAATAATATATTTTATAAATGTTTTATTATGTATCGCATGAATAAAACCAGTTAATTCAGATTCTTATGTTGCATTGTAAAACATTTATATAGTGTTGTGCTGAATCCATAGGTCATTATTTGAATTTTAAGGAAATATGTTTATTTATTTAAAGACAGCTGCGATTTGTGCTGCATCTACGCTTCAAAACAACGCTTATGTAACAGTTCCTGTTCCCCTCAAATCCCCTGAACCCCCCACCCCATCCCTCTGCTGGTGTAAGGTAACGCATACCGCCAGCGCTGCTATGCCTCCTCCTCCAAAACACTGAGTGAGTATAATGATGACGGCAGACTTAAGCTCAGATGGAGCCACAACATTGGATTAAATGTTCGTCATGGTTTCAAATGAATCAAGACTTAAACTAATAAGTGATGGTGGTGGATGTGGCCTGAAGCTGAATTTAAGGTCATTTTGTTGGATTGGTTTGTGCCGTACACTGCCAGAGCTGCATTGACCTCGCCAGACTAAATCACTTTGTTATTTGTGACCTGATTTCTTAGTGTTTGTGTGCTAAACAATTATCAGTGTGTTGTTATCCATCCGGCCTGTGCAAGAAAAGACCTTACACTGCCAATAAACATAGGCGATAACAGTATGGGTGTATGTGTTTCTCTGTGAGTGTGTCAGTGGTTGTGCAGTGTTGGGGAAAGTTACTTTTAACCCCTTAAGCGGCTCCCCCCTTTTTTTAATAGACATGAAAATGCACTTTCCGAACTTAAATGGTTGTAATTCAAGAACGCTTTGGAATATAGATGTAAGATTGGTCTTGTTTTAAAGAAGACATTTGGCAAATTTTTGTAGAAGTGAAATAAATTAAGAAAGTTAAACAGAAAAAAAGTTATAGAAGTTTATGAACATGTATAATGTTAAAAATTTTATTATTCATATTTTATATAAAATATATATTTTCAAAACCTGGTTGACTCTAAAAATGCTAAAAAAAATCAAAGCCAAAAATCTGAATACGTCGTGTTTCAAATTTTAGGATGATATCTCAAAAAATAAGCTTTCAGGGAGATTTTGTTTGGGCGCAGTACCAAACTTTTCCACTAGTTGACATTACTGCCCATATAAGGGCGTCTCCATTTCCATATGTTGTTTGAGTGATCTGAACCATTATTTTTACAATTTTCATACAATTTATGAAGTAGACATCCTATTCAGAAGTAGTGTTGGAAGTTTGGCAGATTTTGAAATGAATTCAACCTCTAAGAAACACAACAAGAACACGTATGTGCATTATAGCTCGCTGCCACGAATGGTGAATCTATTATTATTTTTCTTTATATTTAAAACATTTTCAAACCTTTTTTCTAAAAGAATTGAATGGATGCTATCTTTTGAACTCTTGGCATGAAAACAAACTGAGGTTTCTACCATTCTTTCATGATTTTTCATGTCCATCGCTATTTCAAAATAAAGGTCTGAACACGCCTTAGGAGTATGAAAATATTCTTGTTGCAAATTGATAATTTACGGCTCTATCATTTATTTTGAAAATCAGTCACAAAATATGTAAACTAGAGATTGTAAGCTTTCAAATTATATATAGTTTGTCAAGATTAGTTTAGGTTTAGTATAGGATATATTACTGTTTTAAATATGTAATGGCTGTGTCATATGCCAATGTAAGGTTAAAAGTAATGCATTACAAATAATATTAAGTTACACCCTAAAAAACTAACTACTGTGTTACTTAGTTACTTTTTTATGGTGAGTAATGCATTGGGGGTTTTTTTTTGGCGTTACTTTTTCTAAGCTGGGCTATAGGCTTGCTTGTTTGTTTTTTAATGACAAAATGCCTCAGGCTGAAGGAAATGCAAATTCACACCTGTGCGGTAGAAGGCATTGCCCAAAGAAACCTCTCAGCTGTGCTGTAATTCTGGATCGTAGAAGAATAGGACGCAGGAGAATAAAACGCAAGACTCTTACTTTAGCAATTAAAACAAAGAAACAAAAAAGAAAATACAAAGTGATGTTTACCTAAAGTCATTTTTGCTTATTCGTATGGTTGAATTGGATCATCAAAGGTCAGCAGCAAAGACATTGATTTATTAAATGAAGTGAGATTAAATACATAAAGTATATTTGTGTAATGTAACATTCAATTATAGCAGGTTTGCATATTCTGAGTTTGCATTTTACAGTTTTTATTAATTTTGAGGAGGAATACTGAATGTGTTTTTGTGCAAGTGAGATGAGTAAATGCTCACATTCAGTCTACAGCTACAATATACATCATGTTCACACACACACACAACGCCTCTGCACTTACTCATGATTTCTCTCAACATGTGGACAGAAGAGTTGTCAGTCGAAAAATGTGAACACAAAGTAACTTCACTTGTGTTACGTATTGGAAAAAGAAATAAATCCTGATACTACTCTCTGTTCATCAGAGAATCCTGAAATAAAATGCATCATTGCACAAAAATATTATGCAGCACAACTGTTTTAATTAATAATAAGAACAAATATTTCCTGAGCACCAAATCAGCATATTATAATAATTTCTGAAGGATCATGTGACACTCAAGACTAGAGTAATGATGCTGAAAATTCAGCTTGAATCACAGGAATAAATTATATTTTAAAATACAATTGAAAGCAGTTTATTTTAAATTGCAATAATATTTCACAATATAACTGGTTTTACTCTATTTTTGATCTAATAAACCATGGCAGAGGTATATGACCAGTGGATAATTATTCCGATCATATTTATTGGGGTTATTTAATCGGATTCAGAGCTAAGGTGAATAACCCAGTCATGCAGAATAAATGGGAAACTGATAACGCAACTAAAAATAACTTGACTAATAAAAATAAATAATATAAGTATGTTTTAGTTGCACATTTATATATAATATATATATATATACTGATATATAATTCTATATTATAAATGTTGAATAGAGGGAGCACTGTTTTGAAAGCGCCACAGTCCCATAGTGTTTACACTCCTCGTAAGCTCAACCTAGAAATGACTGCTAGTTGTCTCTGCATATTAAGCTGGATTAGGGGGACTATTTTAACATTTAGGTTCATCTTTATTTGATATACACATGCACTGAAAATAATAGCTATTTTTGGTCTCCCCATATGCACTTCCTGACAACTGTTTTTCCCCACCTGTCTTTCACAGTCTCATGAAAGCTTTAGTAAAATTCTGATTTATGTATGACCCTGCTGCCATGTTTTTTGGAGACATCACGCTAGTGTTTAGCAAAGCCCTCCTCGTAATTGTAGATGTACTGTGAAATTCTGTTCTCATGAGATCAGCAGCCAGTTGCTGCTACAATGATGCATTCCCACCTATTCTGGCACAGTTGCTCAAAATTGCTGTTAAAGTGTTGATCGTGCTCTGATGTGATTTATTTATCACAATATCAGATGGAGGGATTCGTTTAGGACGGCATGTTCAAAAAGTATCAAAGGGACGGGCCAGGGACTACAGCCAGCCTCATGTGTGTGTGTGCTTGTGCAAAATTTGAAGCAAGTGCTGATTATAAACACAGAGCACCTTAAAGAGGTGTGCAGATGAGGGATGGCTGTCGAATGATGAAGACTTTCTGAGACCTTTTTTTAGTTTAGTCTCATATCAAGAAAAAAAGTGGGATCCAATCTTTTTGATCCAGTGCTAAATAACCATCTTGCAATCACACAGAACAATGTAGAAACCCACTACCAATGGTTTAGCAACCACTCAAAACATTGTTTTTTGCTGTTTCTTTCTTGAAGTCTCTTTTATTTTCTTGCATTTTAAAATGTAAACTGTCTATGTTTAAAAGCAGTATTCGTGAGAGTACGAGAGAGAGAGAGAGAGAGAGAGATCCTTCGAATGGATTGTCATTAAAAAGTCATGTGTGGCTTTGTCTCTGACTCATCTAATGCAAGCTACCAACCTTACTTAAGTTCGCACATGCATTCAGAGGGGCATAAAATCAAACACACATTGGGGCGAACCACCTTTGAATGAAGCTGCTCATTCTTCCATTTAAGTGAAAGAACGGAAGAAAGAATACACGCAATTTCGTGACCACAACAGAAATGTTCTGGAAACGGTACCGGATATGTTGGTCAGACAGAAGAGGAGGGTGATCTTTCTTAAGCATGCTCTGTGCTTTTTGTGCATGTGGTTGTAATTGTTTCATCTGTGTTGGAAGCATTGTGATTCTCAGATTCACAGCAAGCAAGAGACTGGGTACAATGACGTGTTCTTTGTCTGTGTACTAGAGCTAAGTGTATCCAAACAATAAGTACAAGCAGTCAAGTAGCGTTTTGTTTGAACACACTTTATTTTTTTGCTGACACTGATTTAGCGTCACAAACGCTATGCAAAATAGCGTATTTTGCATAGTATAGTAATGAGCGCTCCACTTTTTCCAGATCATAGTGGGGTGTGTTGATACAGTTAGAAAAATGATTCAAACTTGTGACAAGCAAATATTACGCAAACACCGGAGAGTAATGATTTCAACAAGCAGGTTTTGGGGGGCAAGCTGCTGCAGATTATGAAAAGTCATCAAATTTGAAACAGACTTAAAGAGCGCGTTCCTATAGGGTTATGCACATCTTGTGTGTTTTCACAGAGCTGTTAGTTGTAGGACGTTGCCAGCACTTGTACTAATAGAGAGGGAGAGAATGAGAACCTTTACTATCAGTGAACGCCTCCTTAATCTGTCAACTGATTTGCACTCTTTCTGTTATTAACCAGGTGCTTCGGGCCTTACCTTTTAGAGAACAAACAAAAGACTTGTTGGAAGACTCATGCAGATGAACAGCTTGCAGAAAGGAGAGTTGATATATTGAGGATGGCATGCTTTCTCAGTAGGAAAAATCGAGAAGTAACCAAGCTAATGGCCTCAATGTCAAGGTTTTTCTAAAGAAAATCAATGGGACTATAAAAGGTTTGGCACTGCCTACCACATTGTTCTCATATAGTTTCAACCAGTGACTGTGTGTTTGTATCTGTGTTGAAAACCATCAAAGACTTGTATGATATTTGATAGAATATTTCCTTATGTCTTTATGACCGTACATCACAATAAATAGGCCCTGTCTCTGACTTACCCATGGCCTTAAATAAAGTATGCAAGCAGTTTTCAATATTTACAGGTTTAATATTCAGAACGGCAACGGATCCATAAGTGTAGTGTTTGGGGGGAGAAGGGTCTGGTGGGGTGTTTGTTTACCAGTTTACAGATTTGGAAAGTGTAGTACCAAGCTTGTTTGTGTGCCAGGCATGCAGTATATTGCAAGTTACTACTTATTTTCACTACATTTATTGAGAGTTATGTTACAGAGAGGACAAGAAATGGTGGGGAGAAAAGGATCAGGAAATGACTAAAGCTGGACTATGCCACTGTTCTGACACTGTAGATACGCACAACAATATGTTAATTTATATTGACTAATGCTGGAACTTTTCGAAAGTGAAGTGTGACAGTCATGTTTGGTTTTCTCCGCTAGTTATTTTAAAAGGCTTCTTTTGCTTCATCATTCTTTTAATTGCATGATTCTGTAGGCCACAGATTGTTAATCTTTTTATCCCCTGGGACACATTGCATACACTGCACAGTATTGACTGTTGCCTATTGACTCGCAGTGCATCTCATATGAGTATCAAGTGTTCATTTGCAGTTGTATTAGTAATGGCCCATTGACTTCAGTCTTTATCAGTGACCTTTGTCCTCCTTGTTTGCACTTGTTAACAAACCACTTCTAGTTGTAAAAGATGTACTCAGACATTTCTAGAATTGAGTATATATATTTACTAAAATGCCTTTTGGTCACATTTTACATGATACATTACTTTTTTTGTTTAATTAAAACTTATATTAAGATGTGCTTACTTTGAGTTTATATGGTGGATTGCTAAATTTACCTGATTGTGTAAGGTTATACTGACATGTTTCTCTCTCTCTCTCTGCAGGTAAAGCACTCTGTGACAGTGCAAATGGGGGAGACTATGGAATACCAACCCCTGGTCCTGCCTTCAAGGAGGTTTGGCAAGTAAAAGTTTGGCCTAAGGGTCTTGGCCAAGCCAAGAACCTGGTTGGCATCTACAGGCTCTGTCTGACTGAGAAGACAGTCAACTTTGTCAAGCTAAACTCTGATGCAGCCGCTGTTGTGCTCCAGCTGATGAATGTGAGGCGTTGTGGTCATTCTGAAAACTTCTTCTTCGTGGAGGTGGGTCGTTCAGCAGTAACTGGCCCTGGAGAGTTTTGGATGCAAGTGGAAGATTCTGTGGTAGCACAGAATATGCATGAGACTCTGCTGGAAGCCATGAAGGCCCTGAGTGAGGAGTTTCGCCAACGTAGCAAGTCACAATCAGCTGCTGCAGGAGTGGGAGGTGGCACCACTGCATCAAATCCTATTAGTGTTCCATCTCGACGGCATCACCCTAATCCTCCACCCAGCCAGGTTGGATTCACAAGACGTCCACGGACCGAACCACCAGGGACAACTGGAGGATGTAATAACACTTCTCCGACTTCTCGCCACAGCTTCCCCCGAACTCGAACATCCAGTGATGGTGGAAAATTTGATGATGGATGTGGTGCAACAACTGGAGGGATTGCTTCATGCTCAAGTCCAACAACCAATGGGTCATGTTCCAATACCCCTATACTGAGATCAACATCTGTTCGTGCTCAAACCCCAGTCAAGGCACAGCATGCACTAATGAGATCCACCTCAACCCCAGCTGCACCAAGCCTGCATTCCGGGACAGGACATGGATCTGAGTTTTGTGCAATTGGAGCCGGGACAAACAGCAGTGTTGGGGGTGGTAATGGTAGTGCGTACAGTAGAATACCTCTCAGACAGCCCTCTGTCTCTGGTTCTCTTAGCGACTACGGATCATCGGATGAATACGGCTCCAGCCCTGGTGAGCACTCTCTGCTAACCCCAACTATGCAGCCAGGGTCTGCAGGTAGCTCAGGTGGGCATTCTCTTGGGGATGAAGCATCCAACTACATCCTTATGAGTCAGAGAGGAGCTTCCAAAACTCAGTCAAGCCAAAATGCATTGCCACAAACCAGGAGGGTCCTGAGGCGCTCTTCTAGTAGAGAATGTGAAGCGGAGCGCAGGCTAATGAGCAAGCGGGCCTCCCTCCCACCCATGGCTTTAGAGAGACTTGCACCACTCCGTCGAACTGGGGAAGAAGCTGCTGAAGAGGATGACTATGCAATTATGACTCACACCACCGGCCGAGAATCCTTTGAATCAAGGCAGGATTCTGGAGCAACAGCAAGTGAAACGGGATACTTGGAAGTAGCTGCAGAGGTTAAAGGTGATGCTGGTAGCAGTGAAACGAGTGTCCCTGCTGTCATTGGAAGAGCTAATGGAGCAGTAGATAATGGCTACATGTCCATGTTGCCAGGAGTTTCAGCTCCCCCAGTATCTCTTTCTCACTCCCTCTCAGTAACAGTTTCAGATCCAGACTCAAAGTCTGCAGATGACTACATGGCCATGACCCCCAACAATAGCATTTCACCCCCACAGCAGATCCGTCCACCACCTTCTGGTACAGATGGCTACATGATGATGTCTCCCAATAGTAGCTGTTCACCAGACCAACGAGGGGTCCCTACTGCCTGGGTTGGCAGTAGCAGTGCTGACAGCCGAACTGGCAGTGACTACATGAATATGTCACCTATAAGTGTCCGCTCTGCCAATAGTACCCCACCACCACCTGAGCCCCACACTCCATCTGACCTGCATCCTCAGCAGCCTCCACCCAAGATGGTATATTCTTATTATTCTCTACCCCGCTCATACAAACATAATCCATCAACACACTTTGAGGAAGGGCCAGGAAGAGGGAAGCATTTGGTTAATGGTGGTAGAGGTCTGGGTGGAGGTAGGGGGCTTGGCAATAATAAGTCCAAGCATCATGAACCCCCTGTTGGCCGACATCTGTCCCTTTCGTCGTCCTCATACTCCTCGAGTTCTGCTAGCAGCGAGAGCCTGGGTGAAGGTGAAGAAAAGGCCGTCAAATTGACAGGAAGAGCAGTAGGTGCAACTGCAAAGGACATTGAGCAAGGATCCTTGCAGCAAAGACAAGGGTCTGGAAGGGTAAAGCAAGGGCATCCTGGTCAGAGGGGCCGACCTCTTAGCCTGTTTGTGGATGTCTCTAAAGCCAACACTTTACCCAGAGTGCGTGAGACACCCCTTCCTCCCGAGCCTAAGAGCCCTGGGGAGTATGTCAGCATTGAGTTTAAGGGTGAGAGGAACCAAAAAGCAGGAGGTAATGGAACCGGAGGATTTCGGCAAGATGCTTCTCTTCCACCTAATACCCACCGCCACTTACCCAGGCCTACCTCTTGTGTTGCTGGGTTTATGCCCTTCTCACATAGCTCCTCCACCCCCATTTCTCCATTAACTGCTTCTGAGTATGTCAATATGGAGCTAGGAGTCTCACTATCCCCCTCGCCTATCTCCCTCACACCACTTGGGTTTCCCCAATTCCCTACCCCTCCTGTAACGCCTGCAGCAGCCCCTAAAGCTCATGATGAGCACAGATCTTCAATTCTAAATGAGGATGATGCAGAGAGTGAGATGGGACTTAGAAAAAGCAGGCAGGTGTTTGTACCACAGCCAGGAGACCCACCCACAGCCTGTGGTGACTACACAAAGATGGCCTTTTGCCTGAACTCAGGCAGCACGTTAAGTTCTACATCACCAAAAGCCTCTTTGCCAGACCAGCCTGAGTCAGTAGTTCCAGCCCTAGGTTTGGGACTGGGACTAGACTTTCCACTTGCCAAAGTCCCAAACCCAGATCACGGGGCTAAAGTAATCCGAGCAGATCCACAAGGTCGTCGGCGCCATTGCTCTGAAACTTTCCAAGCTCCTTCCTCACTTCTACCTTGCTCTGCAACATCCTCTGCATTCCCTGATCACTCTCAAGTTATGGGCCGTCGACTTGGTTTTGATGGTATGCTTTGGGGGAACAGTAGCTCAGCAGACATCTCATCTCAATACATCAACCCTGGACTACCTAGTCTATCTGTTTCACAGACATCATCCATGGAACAGGGCCTCAATTACATAGACTTGGACCTGGCTAACAAGGAAAGCTCCCATGCTGCTACAGATGGGCAAGCAGCTGTCCACACACCTGCTGCCCGTATCTTTTCCTCTGTGCTGGGTGGAGGAGCAGCAGGGAGCTCCGTAGGAGCTGGAGGTTCAGGCGGGAGTGCTTCAAACCTCAACATGTATGCTAGCATTGACTTTTACAAGTCAGAGGAGCTACGGACACACCAAGGTAGCAGCAGCAGCAAAGATGGTGCAGGTAAGATCAGCTTTAATCTAAAAATTAGTTTTGTCTGAAAAGTATTGAATTCTAAATTTCACATACAATATAAGATTTATTCATAGCTTCACCAAACTGAACAGGTTCAATATACAATTCAGTGCCTATGTTTGCATACTTTGTCTGCTCGGTTTATAAATCTCTTGCAGAATTTATACAAATGTAATAGATAACAGATCTTATTTTTTTTTATTTAGTACTGCTTTTCAGTTCAGAAGCTAGATATTCCATAGGATATTTCCCACAAGACAAAATAATATTTTTACACTGATCATCCTGTTCAAAAGTTTACACTCTACTTGTTTTTTAATTAAATAATCTGTTGTCTTTTCATAGAACATACAAACAGTCCATTGATCATAGCAAAAGCTGAACTTATCAGATGTATACCTTATGCAGTGTAAGTTGCTGTGAATAAAAGCACCTTCCAAATGCATAAAATGTACTATTTAAAAGGATAATGTGTGAAAATTCAGTTATTTTTGTCTTGGAATATAATTATAAATTATGTGAAATGAGAGGACGCTGAGGGCAGTAATAAATCAATGCAATTTTTATTATTTTTAATGAATGATTTAAAACATTTAGCAAATTCTGCAAGGAGTATGCAAACTTATACGCTGTAATATATTAGCACCTAATTAACAAACCTGATGATGACAGAATCATGTCTGATATCTTTTCAATGTGTTGCTGTATTTATCTCATCTTTAGTTCCACTTTAGTCAATAACAGGTTGTGATGATGCACTGAAAACAGAGTACAGCCTGTTCCATAACACAACTTTATGAGGCCATGGTTCACTTTTGTTCTTTATTCATATCCACCTGGTGCCTCTATATACAGAAGCCACCTGTCTACCAGGCATTACAATGCCAACAATACTGATCAGAGAGCGATGGAAAGTTGCCTTTCGCAAATCTCATAACCATTGGTTTTGTCTGCCGCCTATGTCAGTCCCTTAGATCCTAAATTTGATTTACCATTTTAAATGTATTTTAGAATTTTCCAGTGTTTATCTTTGAGCTAAAACATTAAAGTGTCCTAGATAGTTATGTTTATAGGAGGGTTACAATGACAGGGTAAATGGCTAAATACAGTCTTTTCTTTCTGTTTAAGTTACCGTCTCTTCGTGTTTTAAATGCACGTATGGGTTTGTGGCTATATTCGGGTTTGCCGTTCAGTGATGGGATGTTTGCATAAATTGTCTTTTTGTACAAATATCGACAGAGCAGGCAAACCACATATGTCTGAATCTCTGTGTTCAGTTTATGTAATGCAAGAAAACAGTGACTTGCGGAATAGGAGAAAGCATGCAGTGGTTGTCTTTGAGCTGAGTATCGCTTTCTTAGTTTTTTTGTTGTTGCTAAAAATCAAATGTTGATGGCCTGGATTTGCAGCCTGATCTCAAATAAAATGATAAGACTATCACAGAGTGTAGAGTTGGATTTAAAACTAGAGAAAGAAGAGTGAATGATACTGGCTCTTTTTTGCAGCAGCGAGTGGGTGAAGTGAGTCTTTTGCAGTTAGTGGACGCCGGCATGGCATGGGCACTGGGGGGAATGCGGCGTGCTGGCTGTGAATGTTGAGAAGGGGCCAACATTGTGCTGGTCCAACGTGGTCACAACCGCAAGCCCCCCTTTTCTGCATGTAATAAATGATCCTTTTGTTTGTGGCTTTTCTCCCTGGCTGCTCTTTATGTGTGTGTGTGTATGTATGTGTGTGTCTCTGCCCTTGCGTGTGTGTTTCAGCTCCAGTAGGCTTGAACTCATCGCTCCCTTGCTCTGTTTTTTTTTTCTTCTTCTTTTTAAATAAAATGTTTCAGTCCGAGTAGAGTAAGAGAGCAAAGACAAAAATAGATTTTTGGGAGAGAATGTGAAATGGGAAGTCCCCCCCCCCCCCACACCCCTCCTAATTTTGAGGAAGGATTAAAACGAATGAGAGGAGGAGGGAGATATGGTACAAGGGTGAGAAAGAGATGGCACAATGGGAGTGAAAGAGAGAAAACGCGAGACCGACAGACAGACAGTGTGTGAAAGGGCAGATGGAGAAAAGATGGGAAAGAAAGTGAGAGACAGACGAGAGAAACAGAGTCAGATTGGGTTTTCAAGTTGTGGGAGTTTAGGAAATCGTATGCACATTTCAGGGTTCATTTTTCAGTGCTTTTGAGGGAACAACGATGAAAGCAGTTTCCTTGGCTGAACTCCAGATTTGGTCTCACTGGCCACATCCAAACTCCCACACGCAGTCGAGGGAAAGAAAATAGAGAATGAGAAGAATTAGAGGTTGCGATACTGGAAGAAAATGGAAGGAAAGTGGTGAGCGAGAAAGTTGAGGGTGAAAGGAATGGCATCAGAAAGCCTGAGAAATAAAATGTCTCTTGCTTAGGATGGTATATAAGGAGGCTTTTTTTTCTTGTATGTGCATGAGAGGGAAAGTATCTTCCTATTGGCACGACAGCCTGTTAATATATGCTTCTCAAAGTCTCCTAAGACACACACCTTCACACCCATACACACGCTAAGACTGTTTGAAGCTCTGGCAGGACTGCGTTCTTGATGTGTGGTAGTGCCACGTGTATCTGAGTGTGCTGTAGAGAGCACTGGATTTAGACAAGCGCAGCTACTGGCACCGAGGGAGGTGAATTCCTCTACTGTGCCAGTGTGTTAAAGAGAGAGAGAGGGATCATTCATCCAAATCATAACCACAAGATAACATTTACCTAAATGGAGAGTTATGGGTAAAGCGAAGTTGAGATCATTTTCAAATCTCCTAAAAAATATATATATATATACACCGAGTATACACATAGACACATAAGCAGTTTTGTAACGGTCCCCTACTACACTGATATAGTTGCTTAACTGGGTAATAAAAAATTGGGGGGGTTTTTTACTACTCATGGGGTTTTTGCTTAACTGGATCATAGTTTAGATTTCCGCCACAGTCTGCACACATATGCACACTTTGGGACACCATCCATTTATTCAGAGAATGTCGTTCCTTGTGCACTTGTGTACTCTTAAACCTATGTATACTTGTAAATGCTACTCTGGGACTTAATTTATGCTTTGCAGTACATGCACACCCAACCACATCTGGCTAAGATGCCAATATATTTAAAGAGATATTCTGGGTTTAGTACAGCAATTGTGGTATAATGTTGATAAAAACACAAATATATATATATATACAGTGTATTTGTGTAAAAGTGTTTTTTTACAGTGTGTAAAAAAAAAATAGAATATCATGCAAAAGTTTATTTATTTCAGTAATTCAACTTTAAAGGTGAAACTAATATATTATACAGACTCATTACATGCAAAGTGAGATATTTCAAGCCTTTATTTGTTATAATTTTGATTATGGCTTAAAGCTTATGAAAACCCCAAAGTCAAAATTAGAATATTGTGAAAAGGTTTTCATAAGCTGTAAGCCATAATCATCAAAATTATAACAAATAAAGGCTTGAAATATCTCACTTTGCATGTATTGGGTCTCATTCATGAAACACGAGCAGAACGAATTTTTGTGTAAATCGTGTGTAAAGTGGTTCTGGCGTAAATTTTCGGATTCATTAAAATGTTCGTATTTTCCAAATGTTAGTTGGTACGAAAGAAATCTACACCTGCTCCCAACCACGTGTAAATAGTGCGTTTAACATCCGAACGTTTTGCTCATTAATAAGACTGCATTTTAATTCACCTAATCGGGTACATTTACACACAGCATTTTGAAAAAATATTATTATATATAGCAATACATATGGTTTTTCTTTTTACTTTTATTATGAGAGCCAGTAATAGCATCTGCAAACTGAACACTTTAATAAAATAATTAATTGCTTTCAATACGGCTGGGCTATAGTTTTTCGAAGTGAACTAATTAAAAAAATTTTTTGCAGTCAAGCTTCGTGTCAAACCATTTTCTTTTCACTTCTGGGACTGTTCGATTAACAGATGAAACTCCATTAACTGCATCTGTAATATCTGCCAAGCTTCCTATAATACGCCACTATAGGCTACGCTTGAAAATAAAATGTGGCGTTTTGAATGAACTTCTGATTATAAAACTTCAATTTCTGCATCTGAGAAATTGTTCTTTTTCATTCGCTTTTGAGAAGACATGTTGAAATCCTTCGTTTGGTGTCATAATATGATGCCCATATATAGTTGTCAGTCGGATTTAATGGGCGGGAATTATGGTAATTGAGAATGAGCGTGCACGCGCGTCCCATTTACGACTGATTGGAATTCATTAACTAACACACACACACATTTCACTATCACATCTGACGTTTACGAAATATTTGTGAATCAGGAGAAGAATTTTCGGGAAGGTCTCTTTACGCGCAGATCACTCACATATTTACTCGTATATTTACGAATGTTTCATGAATGAGACCCATTGAGTCTATATAATATATTAGTTTCACCTTTTAAGTTGAATTACTGAATAAATTAGCTTTTGCACGATATTAAAATTTTTCGAGCTTCACCTGTAAATATAAATATGTTAAATATAAAATCTGTCATCCCACTTTCACCAACACGGAGTCTTAAAAATTAAAGTTTATGTCTATGTGGTGTTTTTAATATGCTTTAAGACAATCCATGTGCATAAGTCAACACCATTGCTGAGTATTTTCTCCTTAAAACTGGCAAAGACAGTCTCAAAAATGCGGTTTGAAATCGCAAAATTAATTTATGCTTTGCAGTACATGCACACCCAACCACATCTGGCTAAGATGCCAATATATTTAAAGGGATATTCTGGGTTTAGTACAGCAATTGTGGTATAATGTTGATAAAAACACAAATATATATATACTGTGTATTTGTGTCAAAGTGTTTTTTTACAGTGTGTAAAAAAAAAATAGAATATCATGCAAATGTTCATTTTGCATGATTGGCTTACAGCTTATGAATTAAAATTCAGGTCAAAATTAGAATATTGTGAAACGGTTTTCATAAGCTGTAAGCCATAATCATCAAAATTATAACAAATAAAGGCTTGAAATATCTCACTTTGCATGTAATGAGTCTGTATAATATATTAGTTTCACCTTTAAAGTTGAATTACTTTTGCACAATATAAATTTTTTTCGAGCTTCACCTGTAAATATAAATATGTTAAATATAAAATCTGTCATCCCACTTTCACCAACACGGAGTCTTAAAAATTAAAGTTTATGTCTATGTGGTGTTTTTAATATGCTTTAAGACAAACCATGTGCATAAGTCAACACCATTGCGAGTATTTTTTCTCCTTAAAACTGGCAAAGACAGTCTCAAAAACGCGGTTTGAAATCGCTGGTGTTTCTAACATCACAAACCACCTTGTAACCAATCAGGTCATCGTGTGTGATCGTCAACGAGTGAATCTCTGAGCTGGTGTGAGTGAGTAGAGACGGGGCTAATTTGCATATTCATAGAACCGTGTATACTAAATGGCGTCACTCACCCACCTGCTTGAGTCTCACCGAACCGCCATCTCCGAGGACTTCAAACGAACTCTCTCAGCTCTCGAGACCAAATTGAACGGTGTCATAACTACAGTGACAGAACATGCTGAGAAACTCGAAATTCTTGAAAGTGAAGGTGACGCGCGAGAGACATGCCTGAAAGCTGCCAATGAAGCTATTGTCAAGCTCCAGACGGACCATGCTAAACTAGCAATTAAAGTTGTCGACCTCGAATCACGAAGCCGGCGTAACAACATCAGGGTAATCGGTGTACCTGAATCCGTGGAGGGGATACAACCGACAGTTTTCTTCGCCAAGATGCTCGAGGAGGTCTTTAGAGCGGTCATCGATTCGCCTGTGGAGTGTGAACGGGCTCACAGAGCCCTGGCCCTTAAACCACCACCCAACCAGCGGCCAAGACCGGTCATCATCCGTCTCCTCAGGTTCCAGGTAAAGGACAAGATCATCCGTCATGCCCGGACCATGAGGGGTAGGCTGAAATTCCGGGACCATTCCATCCTTGTATTTGAGGATTATCCTCCAGAGGTTGTGCAGCAGCGGAACGAGTTTAAGGTGGTCATGTCGGAGTTGTACGAGCGAGGGTTCAAGCCGGCCCTGCTGTACCCGGCCAGGCTTTACATCAAGATGGAGTCGGGAGGTAAGAAACACTTTCCAACTGTTGCTGAGGCCAAAGCCTTTATTGTCTCCTTGCCCTCACGGAACGCATAAGATCATGGTCGCCTATATTCATGCTACGAGGATGCTGCAGGCTACGACTTGTTACTGTTGTTTGAAGTAGAGTTCCTATTTTTGCATCCTCCATTGACAACGGTGATTTGCACCCACTTTTGCTGATTACGGGAGACAGTGTCTCTATCTTGACTCTATCATGACTTAATGTCTCCAATAGACTACTCCCTTTTACGGGAGGCTTGGACAATGTTTTTCAGGACGGAAAGGTGAGACATTTTACGGGGTTTTTTTTTTTTTTTTTTTGCAAGTTGGCGCTGATGACTGCGGCGTGGTACAAATTACTACACAATGGTACTACAATATTTCCGTATGTGTGTGTTATGTGTATGTATGTGTGTTTTGTTGCTACGTTTGCGTTTGTGGCTACTGCCGTGTAAATGTTTCAATGTAATTCCAGAAAATTCCATGATCAAGTTGTACTATTTAAATGGGTTTTGATGATCTTAATATCGTTGGAGAATCTCAGCACTGCATTGACATGGGTGACAATATAACTTGTAATGCTTTTGACCTTGATAATCTAAAACCATTAAATTATATATATAATTATTCACTGTTGCACTTAAACATCAGAAGCCTAAACAAACATCACTCTGATTTAACCTCCCTATTATCTAATTTAAGCTGTCATTTTGATGTTATTGGATGTAGTGAAACCTGGCTCAATGACTTTTCAAATGCCGATTTATTTAACATCGATGGGTATAATCTACACATTAAGAACAGACCAAATAGAACAGGTGGAGGGGTCTGCCTTTATGTTAAGAGCAGTCTACGAGTTAATATCTGTGATTATTACTTGGAGGATGACCACTGTGAGTCTTTATTTATTGAGATTAAAAATTCTGACAAAACATTTATTGTAGGTGTTATTTATCGTCCACCAGATTCTGCTTTCGACACATTTTGCAGTAAATTGGAAGACCTATTACATAAACTAAATAAGCAAAAAAAAGATTGCATAATTCTTGGTGACTATAACATTGATATCTCTAAGGAAGACAGGGCAAAACATGACTTCATGAACACATTGCATTCCTCCTCTTTTTTTCCCACCATCAATAGATTTACTAGAGTTACACTGACATCCAAAACAATTATTGATAATATCGTGACTAATATTCAAAATACTAAGATGGAGACAGGAGTCGTGCAGTCTGACATCACAGATCATTTCCCCATTGTAATATTTTTTGGCTCTGGTAAATTATCCTCTCCTTCACTTTCAAAAACTAAATTTAAAATCACCAACGAGAGAAACTTACAACAGTTAACTGTTAATTTACAGGCCAAGCCATGGGACTCTGTCTATGACAGTGTGACTCCTGATGCTGCATATGACAGTCTGATAAAGATCATTCAAGATTCCATCCATGACACAATTCCTGAGAAGACTGTCAGATGCAGCACTACCCTCCAGAGCCCTTGGATTACAAAGGGGATTTTGAAGTCGATTAAATATAAAGGTAGGCTCTATAAATCCTACATAAAAAATCCTTCTATTTTAAAAAAAGAGAAATATATTTCCTATAAAAATAAATTAACACAGATCATAAGAAAAAGAAAACGATTTCACTACACGGAACTGTTAAGAGCTTCGCAGGGGGACTGCAGGAGGTCATGGAATGTCTTAAATGAAGTTCTTAATAGGAGACATAAATCGACTGTTCTACCTGACATCAGTGATGCCAAAGCTGATCTAGCACAGACTTTTAATAATCATTTTGCTTCAATAGGCGCAAATCTGTTTAAAAAGATAAGCCAACCCCAGGGTGTCACCTTCAAGCATTTTTTTTAAATAAGGCAAGGGTAGTTACATTCAAGCTATTTTAAGGCATGACGAATTTTGTTTCAAGGAAAAAAAACATTTAAATACGTAATTTTGGTGATTAAAGATGAGTTTTAAGGGATCAAATGATTGACTTTAATACTATACACCAGACACTCATCCAGGAATCTGTCTTTGTTTTTCCCTCTAAGGCCTGCATTGGAAACCTGTCGATGATAGTCCAACTAAATGTATTTTTCTTACTTCTAAGA
This sequence comes from Phoxinus phoxinus, assembly GCF_949152265.1. Taxonomy (NCBI): domain Eukaryota; kingdom Metazoa; phylum Chordata; class Actinopteri; order Cypriniformes; family Leuciscidae; genus Phoxinus; species Phoxinus phoxinus. The sequence continues at coordinate 46,381,141 of NC_136877.1, forward strand.
AAACACAGCTATGTTTTGCTTTGAGTCTTAAGAACTCACAACTGATTCACTCAAGTCTTACCAGTATGTTTATCAATGTCAATATTTTCCTGGTTTACTTATAGCATCCCTTATCCGTGATAAGTACACAAACCGTGTCCCTACATATAACTAATAATTAGCTCACTAATAATCTTCTATAATTATTCGTTTATTACTGATAGCTGACATAAAATTGAGTCATCCTCCGGTAGCCCAGTAGTCCTGAAGGACCCAAATCTGGTTGTAGCTGGTTTGATAGTGGTCAGCCAGCAAGCGAAAGCGAGAGATGGAAAGTGTGAGTCTACATGAGAGAAAGAGAGATGGAAAGAAAGATATAGCGAGTGACTGAGATGGATTAAAGTTGACAGTAGGTAATCTGTGGTTATTTATGAACGTCGACGGGGCGGAGTAACGGACGGTCCCGTAGGATCCCATGTCCCAGCAAACCCCGTGGAGCTGGAGAGTGGACAAGCCAATGCGCCAGCAGATCTTCTGGAACACAGAGTTCCTACTGAATAATCCCAACAGGATTATCCACCTTATTCCTGACGACCTTACTGCGTTTTGAATTATGGGTGGCACTTCCGGTTTGGGGAACATCCATTCAAAAAGGCTGAACCTAATCATAAGGTTGCCCTACAAATAAAGCTGATCCGTCAGTTTGACTGGATGAGCCGTCAATTTTCCTTCATGATTTATTTCAGGCATCGTTAGAATAACGTTATACTTGGTAATTTAACGTGACATGTTTTAACAGGAATATCTATGGCAAGAGCTCTTTTCAGTCGCTGCTTTCTTTTCCTCATTTCTCATTCCCCAAAAGTATGAAACATATACTGCACATTTGTGGTCTCTGAATTTAATTTACGATATATTCCATTAATTATTCACTTAATAATTGCACGAAGAATCTCTCGTTATTCTCCTCCAATCCTCACGTCTCTTCTTTCCAGGTTTGTTTTCACAGGTAAATGCAATTTATAATCTGTCAAAATGACGGAAATCACTTTAAAATAGCATCACGTAATGCTGAAGTTAATGAACATTTTTGATTAAGGCAACATAAGTTACATGATACAGATATATACGGTAACGGTATTACTACAAACAAAGATATTTAACCAAACACTCGCGCTTTTGGGGTTATTTGGTCTGTTGAAAGTGCCTTGTTGATGCTTTTACACTTTTAAATTTCCTTTTAATGTTCGATAGTTTAAGGGTGAGTAGATTAATGTCATCTCATTGTGACACTTTTTACAACGTATTGCGTTCATAGAGCGAGCCTTTCACTGATTGTTTACAGCTTTACGGAAGTTACACCCATAATTCGTGCAAAGCGTCATGGGGCGCAGGAATAATGTGGATATGCTGCTTACTTTTATATACTGTCTATGGCTGCTCAGGGGTGCGTTTCCCATACAACGACATAACTCGCTGCTTCACTACCACAGTACAAGGCATCATTGAAGAAATCAACTAGCTAGTGGCGACTGTTCCCCGAAACCTTATTGTTGCAAATTGGTCGTTCAACCGTTGGTTAATGATGTCACGCATGTGGTGGACTAATTTTAATTTATCTGTTTGAGATCGAATTAACGCTAGATGTCTTGTTATAAATCACGGACATGGCATCTGAGGACTATCTCTTTTTTTCTCAGTTATTTAGCTTTATTTCCAGATTCAATCATAGGCTCGTATTAGAGCACGTTCGCACTCTTTAAAAATGGTGCTTAAAATCTCCTGACAAACTAAAAGACGTAAATTACATTTGTATGTATTCTAAATAAAAGATATAGATTGTACTTGCTTATTTGGCTCAAAATAATGATGTATTAAGTTCACATGTCTTGCAAACAAGAAACTCTGCTTCTAACCACAGGTCGAGAGCTGTCGTTCCAACCACACAAATTTGCGATGCTGTTTGCGAATGTTCGTTGGAACTATGGCTTTGGGAAACACCGACTTGTCGAACTGCTGATAACGACGGAACTTGCGTCAATAGTTGGCTAACGATCCCTTTGGGAAACGCATCCCTGGCTGCTGTAAATGTGCCTGGACTGCTTTGACGTAAAAGCTGCGTATCGGAAAAAGGAATTTTACATTTGATTTTTCATTTTATTTAATTGACCCTTCGCAGGGAGCTTGATTGACAGGTGATCTGACCAATCATGCTTCACCATACACCATTTTGTCCGACAAAGCAGTCAGGAGAGTTAGTAGATTAACTTGGGAGGATTTTAAGTCGAAAAGCGGAGTGTACTGACGCCTTTCCGCGGTTAAAACAACATTCCTTCTTATGTTCATTCATGTTTATTTGATGCAATAAATAAACTAGAAGGAAGAGATGACCGGTTCACGAGCAGCTTTAACTGAGGCTCTACAGCGATCTGACACGACACATTAAAGAGCCACAAAACAGTATTTATTGTTTAAATTTCTTTTAAAAAATGACCAAATTTGAAAGGTAAGACTTTGTTTAATACGTTTAATATCAAAAGTAACCGAAAAGTAACCTGGTCTGTCCAGTCTGTCAGCGTGTTGTCAGTGTCCATCTGCTCCGCGATGTATTTTTCACTGCATGAGAACATGGTGTGTGTGTGAGAGCGGCGTAGCTTGTCGGACATAGCGACAGTAACTAAGGGGAGTGGGTCTTTGCGAACGGTTAATTACACACTCACACTGTACGGCCGTGATTTAATCGAAGTGTCTGAGATGGCCTAGGTTTATAGTTAGGATATAGTTAGGATAGTAGGATTAATTTTAGCTAAAACGCACTAAATTTTGTAGCTATAGTTGTGAAGTAGCACTGGTCCAGGAGGGCAGAAAGTAGGACGGGCTTGGGAAGGTAATATTGGATGTCCTTGTAAAACAGATTTAGCTGAGAAAGACGAACAAAGGTGTGTGTTTCTGTAGAGAAGCGCACACCTGGGCTCTATAGCTGCTCTTTTCCTCAGGGCTTTCCAGATATCATCATGGTTACCCTGAGAAAATATGGGTTAATTGTACATTTGAATACTTTGAATAGCAAGGCGAATGGGAATTTGAGTGTTGACGTGGGCTCAGGTAACAGCTTATAGAACTGGCATTTTTTTAAGGTGTGTTGAGTACTTTTTTTTTTTTTAAGTGTTGAAATATTTCCTCCTCTCCCAGTTTTGTATGCAGAGAAGACCATTAATAAGTCACTTGTAGGTAGACTTCCCTAAAGTCTGTGTGGCAAAACATTGTACAACACATTATTCTAAAAACATTGTTTATTTCAACAAGTGGAATCCAGTTATCATCTTGGAAATAAATGTGGTTAATTTTATTCTGTGTGAAAAAATTCTTTCACCCAAAAAATTCGGACATAATTTACTCACCCTCGTGTTGTTCCACTTCCAATCCTGTATGACTTTTCTTCTGTGAAACACAAAAGGAGACAGTAGACAGGCACTGACAGCCTCAGTCATCATTGCATCTTTTTCCCATACAGTGAGACGAATGATGACTGATGCTGCATAATATCTTTTTTTGTGCTCCTCAGAAGAAAGTCATCCAGTTGTGGAGAAACATGAGGGTAAGTAAATGGTGGCAGAATTTTCCTTATGTTTTCAAACATATTTGACCCATTCAAAAGTATGGAGTCTTTTTCTTTTTAAGAAACGTGTACTTTTATTTAGCAAGGATGCATTAAATTGATCAAAAGTGGACAGTTAAGACAATTATGTTCCTATTCTATTAACCAAATAATCAATGATATAATTGATAATAATACAAAATGTTTCTTTAGCAACAAATCAGTATCAATATTAAAATGATTTCTGAAGAATCATGTGACACTGAAGACAGGAGTAATGGCTGCTGAATATTCATTTTACATTATATTTTATACATACTACTATGATACTATATATAAAATGGTTATTGTAAATTGTAAAAATATGTCACAATATTATTGTATTTTTGTTGTATTTTGATTAATGCAGCCTTGGTAAACATAAGAGACCTCTAAAAAAGTTTTTTTTTAGTCTTACCGACCACAAACTTTTGAACGGTAGTGTGTGTTCAATTTCGTTTGTTGCTGCTGGTGGTGTAAAAAGTGACACACTTCACCTTTAAGACTCAAATACTGAATTAGATGTTTGTGCATGTGAGTGAAAGGACTCAGCGATCCTAATTCAAAAGACTAAAGCTTCAAATCTCCTTACAGTCCAGGTAGTAAGTGTGTGTGTGTGTGTGTGTGGGTGTGTGTGTAGTGGCTGCTGGTCCAGTTCTATGAATGGAGCTGTTATGTTTGGGTTTTAGTGATTAGAGACTGAACACTCTGACGAAGGTTTCAGATTTAAGATCTGTTGATGTGCCTTACAAAACCTACAACACTATCCTTCATCAGTCTGTAGACCATCACACAGGTGTGTGTATAATATCCCGGATCAATTACTGCAAGTACATGATCCACGTTTAACGTTAACCCTCTTTTGCACCCATATGTCTTCTTATATATATATTATATATTAATACAGATTTTTATTTATTGAACATTAAAACATGTATTCTTATATGTATGTGTGTGTGTGTTTTAATGTTCAATAAATACAAATCTGTATTAATTCCAGTGATGTGGTTATGTAATGTTTGTCTATGTATTACGTGTGGTGTGTGTAGACCGTGATTATGTCAAAGTCTCTACATCTGTCAGTAATATCAAAGCCACTTGAAGGAATGCCTGCAAGCGTAATGCCTGCTAACGCTGCGGTACACAGGGAAGGAGACAAAAAAGGCAGTTTTTTAATGGATGTCAATGAAGGAGAGGCTTCACTACACTAAATAAAGTGCTTTTGGGGGGAAAACGGCTCGTCATTTAATAAATCAACCCATAGCCCATTGGCTAATCTTCAACATGTTTGCTCTTAAAGGGATAGTTCACCCAAAAATGTACATTCTGTCATAATTTAGTCAACTCAAGTTGTTCCAAATCTAAGTTTCTTTCTTCTGCTGAACAAAAAAAAAAAAAATTTTAAATAATGTTGGTAACCAGACATTTAACGGTAGCCATTACCGTCATTCTTCAAAAAAAAAAAAATCTTTTGTGTTCAACAGAAGAAAGAAATTCATACAGGTGTGGAACAACTTGTGTGTAATTTTAATTTTTGGGTGAACTGTTCCTTTAAACATTCATTTTGGATTGATTGGTATCCACAAACAGCTGACCGTCACACAACTCCGAACAAAATTAAATGAGGTCAAGGCTGTAATGTGATTGGTTATCAAGGCAGACGTGATCCAAGTTAGCCGTTACACTTTCTCGAGCCACAGACCCTCGTATCACCCAATAATAAGACCATCTCTGGTAGTACCGACCCCACTGCACCTGCAGCTATACCCACAATCCTTAGAGGCGATACGCCCCCTCCCAAACCCTCCCTCTCCACCCGCACGACTGCTTTGTGCCTTCACTCGTATATTCGGTGGTGGGCCTGCTTAACTCAGCAGAAGTGATTGTAGAGTTGCACTTTTATGGCATCAGGGTGTGCGGCAGAATAAAACGAACAGGGTAGAATTCACACAGATTGTGCAGAGTGTGTTTCTGGGCGCGTGCCCAGCTGTAAACGTATTACACAAGTGCCCAGCTGCGGTGAGTGTGTGTGTGAGTGGCATCAGTTCAGTCCAGGGCTACTGCCTTTTGACGCTTAATCTCCCATTGACTGCACGGAGAAAGAGGAAATGGGAGGATTTCAGAGCGTCAAGGATGAATAGACCATTCAATCCCTTTTCTGGACAGAACAAGGGAGAAAGGAGAGCAAGACTTAGGCCCAAAACATATGTATGCAAGTATGTGATTGCAAGCGCTTATAGCTATGCAAGCTTTATTTCATGCGTTGTTGCAAAATATGTCTCATCTTTTTTCACAAGGCACACTGTTGTCTTCTTTTATGGTCTATTTTCTCATTCAGGCCATGAACTAGTGGCGAAGAAATAGTTTGAATTCATAGGCTGCGTCCATGCATCCTTCCTCACTATATAGTAGGCGAAAAACAGTATGTGACGAGTTGTATGTCTGAATTGACAGTACTCATAGGGGCTGTTTACACCTGGCCACTTCATGCGTTTTCTGTGATTGGATAGCTATCCGATCGTGAAACAACCAGGTGTAAATGCCCTCCGCAACGCATTCGAGACGGATTTGAATCCGATCACTCAAACCACTTCAGGAAGAGGTCTGGGCCACATTCCAGATAAAACTGGACAAGTGTAAATGCATCTGGTTGTTGAAACCACATATGTAAATTTTACTCCTGTAGCTCAAACAGTAGAGCATTGGCGGTTGCAACGCCAAGGTCATGGGTTCGATTCCCAGGGAAAGCAAGAATTGATAAGTATGTAAATGTGTAGCTTGAAATGCAATGTAAGTCGCTTTGGATAAAAGCGTCTGCCAAATGCATAAATGTAAATGTAAACGTGTGAGCGTGTTATAGGCTGTATACAGTATGTCATGTTATAGTCCGATATGACGACGCAACTGCATCACCGCAGATGAGAAGCTGAGCATATTCATCAAGCCAACGTGCAAACTATCGCAAATCAAAGTGAAAGTAAGACGCTCAACACACAATTATCTTCATTAAAAGTAAAGAAACGAAATTATCTAATCTGTTGCGCTCTCTCTTATTGCTGTCTCTGATTTTGACATTTTAGCTGATGATCAATAAACTGCAGCTCATAACTGTTGCTTTCGGTGACGTGACCGTAAATCTGCATATAGCACGAGAATTGAAGATCGGATTTATATCCGTTTTGCAAAAACACGAAACGCATGAAGTGGCCAGGTGTAAACAGCCCCATAAAAGAGTTGGCAATAATGCAGTTTCTCACAAAGTGTTTCTCTATAGAAAACCATTATCCATTAACCATTAACCATTAACCATTAACCGCTTACCATTTAGCGTGTTGCTTTCGTATTCTCTGCTTAACTCGTCTGTATTAAAGTATGGATCATCAATAAGATGTCAGTATACTGAATTTCGTTTTTTAATATCACTCATGTTAAGTGTTTCAGAATGTTTATGTGGTTGTAATACTGCAGCAGGTGATATTTATGGATCACAAGTGCCCAAAACAGTAGTTCAACTATCAATAACACGTCCGATTTAACAGCACAGGTAACTCTATCGCCCCCTAGAGCTCTGAGGTTTGCTTCCTCCGTAATGCAAGAACACGCTGTCATTTTGTGCAACGGGCCCATGTTCTTGCTTGCGTCGACAAAGCAAATTCACATTAAAGGGAATGAGCAATTACAAACTACCCGCGCACACCTGGATGAATCTTATCATATATTCCATGTGTTCGTTCTGGAACTGAATGTGCCTAACTGAATAAGTCCTTCATTTACCCATGTGATACTCAGTTTTATTTCAATAGTTCTATTGCACAATGTAGACCAAGGCCAAACAATGACTCACGACACACGCAGTAAGGAGCCTGTGTTTCAATGGGGGGGGCGAGAGGAAAAGAACAAGACTGAGAGTGTTGACAAGTTTCATCTGCCGTCTTATTGCGTCAAAGAAGCAGAGATGCGCACGGTTGCCATAGTGAAGCATACGACCATGCCTCGCTTTTTTGACCTCAGAGAGTTCGTTCTTCCTCAAGTCTTCACTGACGGTTTATTGCGTCTTTCTGAGCATCATGTCTATTCTCGTCTCTGGAGCTTTTCTTTGCCTCATCTCTCCTATTTTCCTCTTTTCTATCATCCATCCATCCATACAAGCTTTTTATTATGATCAAAGATTGTTTCTGCTGACCTCATCAGATTTGTCTTTGCCTATATTTTAACTGGCTTCACCACAAAAGTGTCAGAGTCAGAATTAAATGAAATTACATTTATATAGGGCTGTACTTAACTATTATTTTGATGACCGATTAATCGTTTATTTGTGATTAGTTGATTAATCTTAAGATTAGTCCAATTATTTTCTGATCGGCCGATTAATCCTTTACTAAACCTACCGATAAATAATAACCGTGACTTCTGCCATTAATCTTTAATTCAAACATTTTCTCATTAAATGTTTTTTTTTTAAATACCAACGTAAAAAAAAAAAGTGCCAAGAATTAAAAGGCATCTATCAGTAATACACGAGACCAATCGAGGTGTGAGTTCATCAACTTTGATCACTTTACTCCAAGGAATTGATATTTAAATGAGAGTAGGAGTTAAAACTTGTGTGTTAATTCGTGACTGCTACAAATTAACACACATCTATTGGGAAACTGTGGCAAACAGTGATTTTAGGCCATTTCTACTAACAAATTTCCCTTTTGAACTTAGACGAATTCGCAACTGTGTTCACAACGAATTCACAACAAACGAATGATCGAACAGAAGACCAAATGTTTAAGACATAAAGGGCCCTATTTTAACGATCTGAAACGCAAGTATCAAACGCGAAACGCAAGTAACTTTGTGGGCGGATCTCGCCGTTGCTATTATACCGCCGGGATAAATGACTCTTGTGCCCGACGCAAATCAAAAATAAGTTGGTCTGAAGTCGCCTCATTACTCATAGGTGTGGTTTGGGCGTAACGTGCAATAAACCAATCAGAGCGTCCTCTCACATTCCCTTTAAGAGCGGGCGCGCTTGTTCCATGGCGGATCGCTATTATAACGGCGGATTTGCCAGCGCACGCAACTTACATGATGGTAACGGTGATTTCACAGTCTTCAGAATTTAGTTTCCTGGTTCTTGACAAACAACACACTTTGTCAGATGTCCTTATATACCGATGTGTCTTGCCACTATTGATCAGACAGGTTTGATCCGTCATTACTACAATTAGCCTGAATAATTTGGGTAAATGTGTAAGCTAGATTTATGCCTATTTCTTCACATCTTCATGGACACCACAATGATCTCCCTCGTGTGGTAATATTTTTCATTGTAATTATGTATGGTTTGCAAAAATATGAACTGTTGCGTCTGTGTAGATGAGAAAAGCAAAGTATATGCGCATTGTGCACACGCTACATTATGGCCAAGCATGCGCCCTTAAAATAGCATCTGAATAACGCGCCACTGACTTTAAACTAGGGTTTTCTTGGTCAGTGGCGGAATTGTTTTCTGAAACTGCAAAATAGCGCCAGGGAACGTTTGTGCCGGGACACGCCTCCTCTTTTCGCTGAACCCCCCGAGCGCAAGTTCAAGACGTGCGAAAAGTCCTCTGTGTGTCGAGTGCAAAATAGGAATGATACATGCGTCGCGTACAAAGTCATTTGCGCTGGGTGCAAGATAGGGCCCAAAATCACAAGTAACTACAAGATCGACAAATGTTATCGCAAGATATAGTGAGAGCGTCTGTCATTGAGCATTGTTTTTAAATCAGCTGACTTTTTCAAATCGACCGATCATCATAATCTCAGAGATCTACAGTACATTTCCATTAAGTGTGTGTGTGTGTGTGTGTGTGTGTGTGTGTGTGTGTGTGTGTGTGTGTGTGTGTGTGTGAATAATCTCTTTATCTCAGACCTGACAGGGCTCATTCCGTTGAGAGGGAGGGTGTCAGCTGAGACCGTGAAGACAGAACGATGGCCAGATAAGAAAAGGAAAAGAGGAATAAGGGCACATGGCTCTATCAGGGCGGCTATGTGTTATGGGTACAGGAGTGCGTTGGAGGGTCAATGGCTGCGTTTCTCTAAAACCTATGGGTGTGTAGTGTAGAAAAAGCAAGCATATGCTGAAACTGAAGTAAGCATAGTCTTCTTAAGATCTAGTTTCACAGGTTTACGGTGATGGAAAGACCCACTCCCATTACTCATTCCAGGGCATGTTAGCGTGTGTGTGTGACCAGTGCTGTTCTTCTATTTAGTTGCGTCTCTCCTCAGGTCATGGCATTGTTCACTAAGCACTTTTGCCAAGTTTCACACACCCTGAGTGAAGAAAATACAGGAGATTAGATCTTGTACATGCTGCATTTGTTGACATAAGTGTTTTTGCATTAGGAACACGTATTTTTAAAATTGACTAGTTGGGTGTGTCGCATGATGGACGACAAGTGAAGTTGACTAATCTTTCTTAAGGAGGTGTGGTGCGATCAAGCTGTTTTCGGGGTTACCTGACTGCAATCAGGCGTGTTTCTTTCGGGGCCTTTTCATAAGACTCTTTCTTGCTTTCAGAAACCGAGCGCAATAGAAATAGAAAATAATTGAACTGTTAATTTGATACACCGCCTTGCATATTGCGTTTATGCCATTTTACATTATGACTATTGCAGCAATGCAAGTTTTACAGTGCAAACTATCTAACAGATACGAGAAGGATAATTAAATCACTAAAAAACTATTTAGGTCGAGGTAAAAAAAAGGTAGAGTTAACCGTTGTGAACTATTCCTCGTTTTATTGTATCTTCTGCTCACCAAAGCTGCATTTATTTGCATAAAAAATACAGTAAAATTGTGATTATTTTTTTTAAATAACTGTTTTCTATTTTATGTCTTTCTGTTTGCTGTCACTTTTAATAAATGTAATGCATAATTGCTGAATGAAAATTGTAGTTGACCCCAAACGTTTGGCCGGTAACGGGCCTTTTTTTGCTTCAAAGATGATGTTCTTCAGTTGAAATTGTCTTCGAGGTAACAAACTGACTCTGCAGTGAATGGGATTCTGGAAAACCAGCTCACATCCCCTCTCTGACATGAGCTGCCTATCTCTCCTGTTTATTTTCTTAATCTTGTTAAATGGCTTAAAGCATTGTTTAGACTTCCGGACTTAGATTATTTGTGCTTGTGTGTCTGGGTGTGGGTTTATAGGTCTATAAAAGAGCGCTGACTCGATTATATACACCTACTCAGTTAGATTCATTCAATTTTATTTCTTTAAACAGGTTTTTCCATCCCCTTTTTTATCAAATGTTTGCTATATATTATACACAATTACCTTTTTTTTCCTGGATATGTAATAATTTAAATTTTTATACTATATATATATATATATATATATATACATACAGGTGAAACTCGAAAAATTTGAATATCGTGCTGCAAAAGTTCATTTATTTCAATAATTCAACTTAAAAGGTGAAACTAATATATTATATAAACTAATGTTCTCTGAACCTTCAAAACATCCAGTTTTTTAATAGTTTTAAAAAGTTGTTTTATGTACAGGTGAAACTCGAAAAATTCAAATATTGTGCAAAAGTTCATTTATTTCAGTAATTCAACTTGAAAAGTTAAAATTAATATATTATATAGACTCATTACATGCAAAGTGAGATATTTCAAGCCTTTATTGTTATAATTTTGATGATTATGGCTTTCAGCTTATGAAAACCTTTTCACAATATTATAATTTTGAATTTGTTTTTTTTTTATAAGCTGGATATATTATATTTGTCCGCCTTCATTAGTTTTTTTCCTCATCTGAGCACTGCATGGTGGCTCTTCATAAACTTTTTTTTTAACATAAACATAAAATGTAATGTATAAAATGAGAGCTTACAAGATTCTATGATTTTTGCATTGTCTTCAAAAAGTCATGATTTGGCTGACAATAAGTAATTAATAAGTGAAGTTGTAATATAAAGAGAAAGCCAGTCCCCATCTGACCTCACTGTGAGAAAGTTGACCTTTAAGTCAAAGCATTTGCCTTTATGAAAAAACAAAGCAAAAAAACATCCCTTTTTTCTAAGGAGTGCACTTGAATGTTTTTGTTATGAAAATGAGGGCTCCATGTGCGGTACATCATGACTCATAAGCAGCTCTCTTCTGCTTTAGCAGTTTTTCTGTTCTTTTGCAATGCTTGATATTGCTTAATGTTTCTAATTCGGTTCGGTTGCTCAATTCTGTCTTTGTCTATGACTGCCCTCCTCCTCAAACGTGTGCTGACCCTCTAGATCTGGCCTTCTCTGCACAAACACACACACACGTAAACACCAAACTCATGAGCACACATACTAAAACACACCATATACTTTTACTTGGCGCCCGACTCCACTGCTAACTAAGCTTGCGTGTAAGGAGCTACTGGTCCTATGGGAAACAAAACTGATTAAAGTCTGCTAATTAATAATTTTTCCCTCAGCTAGGGTGTGTGTGTGTGTGTGTGTGTGTGTGTGTGTGTGTGTGTGTGTGTGTGTGTGTGTGTGTGTGTGTGTGTGTGTGTGTGTGTGTGTGTGTGTGTGTGTGTGTGTGTGTGTGTGAGAATGAAAATGACATGGAAGCCAAACTAGCTGCAAAATATATATATATATATATATATATATACCATACAAACCAAATGGTTTATAATTAATATTATGATTATTCTGTTTGTTATGTTTTTGTATTATCTACTGTTCCTCTTCTGTTTTTATTATTACTTTTAGGAGAGAGAGAGAGAAATGCTAAAATTATTTTAATGTTGGGTATTGACACAAATTTCACGATTCAATTTCGATTCGATATCTATATATTAATGCTGTATTAGCAATAAATACTAATAAAAAGCAATACAATTCAATGAAAATAGTTTTATCAATAAGAATTAATCATACAAATGTTATGTTTGTTTGTTATCTCTTGTGTAAAAAACTTTTTTTTTCTATAAAATATTTCACATTGAATATTAGATTACATTTAAGGAATGGCAGGAATTATTAAATATTATTATACCCTTGAATTATATCAATCAAAGCATCATTAATCTAATGCACACGTGCTCATTCATGCAGTAGATCAATAAGCACAACTGTACACTGTGGACTTGGGTTTATGTTCTGTGAGTGTGGCGCTCTAAGACTGGTTTAAGCTTGTTGGGAGCTGATAAAAGAACAGACTGGGCCTCGGGCTGAATTATGTAACACTCTCGTACATTCAATTAACTAAATCAACCTGTCTCTCCCAGCGCTGCAGTCACAATCTGACAGTCTCACACACAGAAGCTGCTGTTTTCCCTGAACTCTGGCTTTTCCGCACAGTGTGCAACTGTTCACAGTGTCAACCTGTCAAACACTTGAAGGGATAGTTCACCCAAAAATGAATTCTGTCATCATTTACTCATGCCAGAACAGATGTTGATTTTTCTGTGGTGTACAAACCTAGACATTTTTACGCAGCTCTTGCCTTACAGGGACCGTTCACAGTGACCAGGGCCTGTCATGTAAGGGGGAAAAACAGAAGTATTAGTGATTTATCAAATTATTGAAATTATGAAATTGTGGCAAATAAACGTAACATTCACCACCATTCAAACGCAATGGTTGCTGAAAATGTAGGCAAGTCATCACAGGAATAATAAATATATTGTCGCTGTCGCTCTGTAACCTCGTACCTCCATATTTCCTCATTTAATTTTTATTTCATAAACCATCACTATTGGTCACCATTTACGTCTGTCTGTGGCTATTGTAAATATTTCACTAATAAAAAGTATTAATGAGCTTGTAGCTTGAGATTGTGAATAAAGTGTCACATGCAGATTGGAGCATCTCTGCTTGTTTGCAATACAATGGTAACTAAACTGCTGGTTTGAATAAGTAACGTTACAGCGTTTGCTTTACTCAAGAAACTCTTTCTAAAGTATAGACTAATGTTTTATGTATTTGAGGAGCGTAGAAGAGCGTCTATTCATAGCCAATTGTGCACTTCGACTTAAATAACATGAGCTTTTGTCCAAATGACAGAATAAACTGAAACTTTATAACCTGTAATTTGATGAAATTGTAATGCGATGCACTTACTGCCTCAGATGCGGCTGTTCTAATGACGAACAAAACACGCAGCCAAAACACGTGTATGTATACATGTATATATTTATAAAATGGATAGTTCCGGTCCTTGATTCTGATTGGTTGAGCCGCCCGCGTTCGAAGCCGTTGTAAATTACCAGAGACAATTTATATAAATAGCAAGCCTAAAAGGACTTTGAAATTACCATAGACAGTATATAAGAGGAAATTACTCAACAAACATACACCTGTGACCCCATTACATTAGTATTACTGCGCAACTGCCGTTTGTGATTCTTTGTTGCTTATGTGTTGCTTGGCAACCTCTTTGGAACTACATTGCTTGGCGGAGGAATAAATGTGTTATAACGTTATATTTTTTGTTGCTGCCTGTGCCTGGTGTTTATTTTATGAATAAAATTTATATAAAAATTTATATTTTTATGGAGTAACTGTTTTATACAAGTAATAAGCCCCTTAAAGCCGTGTTTTACAGTGAATTTAGAACAGCTGGGGGTTTTTAGGTAGGCTACTCCGCCACAACGCCCCTTAGCTGTTCTAAATTCACCCTAAATGCACTGATTATTGCTTGAGAAAAAAAAAAAAAAAAAAAATATATACATATATTTATATATATATATATAATATATATATATATATACAAATATACATATACATATATAGCAATGACAGCAAACAGTAGAATGACCTGACGGCTAGTAAATAGCAGTTTTCTCATTTTGAGCTGAAATATTCCTTGGCCTTGTTTCTTCACATTTTTTTCTGTATGTTCTACATTCTCTTTCAACCCTCACTTCATTTCTCTGCAGCTCTTTTAATCTTTCAGCTGTCTTCGTTCTCCCCCGTTCAGCGTTCTATCTCCATCTCTGTCTGTTCTTCTCCCTCTTTTTCTCACTTTGCTCTCTCTTCCTCTCCCTCTGGTTTGAATATGCAGTGACCGAAGGGCTTGAGGAGTGACGTACAGATGTTTAAAAACATCAGCTAGAGCCGCTTACCTCAACATCTGCGTCAGCATCACTCATCCCTCCTTCTTTTCTCCATCTTTATAACTCCCACTATAATCACTCTCCGTGTCTTGTTTGTGTTTTTGTGTGCAAGTTTTGTTTTTTATTTAAAAGGGAACAGGAAGGCTAGATTTTCTCATACGCTCAAATAAACACACAGACACGCACACACTTGCAGCATCTCATCATCGCTTGCAAAATGGGAAAAGGTGGAGATTAAACCCAGTGACCCAGGAGGCAGCGAGTGTGTGTGTGTGTGTGTGTGTGGGTGGGTGCATATGAAAACAAACTGTTCTTTTTACATATTAGCCTATATTATACATGCCATACCTGGGCTGTGTCTGTCCAGTGTGATTTTAATCTGATGGATGTGACAGCATTTCTCTTTTTTGTTTCTGTGAGTGATGTCTATGTCAGTCATCAAGTGCGTGTGTGTGTGTGTGTGTGTGTGTGTGTGTGTGTGTGTGTGTGTGTGTGCTGGCAGGTTAAATACTGCAGGGCTTCTGTGACATGCTTTATGAGCCACCCTGACAAGACGGGGAAAAAAATGTTCTTGTATTACTTCTCAGTCTCTCTCGCTCTTTTTAGCTCTGCTTTCAGCATACAGCGGCACCAAATAGTATTTGAACACTTAAATTCCCCCTGCAGTCAATAATTGTATCTCTTAATACTCATCTTTGGTAATCAAAATCACATGTGAAAATAATTTCAAAATTACATTTATGTGAAAACAATTTCTTCATGCCTTAAAATAGCGTGAATGTAATTCTACAGCCTTGCTTCATTTAGTATACGTGGATTCATGAATATTCAAATTAGCCCCGCCTCCACTCACTCACTAACAGCAGCTCTGAATACCCGATCCACTCGTATAACTTTACTGTAGTAAACGCTACACGATGGCAAGTGGAAATATTACTTTATTTCATTCATATATGTTTGAGTCAGAAACTGATTCTTCAGAAGAAGAGGAAGAGTGAATTATACAGGCTCGTCTACAAGTCGATGTATCAGAATGGTAATGCATTTTATGTATCGTCAGCTGCATAACAGTAGTTAATATGATTAGCCTTTGGCTTAACTACGTTATCAAACAGCTAATAATGCGTTGTTAATGTTTCACAAACCATGTTCCCGTTCGCCATCTCAAAGTCAGAAAGCTGCCTTCTAACAATCAGCATCCTTACAAACACTTTGAACCATAGAAAGTCAGAAAAGCCACACTTTGGCGGGATTGGTCACATGTTTGTGACGGTATAGGAATCGGGCGATTTCAAGCTGTGTTTTTAAGAGTCTTTGGTAAACTGCAGTTTTAAGGAGAAAATACCCCTGAACTGATGAATTTGCACATATAAACAAAATTTAAAACTTGATTTTCACCACAGGGGTCTTTAAGCCGCTCTTTAAAATGCATACCGTCAAAGGTTTGGGGTCAGTATCTTCTCCTTTTTTTTTTCTCCGTATATAGAATTAAATTATTTTTTCAGCAAAGATGCATTAAATTGACAAAAAAGAAAATACATTTATAATGTTACAAAAGATTAACTTTTTATTAATCAAATAGTCTTCACTAGTTAAAAAGGCTTTTAAGTCAGACAAAATGTTTTTATTACACGTTTAATGTGTAATATTTTATATTGTGTTTAGGGTTAGGGGTTGAGTTAGGCAATATAGTGAAAAAAACGTGTGTGTGTGTGTGTGTGTGTGTGTGTGTGTGTGTGTGTGTGTGTGTGTGTGTGTGTGTGTGTGTGAAGCTCTGCAGAATAGAGTTACAGAGTGTAACCTTAAACTTGCAGGGGAAAGGGGGAATGACAGTGAAAGAGAGAGAGAGGGGCGGATGGAAGGAAGGAAAAAACTAGAGAAGTAAACTCCTATTAATAATTAGTCATTTGATCAGGCAGCATTTTGGATCTGTATTTTGGCCTGGCATTCAAGAGTATGTTCGTGTGTGTGTTTACTTAGCTATTCTTTAGGGACAGTTTGAGCTAAATCTAACAAAACCTCCCTTTCGGGGTCCTCGTTTAGAGTAATGATTATTAAACAAACAGTCTTTATTATTCTAAACAGGAAAAATTTGTATGTTAGTTTTTAGTAATTCAAATGTATTTATATAGCTTATACAGGTTTATAAAAACAACAGAGGTCTTTCTTGTGTGTGTGTGTGTGTGTGTGTGTGTGTGTGTGTGTGTGTGTGTGTGTGTGTGTGTGTGTGTGTGTGTGTGTGTGTGTGTGTGTGTGTGTGTGTGTGTGTGTGTGTGTGTGTGTGTGTGTGTGTGTGTGTGTGTGTGTGTGTGTGTGTGTGTGTGTGTGCGCGCATGCTTGCGGGGATGCGGGCAAATTCAGTCCAAAAATGAAGCTCTGAAAGGGCTCAGTCAGCATTGCTCAATAAATGTACCGCTTACTCTTGAGTCCTCTTAATATCCAGAGCAGCACTCTTCCTAACTGTGAACACACACACACCCACACACACGCATTTACTTAGCTGTCTAAATAAGGACTTAGAGTACCATAGACTTCTATTGTTTTTCATTTTAAGCTAATTATGTTTACCACAGACTAAAGGTGTATGAAATTACAACAATTTTATTCACAAACTATTTGTAATAAGTTAACATTTATTCATTTTGCAGATTCTTTATCCAAAGGCACTTACGAATAAGGAATATAGCAGCAAGTGATTCATCGTGAAGAGGCAAATAAACACAAAAAGTGCTTAACATACAAAGTTTCAGACATTGCTTAGAGTAGCATATGCTATACTATAAAGTTACAAAAGGTATTCAGTCAAGAGCAGTCTTTTTTTTTTTTGTTCTTTGTTGTTTGATTAAAAACACAGACATACAGCAGGATTATAGGCTGCTGTCACTTTAAAGTCGACATGAAATCAAAATTGACCTTATTTACTTTGTTAGCACATATTACTAGTCTTGTGATGAACAATTAATCCGTGCAAGTTAATACACAGAAAAAAAATAGTTTGCCGTGGTAATCTTTAATCAAAATCTGAAAAGTTACTTCCAGGTCTAGAATGGCTTTCCTTTTCTGATGACGTCAGTTTGACGGCTTGGGTTGAAAACGCTTAACCCCTCCCCTCAAACAGTTAGTCCGCTATGAGCAGAGATGGAGAGGAGGAGCGCTAAAGTAAAACCCTGCCCTCTGTTCAATATTGGAAATACGTCACAACACTGGAGAAAAGTCGTTTGCAACTTCCGGTTCACGGGGACTTTAAAATACAAAGTTTCAGACATTGCTTAGAGTAGCATAAGCTTGGGAGGGATTAAAGGAAAGTAAAAGCATAGATTTTTTTTTTATAATGAGGTTAAATGCTCATGAAGAGATGAGATTTCATGTGTCTGTTGAATGTTGTCAGGGTTTCTACATTTCGGATGAAGGGCGGGGAGATCCACTAGCAAGAAACCGTGAACGAGAATGTGATTTTGTGGCTCTCTGTGATGGTACCACGACGAGTCGTCCCTCATTGACCGATCGTAGGCTTCTGGTCGGGATGTAGACTCGTCAGAGCGAGTGGAAGTAGAAGGAAGGCGCTGAACCTACGGTAGATCTGCAAGCAAGAACTTGAGATGCGAGTCGCGAGTGGTAGCCAGTGCAGAGAGATAAAGAGAGGTGAGACGTGGGCTCGTTGAAGCTCGTGCTGAATCATTTGTAAAGGTTTGATTGCACATGATGGAAGTCCAGCCAGAAGAGCATTGCTGTAATCAAGCCTAGGCATGACCAGAGCCTGGATAAGAAGCTGTGTTGCATGCTCAGTTAGAAAAGGCCTGCTCTTCCTGATGTTGTGCAGTGCAAACCTGCATGACCTAAGCTGTCTTTCGCAATGTGGTCTTTGAAGGTCAACTTGTCATCAAAGGTTACTCAAAGATTTCTGGCTGGCATCATCATCTTGATGGGGTGATTTATGATGAATCCAGCTGGATGGCGAAATCGTGCCGTAGAGTCGGATTGGCGGGGAAGACGAGAAGCTCAGTGTTTGCCAGATTGAACTGCTGGTGATGTTCTTTCATCCATGCCGAGATGTCCGCCAGACATGAAATGAAAGGTAGTGTCATCATCAGCATAGCAATGGTAGGAGAAACCATGCACCTGTATGATGGGTCCCAGTGATGTAGTGTATATGGAGAAGAGGAGAGGTCCAAGTACTGAACCCTGAGGAACCCCAATGATCACTTTAATGTTTCTTTGGATACTTCACCTCTCCAGGCAGCCCTGAAACGTGTGAGATGGGATTCAAACCAGTTTCCTGTGATGTCCAGTGATGGGGATTGCTTCAGATTGGCTTGCTTAGTTGGGGACATTTAATATTCAACAACATTATTGATCTGGCTTACTTAAGGTGGACGATGATGCAATTTTCGTCTAGAAACAAACTTTGTTGTATTATTTTCATGTTATCACTGTGAAGCTGCTTTGATACAATCTGTATTGTAAAAAGCACTTTATACATAAAGGTGACTTGACTTGACATGGGAGCGTGTACAGAAGGATCTGATGATTCGCAGTGTCAAAGGGGATCCACTGATGATTTGAAATCAGCTTTCGCAATCCACAGGGCTTTAGTGACCAACAGTAATGCAGTCTGTGTTGAAAAAATTACTACAATATGGATTTTAACAGGAGTTGTAACTATAATAGCATAAAACGAATTGTTATTGCATAAAGAAGAGTGATTTGAGTTTTTCCAATTGTTAGAAATGAGAAGACCTGTGCCCGAGTCCACATACATACACTGAATTTGAATACATTTTTTTATATAATTTATTCCTGTGATGAAAAGCAGAATTTTCAGCATAATTACTCCAGTCTTCAGTGTCACGTGATCCTTTAGAAATCACTCTAATATGCTGATTTGCTGCTCAATAAACATTTATTATTATTATCCATGTTGAAAACAGTTGTGATTCGATTGTAAGTGGACACATAAAAAAAGTAGACATTTAACAGCTTTTTTTTCATATTTCTTAAGTCTGTATGACCAAAAATGACGGAGTATTTTAAGTCTATTTTGCTGCTATGTAAAAAAAAAAAAAACGAGCAAAAACGCGCCGGCGCGTTTGCCGACCCCAGCGGGTTAATATTTTGTGGAAACCATGATACAATTTTTCAAGCTTCTTTGATAAATAGAAAGTTCAAAAGAAAGCACTTATTCAAAATAGAATTGTTTTGCAACATTATTAATGCTACTTTTGGTCGATTTGATGGATTCTTGCTGAAAAAAGTATTAATTTATCTTACAGACCCCAAAGAGTTTTGAACGGTAGTGTACATTCTGTTCTTAATGCTGACTTTAGCATTTTTATGATCATATGAAACTTTTTATTAAAAACGTGTATTTCTTTCTGCTGCATGTGCGAAACGTGCTCTCATCGCAGCCCAAGGGTACAGCAATGAGCAGAACTGAGATCTCAGATCACTCACTTCACCAGACACCGAATATGCTGTATCTGATAGATGTCATTTAATTTTAGAGGGCTGCATGGAAATATTTAAGATATTTTAATTATATAGTGACATTATTGCTGCACTTAATTATACTTTATTATGCCTGGGAAAAGAGACATTCAGACTATCGTCTATGTTGCATGTTTCTGCAAAGATGAAAAAGTGGTTAATCCTGAGGAGCGAGAGAGAAGGGTACAGATGAGTCAGCAATGTGTGTGTGTGTGTGTGTGTGTGTGTGTGTTAGTTTAGTGCTCATTGTTGGGTTTTCACCAGGCCCTGATGGAAAATGCAGACTTTTTTCACGTTTTCTGTGTTGATTTTGGGGGAGACATCTGCAGCATTCTGTGCTGTAGACTTAAAGAGGGCATGTTATGCCCTTTAACAAAGTCTTGATTTTTTTATGGGCTCTACTAGAAGAGGTTTTCATGCTTGAATGTTCAAAAAACACATTATTTTTCACATAATTGACATTGTTGCAGCACCTCTCTTCCCAGTGTGTCAGTATCATAGACAGTATATAAACTAGACACAGCGACCCCATAGGTTTCAACGGAGAAAAGTGAAGTCAATTAGAAGCACTCACTTCCTGATGGCTAGGCGAACTGCACAGGCTCAAACTGAGCTTGACGACGTAGATGTGTCGTGAGCAACCTGTCTGACAGCTGTAGGTCTTCTAGTAGCTGTGCCGAGAGAAATCTGAATCATTCCCTTCCGAATCTCGCAGAGACGGAGAGCGTGAGTATTAGCTGTCCATGAGCTAGCAGCGGGATCAACTTTATGAGTCCCTATGGGCTACTCCCTTGACTTTATGCCTCCACGTCCCCCCGATTGCTTCCGAGTTTCTCCGTCTGTCTATACAGTATTTCTCGACTGTGCGACAGAGAGTCGAGTGGTTATGACGCAATCGTTAGCCTATTTTTACAAAAACTGCTTCTACGGGGCCATAACGTAAGATACAAGGTAATGGAGACTTTTATACATTGTCGTGTTTCTTTAGAAATAAATAATGGACAAATGGAGTCTTTAAATGCCTCAGATGTAAAGTTATTCGCTGTCAAAGTGACGCCAAAATGAATGGGAGTCAATTGAATGCTAACAGCATGTGATGGCTTGATAGCCAATGGCGGCCCCCGGGGAAGCTTCAGTTTCTGGCGGATGGATTAACCCCTTGGTCAGTATCGCTCTGTTTAGTTCCTGTCTCTATGAAGCCCCTCCTTCTGAAAAACGCAGTGTGCTCTGATTGGTCGGCTGGGTCAGTGTGTGTGTGATTGGAAATGTCACGCCCCTCACCATAACCACGAGTTTCAACACACTACTAACTAACTCAACCAGGCCCCGCCCCTTTATTACATGTATGCCTTGAGCGGGAATTATTTAAATGAGGAATATTGTGATGTGTTCGTTCCCAGAAGAAAAACTCAACAACTACAATGAAGGCGTATCAGGGAGTTCAGAAACAGTGACACTGATATAGAGAAGAACTGCCTTTGAAGTGACTTTGTGCTTTGTAACTTTACAGACCTTTTTCATTCTCAAACAGCAACATTACACACTAAAGACATTAGGAAATGTAAAAAAGCATAACAGCTCGTCTTTAAACATGGTCAAATGAGTTCAGAAGAGCTTTAAGCACTACATTGAATATTATTCAAAGATATCAAAAATATTAAATAAATGAACACAAGGGGTGGAGGATATGTAAATCTTTGCTCTAATGGAGTGCTTCTGATTCCTTCTCTTTCCACAAGGCCGTCGCAAGCACACACATTTTCATTTACTTTACATTTCCGTTACACACACTGACTCAAGACGTACTCGTTAGCAATTACACTGTCATTAATAAGCCCACATTACTTTCCACTTTCCTTTTTCTCACTTTCCTAAAGTCATTTCTTTCAGTCTATGATATGGGATGGACTTCATCCACGTGCTTTCCCTGAGGACATTCTCCATAAAGTGTGTGTGTGTGTGTGTGTGTGTGCGCTTCACAGCTGTTGTTTCATGTCACTGTAAGACCCGACTGAATGGCACATACACACTCCTGGATAAACATATCATAATGTCATTCTAAAAGTTGATGTGAAGCTGGTCAATGATTGACAACCTCAGGGACTGAAAACAGAACGTCACTCATATACTTTCAGCAGAGGAAAGATCAGTGTCACACACACTCTCTCACATACAGGCACTCAACACACATAGCTGTATGTACATGCTTTCATACACAGGAGGCACTGCATACTATATGCCACTGTGCTATTTAAGCCCTCTCATCAGCCTTTCTTTTCTTTGCCTCGAACACAGACTGTAAAATCATTGTAATTTAACCAAAATGCTATTTGGCAGTGCCTGAAATGTTCACACAGGCACACACACAAAAAGTCTGCAGACACTCTCCCCATGCCAAACTACTCACACTCACACTCACACTCAACTAATGTATGCCGGCCCAGACAGACAGATAAAACATAAAACATGTCACAGACCAGACACAGAGAGAGGGGGAAGAGAGGGAGAGGGATGGTCCCAGAGGCATTATTAAATTGATCAGTGTACGGATGGTAGGATATGTGATGAAATGAGAGAGATAGATGGATCTGTGGTCTCATCTCATTATGGCTCTTAGTGCAGGAAATGGGCTGTACCTGCAGCACTGCAGCTGTCGTGTCCAAGCCTCTGCTGTCAGCGTGAGGCCGTTGTTGTGAATGTGATTAGAGGGATTTTTTTTTGTAATATGCACAATTTTCCACCTGATCGTTGCCACCGTTGATTCTCAACTGAGAAATGTAAAGCAGTTTAAGACAAATGAAAAAGGTGAAAATGCATTTTCTGTCATGACAGCTCTCAGAGAGTTTGGCATTGTAATGAGAATGAAAATGTTAATGTGTTTGGTCTTTGCATAATAGATCTGCTGCAGAAGAGCAAGTACGAAATTTGCTACTGCCAATACACGACATCCTGCTATGAGCAGCTTGAGCAAGCATGCATGAATTACCCATAGCAGATATATACAGGTGGAGCTGGGGAGGGTGGAGGGTTTCTGAAAGCGCGCTGCCACAGCAAACAATAGGCTAGGATTTGAATGTTGAGCTACCAATACAGCGGGAACCAATCAGCTGTGGCCTAGAGAATGATGTGATTGCAAACAGATTGAGTTAAGGACCTATCAGTTTCATGACTGAACTATTAATAATGCATATTATTGTTATCAAATCATTTTATAGAGTCAGAGGCTTAAATAAAACAATAATAAGGGTCCAAGCACATAAGGTGCAAAGACACCCAATGTATCCATTAGTTATCTTCTTTTTTTTCTTCTTCTGTTATTGAAGTCTATGGCAGCCCATAGAACTGCTAGCAGGAAAATTAGGAAATTTGGCACACTAATAGAGGACAGTCTCCGTATTAAACACAACCAATTTTGGAGTCAAAACTCAGTCCGTCTGCACCATCACCTGTCCAAAGTTGCACTGTCCAAAAACGTTTTGATAGATTTAACTAATTTGATGAATACCACGCCAAATTGGATGTGAGGCTATCTCCCCGCAACGCTTTAGCACATTTAGACGAATCTTGGGACATGTCATCAGAAGCATGACCTGAGGCTACATGCAGAATTTCGGCACAGCGCCACCTACTGGTCAGGAGAGAGGCCATTCACCCAAAAACTATATATCTGGTCAAATCATACCCAATTTTTCCATATCGACCATTTTTAATTTAGTCATAAAATGCTGTATTTTATAAACGCATTAGCACATCATTACGAAACTCACTGTGTGTCATCAGGACCATGACATGAAGGTACTCGAAAAGTACACCAAAAACACTTTCTGGTCAAAATTTATATTTAATGCTTTTGATTCATTTAGCACATTTTGATTAAACTTGATAGATTCCTTGAGTCATACCGAGAACAACGATACCAATTATGCCAAATTCGGTCGAACTTGCTGTCTGCCATTTTTCTATTTCTTTGAAAACCTTTTTTTGTTTGTTTTTATGAACTCCTTCTAGACCGTTGGTCCAATTTCACCAAAATCAGCTCAGATCATCTTCAGACCATTCCAGCAAAAAGTTATTAAAAGCTCTTTGATTGACCAATCCATTCTCGAATAACGCATCAACAAATTTGATGGCATGGCGCCAAGCTGTTTCTGAGACTGTAACTCTTTAATGCTTTTGGCATATTTACACCAAACTTTGTATGTATCATTGTCTCCACACACTGACCACACAACATCAATTTGTTAGCAGCGCCACCTATTGGTCAGAAGTGATAATCAATTTAATCATATTAATGCCATACCATTTTGACTAAAATATTCTAAAAATGTCTTTAATTGCTCATTATTGCAGTTGCTTTGAAGCTCCCAGCCATGCTTGAATAACTCATCGTGCATTTATTCAGCTTGGCCCCTTAATTGCTGCTTGCAGCTTTATTTTAAAATCTAACAGTTATCAGAACACAAATGAATCAAATATTCTCTATCGGACACACACAAAGTAAAAGTGGGAAACCTCAATGTTTTGTTTTCCGTGCTGAAAAGACTGGCATGACTTGTCACCAGCGTATGATATGCTGTGGATGCTGCATTTCCAAATGTTTGTGTATTGATGCTCATCTGATCTCTCCCTTCTTCTCTCTCTCTCTCTCTCTCTCTCTCTTTCTGATTGAGTCTCTCTGTGTTCTGGTTGGAACGAGTTGTTCTGAAGGGACTAAATATAGCTGTGCTCAGAGAGGAGCAGAGGTGGCGGGGGCAACCTTTTTACAATTAGAGCCAAGACTAGAAAATTGAGAGCAGCAACGGAAAGGAACATTGGTCAATTTTCAGGTCATCAAGAGTTATTTTGTTTTTGCCTGTTTGTCAAAACCTCTTGGTTTATTTTTGTCATTATTTTTTGGCGTTGCAACAGTTTAGACCAGGATTTGGGGTTAGAAGTAAACATACACAACCTCCTACCCTTTAGACTAAATTAGATTCTAGATGACAATAGTTTTATAAAGATTGGGCGTGTTAAACTTGTGATGGTAAATGTTGTGTAGTGTCTCCTCTAGAGATAGACCATTATATCAGCCGGGACAATTAATACATTTGGCAGTCATGATGAGATTGTCTCCAAATGGCCAATTAACAGATTGTAAAATCGTCTGGCATTATCAATACGTATTTACTCCGTACTGTAGGTTGGATGCAAACATGTCTGGTTGGTTCAGGTCAGTTTTTGTAATTGCACTGTGTATTTAATTTAGGGATGTAGTATATTAGTTTAGAAGAACATTCAATTGTACATTTTTCATTGGCTGGCACTTTTATCGAAATAAATGAAGACCGGGAGTGCATTAAGGGAATACATTTGATCATTTTGTGTTCCCTCTAAATTAGTTGCTGTCCCTGCTTTGTGTGTTTACTCAGATTACTTTTCACAAATAGCAGAATAATGGGTGGAAATGAAAAGATGTTGGGCAGAGGAAAAGGGACTGGCTCATCTGTGATTTTATGAATAAAGACATTCAATTTGTTATTCTTCAATGATTGTTTTGTTTATGCCCTTGTCCACATTTGCAGACCAACCGGTGACGCACATTGGATTGATTAAATTACTCAAAACATGCATATTTTGTCATATGCATGCATGCATTAAGCCAGTGTGCGACTTAAGTGTGATCTCATTCAACTCTCGGAAACACATTTACATTTTCATGGCAGTAGGGTTTTATTGCACCTCATCATGACATTAATGGCATTTAACCCTGTACAACTCGATGTACAATACATGAACAAATAGTTATTCTGATAAGAAAAGCTACAATAGAACATGTCTAT
Source organism: Phoxinus phoxinus (assembly GCF_949152265.1). Classification (NCBI taxonomy): domain Eukaryota; kingdom Metazoa; phylum Chordata; class Actinopteri; order Cypriniformes; family Leuciscidae; genus Phoxinus; species Phoxinus phoxinus. The sequence goes on from NC_136877.1 coordinate 46,407,149, forward strand.
TGATTTTCTTGCAATGGCACGAATCACTGCCACTGAACAGCATGTGAAGTAACAAGACCTCTCAGCCAGAGTTCACGTTGCCTTGTTCTTAAACTGCACATTTATTCATGTTAGACCTCAAAATCGGACATTTATTTTATAATATACTAGAATGAATTTGCTTCATTCAGTATTTTTGCTTAAAATCCACTGTTTAATACTAAAACTAAAACAATAAAAACATTAAATTGAAATAAAATAAACATAAGCTGAAATAAAATCTAAACTTTAGCTTATTCGGTTTCAGTTGCAAATGCAACATTTCTCATTTTTGTTTAGTTTAAAGTTCCCCTATTATGCTTTTTTGAATATTACCTTTCATGCAGTGTGTAATATCGCTGTTTGTGAATGTAAAAGGTCTGCAAAGTTTTAAAGATCAAAGTGCACGACAAATAAAGTTATTGGCTGTGTCCAAAATCGCCCCCTGTATCCTCATTCACTATTCACTACATTAGTCCACTGCATGAATTCAGACTGTTTAATAATCATTTGAAACTTGGCGAACAAGCTGAACAAGATGAAGACATTTATCTTGAACTCTGTCATGGAAACTATGCATAAACTTTAATTACAAAAACGAATAATCAGTTCAATGGAGTTTATTGTATGATATTACGCTGTAGCCACATGGTAATGGTCATTTGGTTTCTGACACATGCTGTAAGCGGTCGACCAATCACAACCGGGCCGTCTGACCAATCAGGGCAGAGTAGACTTTTGGAAAGGAGGGGTTTAGAGAGACTGAATCTTCGAATGAACCGTTTTCAGACTCTTTAAGAAATGAGGTGATGTGCAATGTATGGTATAAGAAAATGAAAGTGTTTGACCTTGGATGCATGTAAATCTATTGTAGGAGATCTCGAAGACAAAATTAAGAAACTTTAAAATAGTATAATAGGGGCACTTTAAGTTGTAGCACTAAAATAACTAAAGCTAAAAACCAAACGTAATAAAAACTATTGTATATAGACATTTAAAAAAATATATATATTATAAAAATGCAAATCAAATCAAACTGTATAAAAATAAAATCTAATTATAGATATTAACAATAACTGTAATAGTATATCAATTATACTAAAATTACACTTCCCATGTTTTGTATAAGAATATGCAACATTACATCTCATTTCTGTCTTTTTCAGAATGTTGATGCCTCAGCAATGTGGAATTCTGGGAAACGTACTGATGGCGCTCTCCCGTGCACCTGATGCACCTGCCAGAGAGAGAGAGAGAGAGAGCGAGAGAGAGAGAGAGACGAGTGCACAAACCCAGCCAACTTCGCAAGCACTTTGGAAAGACTATTCCGCAATGATTGGTTGCTGCAATCGATGGGAACAAGTGCCAAACGAGACAAGCGACATCAATCTGTGCTGTTCAGACTCTCAGCACACAAGCACTATAACCAATCAGAGAGGAGAATGACGACAATGGAGCCAATGACAATGACCTTTGACCTTCAACTTGAACAGTCTGTGTCCAGTATTCACACAAAAAAACTACAGTGATTTGCAATCGTTGAACATATTATATATATATATATACATACAAAAAGTGCCTCGTTTTCAATATTAGCTTTCTAAATATAGACTTTCAATTGTTCAGGCGTTGACTGATGTGCTTGAAGGTTGCTATTCTTTTACATTGCAAACGCTGAACTGATACAGGAAAGATGGTCTTTGGGAAGACAACGCTGATGGCACTGCTTCTGGTGATGATGATGAAGATGAAGATGATTCTCATCATGGTGTTCAGCTAGCCTAGCATCACAGCTGTGTGGATTGACTAGTTCCTTGTTTGTTTCTCCACCCTCTTTGCCCCATGCATTAGTACTTAAGTGCCTGTCTCCTTTCCGCCTCCCTTTTTCTGCTCTCTCCACAGTGGTGTCCTGAAAGGAACCAGTCACAGACATTTGGCTCAGTGACACGAAGCGTCTATTTTTACTCTTAAGGGTGGGGTGCTTCTGTGATGGTGTCCTGCGGTAGATTACCTCAACTGGCACGCAAGGATGCTAGCTGACCAATCCACACTGGACTATACCAATGAGAGTCCGGAATGGGGGTGTTTAAAGGCTTTTATTTGGGAATCGTTCCCACACACTGTATCACAGTGACACCCTTTGCTGGCAAACAGTGGTAAAATAAAAACAGGAGTGTTCAAAACATGATTCTCTCTTATGTTTTCCATTCCTTTTTTTTTTTTTTTTGTTATGATGAAAATGTCTTATACATATTTTATTTATAGGGATAGTTCACCCTCATATCGCTCTAAACCTGCACGACTGTCTTTTTTCTGTGGAACACTAAAGAAGATATTTTGAGAAATGTCTCAATGTTTTTGTCCATATTATTGAAGTCAACTGTAACCAAAACTGCTCGGTTACAAACATTCTTCAAAATATCTTCCTCTTTGTTCCACAGAAGATAGAAACTCACACAGGTTTGGAACAACATAAGTATTCATTTTTGGGTGAACTATCCCTTTAAATAAGGACACACATTCTGCCTTGTCATCGACCTCTAAATAACCTCGGGATTGAATATTTATTTATGCTTTTTAGTGTGTGACAGTTGTGTTTGCACTAGTGTACCTGTAAGGTAATCTAAAAAAGTAATCAATTACTAGCTACTAATTACATCTTCAATGGTGTAATTAATTAGATTACTGTAGTAATTTATCTAAAAAGTATTGGATTACTTATTACGAATTACTTTCTAAATCCCATAAGGACTTTAACCAGTTGAACAATACAAGGTTAGACATGAAATTCTTGCTCTGAATTCTTTCAAATAAATACTATAAAATTATTATTTAACTGCCCAAAGTGTGTAAAGGGACAGGGAATATTATCTTTAACATTACATTTTAATGTTAAATCCACTATTGTTTTACATAGAGTTGTTGTATAGTCTATATAATGAGGGATGCACAATATATCGTCCACCATATCAATATCGGCCGATATATGTTCATTTTTAATGAACACATATAATTCCATTTCATTCAGTTCATTTTATCGGCCCAATAAGAAAATTAGGCCGATATATTAAAGCCGATAAATAATGGATTTTTCCTTCAGCTGTGACACTTCATTTGCGAACTTCAACATGATGGTTTTGAATTGCTTGAAATATTATTGGAATCACTTCATAAAGGAAAATATTGTGAAGTGCAACATGTGCAGCGCAAGTCTGTCATTTAGGCGACATATAATAATAATAATGAGAACAATATTATAATTGTGTGCTTGGGTTGTGGCTTTTAATGGTGAGACTTTTGTTTTTATAATTAGGCTCTCAAAAATAACATTTAAATTCATCGGCCAATATATTGGTTATCGGCTTTCAAATATAAAGAATTATCAGTTATCGTATCGGACAAAAAATGTAATATTAGTGCATCCTTGTATATAATATTTAATGCAATTACATCAGAAGTAGCAGTAATTAAATTAAAGAGTAATCCCTGACTTTTTTCAAGGGAAAAGTAGTATTACTTAGTAATTAATAACACCCCACACTGTATTGTACACATATTATGATTGTTCCTTACTCTTTACTACTTGCTTAGGTACAAAAATAAAAATGATTGTTTATTGGATCCAGACTGAGTTAGTCTAACACACAGAACAGCCCATAATGCAAATACACACTGAACAGAAGCAGTTTCTCCTGTAATCATAAGTGGAATCCCACATATTGTTCATTCAAAAGAAATGATCTCTGCTTTGAGTGCATTTCAACAATCACACCACGAGTTAATCAAGGCCAAGCCAATGAACGGAAACAATATGCGTTTATAGATGTCATACATTCAGTTCCACTGAAGTCAAGGTTGGAGTTGCAAGGCAAAATATGGGATAATTTATCCAAAAGGATAATATTTTGAAGAACATTTGGATCCAAACAACATCAAACCCACAATTGACTTTCCTGTATGGACAAAACAACTCTGAGAGATATCATCTTCAGAAAATATCTTTTTATGTCTCGCGTCTTTTGTAACGTCCCATGACACAGCAGTCTAATAGCGTGGAGATCAAGTTAAAAGTTCAATAAGAAAAAACTTTTTTAACAGCAAAATGGCGTTCTGTGTGACCTGGCCCATTAGATGATACAGCGTTTCTACAGGCTTCGCTGCTGCAATGTTATATAGCTACTTTGGAAGAAACTTTGAGTTGTTCTCATGCACTCTGTGTTTGGTTCCTGTTGACAAACTATACATGTATATATAAGTGTATATTAAAAGTGTATAAATCACTTGTTTTCTTAAGTAACACTGTCCAACAGTGACACTCGCAGGTAAAGTTACAGCGGGACGCCGTGTGTCTCTTGCCTCCCCTGAGCACATTGACTTTTAACAGACCCCCTAAAGCGTGCGGTGCGTTTGGTGGGGGGTAATTGAGAATGAATGGAGGAAATCACGATCTCCATCCTGCTATGATTGGATGTGATAAATCCCGCCTCCTGTTTTCATCCGCCTTCCAGGTTCCCAAATCAGTCTGAATGAACAAAATGGTAATGGGAAGACTAATTAAAAAGTAAGTAAACAGCTCAGCCACTTCGATATCACAGCTTTATATCACGTCAAAATCAAACCGGACACAGCCTGAAAACATGTTTGACTTCGGGGTTTGTAGTGAGCAAACTTGAGGAAATTAAAGGTAAATCTTCATGTCTGTGATCAGTGTTTACCGAGCTCGATGACTGATCTGAAAATAAGTTGACTTAAAAAGAACCACTGAACTTCAATTCACAAATCAAATATAATGTTTGTTATTACTGGTTTTTAGTTGTTATTTTGGAAATAAATGTAAAAATGCTTACAAACGCTAATTTGATTAGATTTATACTTGGTTTTAATAAATAGAACATTAATCAGATTATTCATGTAAAAATAAAAAATAGAAATGTATTTAGTATTTTTATGTTATGTAATATTTATTTAACCCAAAGCATTTACAACATTGAGTGTTTCTGGGACATGATTTTACATTTATATATATAAAAAACTGAACACCTGTGTGTGTGTGTGTGTGTGTGTGTGTGTGATTCATGTCTTTGTGTTTATGTCTGTTAAAAAAAAACTGGATTTAAATGTGAAATGTGGGGCTTTTTGAAAAGTATTGTATAGATTTGCTCTATTTTCTGCCCAATTTCGTGGTCAACTCAAACCAAAAAAAAAGAAAGAAAAAAATCACTTATAGCATTTACACACTAAAGCAAGCACATATTACATATTACTTCCGTAATATATTCAGCTTCATAATCTCATAATTATGACAGACTTGACATTATTTCTCATCATTTTGACAGATTCTTGTAATTGCGGCTTTACTGTGTATCTCTGACAATCTAAATCTCTGACAATGTAACTTTTTTTTTAATCTCAACTACTTTTTTATCTTCAGTCTGAGGTGGAACCGGCTTCCATGGCATGCGGCCTGCATGCGTTCTCTGCGTAACAGTATCTCGGGCTATACATCTATGAATAGCAAGCTGTCTAGCTTTAGCCAGAGCTGATACCGTACAGTATACAGAGTCTTAAGGGTCATTCCACACATTTTTCATGCACGTTTCACGAGCACAAAAGACATCTTTATGTGGAAAGTCTGGTTTCAACTTGTCATGCGCACTCACTGACATCGGTGTAGGAGGCTGGGCGTCTAGGATTGGAAGTGAGGGCACATATTCATGGGTGGCCTATTACCACAGGAGCACTTGTATTATTCAGAACACACAGTGGCCCCGGGACGGCTCTTCTCGAGGTGAATTAAACCTCGGCACTTAAAAACACTTGCTATGCAGCAGCATTTTGTGTTCTTGCGCACATCAGCAGCACACACATGAGAAACCTGATGGCCACCGAAGACACAAGCACTCTCACCTACAGGAGAAACACAGATGTGAGGTTCTGCTCTTCCCGTGACCTGGTTTGTAATCCACACGTGCCTGTATTTTCACCGCCTGGTCCTGGGGGTGTGAGGCTCAGCACACGGCTGAACGCTAGGAAAGAAATGCATGGCTCTTTTTGAACTTTTGACATTAAAAGAAGTGACAAAAATGAGATCAAAAAGCTGAATGTATTAGCAGCTGGCAGAAGCAGATAAGTGTGGATTTTTTTTTTAACCCTGTGCATGGATTATTCATTTTAAATTTATACTGCAATATTCTATATATTAAAAAAAACATAACTGTGCACTTTGATTTCATGGTGACTTTAAAATTCTTTTTTTTACATTATTTGGTCATGCAGGCTACTGGATATGTTAACAAATAACCAAATATCTATACAAGCATTGACTCTACGTCAACGCTACATAACACACATTTTTTTTCCGATCCAATAAATTCCCTATGTTTAATGTTTAAGTTTTCACTGCACTGTTCTTTTTTTCATGAAATATTCTGTTTAATTTAGAAATGTTATAATACAGAATTAAAATGGGTTGTGATGGAGTTGGAAGTTTGCCTTCATACAGAGCAGAAGCATATAGAAAATGAGCAGAGGATATTAAAAAAACAGTAGAAAAAAATTGCCTATACAGTAAAAAGGAAATATTTGCACACTAGGCTACTGTTAAAAAATGCGGTCATTGCTCACCAAGGCTGCATTTAGTAGATCGAAGATAGAGTTAAAGTACTAATATTGAGAAATATTTCTACAATTTAAAATAATTATTACAATTATTTCAATAAACAAAACAATTTTTGTTCATATTAAATGATTTATTTGACGCAAAGATATATCTTCAGCATCATCACTCTAGTCTTCAGTGTCACATGATCCTTCAGAAATCATTATAATATGCTGATTTGAATCTCAAGAAACATTTATTATTAATATCAATGTTTAAAACAGTTGTGCTGCCTAAAATTTTGTGAAAACCATGATACGTTTTTTTTCAGGATTCAGCATAATTTGTTTGAAATAAAAAATAATCTTTTGAAACATTGTAGATATGTTATGTCCCTTTTGATCAATTTAATGCCTCCTTGCTGAATAACAATATTAAATTCAGAAAACAATATTAATGTGAATCATACCCTTACCTCCATAGTTTCTTCAAGTTAGCTATTAAAGACATATCGAAACGGGAGATTCAAATAATTGCAGGGTTCTCTCGTTTTAAATAAACACAAAAAAGTTATTTAGGTTAGAAATGTACTTGTGCTATGGTAAAATACATGTCAGTGACACAGTGCTGCTTTTGTCACGCATTCAGCGCGAGACTCACGCAACGTCCACGTGACACGTCCGTTATCTCACACAGTGGAAAATACAAAATAGCATCGGACGAGCGAAGAGGACACGGACAACGTAGGACAGACAAGACAATGCAGGGTACTTTTGAGTCTCAGTTTTCATATTTTGTACGTGCTATTACGAAATTCAAACGATAAATACTGTTTTGGCGTGACAGATTGCTGTAGTTCCTCAGTTCAAGCTAGAGGGAGCGCGCGCGAACTTCTCATCACTTCTTCTTCTTTACTGCTTGTTATAACACAAAATAAACAAGAATGAACATCAGAGGGTTTGTTGAAAGAACCTTACTGAAATGTATAATGTCCCATGAAATCTCTCTACCAGTGTTTCAACTGCGGAAAGACGTCAATAAACCAGCTTGTGAACAATATGCTTATGCTACATTTAAGAAAAACCATGTTATTCAGTGTCCACAAACTAAAGTTAGTGAGAAAAATGCATTCTAGAGAGAAGAATTAAAAAGCACTATATTAACCTACACATTCATTAAAAATATATTAATATAACATTATTATAAAAACGGTCTAAAATGCAATTATACAAATCAGTTGTTAATTTTAACTTTTATACAGGTTCCCTGTATAGTTTACAGTATTAGTAGAGAAAGTTTTTTTTCCTAGAGAAAAATGAACATGTAGTATAATATATTTATGTCCAAACTGAACCACAAGCTTGTGAATCATAATTCCCCCACGGGAATAATTCACACTCCAAGCTATAACGTTACTCAAAAGTTGGCAATTTCTTTCTTTACATATAGGGGAATTCAGGTTGATTTGGGACACCTTTTCCAAGTCATCTCAATGGGAAAAACTGTCCCACTCACCCTGAATTCACCCTAGTGTTGACATGGCAACTAGTAAATAGGCCTACCTAACATTTTGTCATGCTTAGCGTGTGTGGAAACTTTTAAACCATGTGTTACAACTACCCTCGCTCACCCCAGTCCAGCCTCAAAGTTGCTAGCTTTCACCTTATGCTAATTTTATAGGGCTGCTAACCTCGCGACACACTCTCTTACAGCTGAGCTTCAGCAGGAAGTCTTCCTGCTTTATTACTTCCCTTTTGGCTCAGCGAGGCAGGAAGACCAGCAAGTATGTGCACACGAGAAAGAGAGTGACAGACACACACACACACACACAGTAGTCTCTTGGTTATCATAACAAGCTAATTCAGCATTTACGGGTTTTCTTACAGTCCTCCATTTAATCTCCGTTCCTCACAGATTTAAATCTGACACAGTTGTAGTCAGTAATGCGTTTAATCCATGAGCCTCATTGATTGCCCAGTCGTTTGAGTGGATGGTCCAACCAAAGTTCAGCAGACGCGGGTCGATGGGGAACAGTAGTTTTGCTGTGCGTTCTCATCGCCCACAGCATGGAGGGTAATTATGTTTTAATGCATTTTAATACCCAGTCATTACCGCTAAACAGAAACTGCTTTCTTTCTGACCCTTCTTCTCTCTCCAGTTTCTTTCACTCCATGTATCTCCATCTCTCTACCTGCCATATTTAGCATATCAACATGTTTATGTGCTAAAAGCTAGTTTAGACAGTCAAACTGAGGAAGCTCAGATGAGATTTAGGGGTTCTTTCTGAATGGCTGAGACTGAAGCTATCAGAAATTGGCCTCACATCTGAACAAAAAGGCTCCCTGTACCCAAGCTGTACCCTAAGACAGAGTGTGAATAGCCGAGCGGTGCGAGAGCGGGAGGGGTCGCGTCACTACGGGGCCTCTGGATTTTATTTTCCCCAAGAGCTGCCTGAGATCCCACAGACACATGCTACAGAATTCCCCCGCAGAAAGAGGGAGGGACGGAGGGAGGGAAAAACAAGACGACTTGGGTGAGAATGCAACGTGTTCACACACTCAGGCATTTCTGTCGTTTAGCTTATACGCTTACTTGTTATAAAATACAGAAGTGGATAAAAAAAAAAGTGCATCAAAGTTGTCGTAAGACAAGATGGGTATTGTTCAAAATTCATGCATAACTTGGATGAAAGGTTTTGATCCACTTCAAATGTTGACTACTGTAATTAAAATGTCCAACTTTTTCATACAGTAAAGCTTTAGATTCTCACGGTAAACTTCTTAAGGACGTGGAATGTTCCCATGTCAAGGCATTTTTAGGGGGAAGTGTGGTAATCCATTGTACAATGTATGTGGTCATGATTGACAGAAAACCCCTCAGTTTTTTTTCTTTGTCCTGGCCTCATGCTGGGCAGTTCATATGGGGCGTAGACAAGGGGATTTTTTTCTGCTTAGGCCCCTCTAATGGGAAAAGGTTAGGGGTCGTTCTTACAAATGTGGCTGTTACAGCTTTGATGCAGAAGCAAAACTCTAACCCTCATTAATGATGTTTTTTTTGATTAATCAGAAATTATTTGTTCAATACAGTCAGTGTGATACATTTGATTTTATTGCATGCTAAATACAGAGTGATAATTGTGTGTTCACACATTGCAGGTTTGCTTAAATACAAATACGTATACTTTTCTTTTTTGGCAGTTCTGTCCTTATTAAAGAAGAAAGCACAACTCCACCATGAACTCCAAGAACCCCGTGAGATCATTCTGACAGCGCACACATCCCATCTGGTGGCCATCTGAGGCACATGCACTGAAAATATATTGTTGGATCAACCTTCCTTACATATTGTGGACAAAATTTGATTTGCGACTGGGTCAAGCTTATTTCAGAAATACATTTTAATGCCATCATAATATACTGGGGAAAGGAGGTGAACGTGATTTCACTAAATACAACATGATATTTGAACAACATTCCAATCAACCAATCAGATTTGATGGACAAGTTTACAGTTTATGTCAAGTTTAGGCTTACAAACAGGGTTAAGTGCTTCTACATCAGTGTTATTCGCCTATTATTCCCCTCTGGTTCTAGGGATAAGTTATGGGTAAGGTTAGGTCTAGGGGCAGGGATAGGGTTAGGACAAACTTTTCAGACAGGAATGTTGTTCCAGGATCAACAAAGTATGTTGATCCAGGAACATGTCTGACTTTCAGTTTTTACAGATGAATAGTTTCCATTCATCTCAATATCACAATTAAGTAAACAGGAGTGAAATTTTTAATATTTTCACTGTTACGTGTTGCATTTTTTTTGCCAAGTGTTTATTAAATGTTCTTCTCTCTACTCTAAACATTTTAAACAAAACATGTTCACTTGGGAACATTGTTACACATGTCCTTAATTTCACTATTAAAATAAATAGATAAATAAAATAAAAATCACTCATTGATGACATCATACTGCAGGAAGTGACAATATTTTGATAGAAAAACAACAACACAAACCCGAGTTACGTTTGGATTTGATGGATTCTGTTTTGTGTTTTATAGATCACACAATTAACCAAGCAAGCATCGTCATGTAAACTCGCAATTGCTCACTGGATATTGGCTAAAGGTCCTTATTTCTTGCCATTTTATAAGTTGAATAAAGGTTAAGTGCCTGATTTTAAGTGCCTTCAAGTCTGGCATTCAATTTCATAAAAATACTTCCTTAAAAGTACAACACAAGCATATTAATGATCTTATAAGTTCCAGAGATTAAAAGTTACTGCACAACAGGAATGACCCAGCTAGATCCGGAAAATAAATAAACCAATGCGGAAATAAACAATTATTTTCAATGCGTGATTAAGTTACAGCTCTGCATTTTGCCTGAACAACTAAAATCACAGTTTTTTAGTAGAACTCATAAAAGGCAACTTGGAAATTTACAGCAAACTGAGCTTAGATCCATGGGGAGTTTGGGAACTAAACTATTAGGAAATTGAATGCATATTCACACATGTACAGTATGAGCCCATGTCCACATGTTCATCAACAAGAAACCTTCTTAAACTTAAATGTTTAGGCTATTACTGTATTAAGACTCAGTTTGATATAAGATATCATATTCTCAATATATTGCTATGCTTTAAAAAAAAACATGGGAGAAATATAAACCAAAATGTATATTAACAAATGCTGTTTATCAAAAGGAAATAAAGAGAAAACTATATGAAACTCAGAAGAACTCACAATTTTAATGCAAATGAATTTGATGACAGATCTGGCGCCATCTACCTACAGAAGAGAGAAACACCTCACATTGTAGTCTGTCGGCGTCGATGACGGGCCACATTGAAGTAAATACAGGCATCTCTCATTCTGAGGTAATTGTGACCAACAAAGAGGTATTGGGTATCGATGTTCCCTCATACAATGGATCAGTACCCTCTGCTGTAGATGTAGTATGATCCAGCGGTGGCTCAGAGGAATAGACAGTTGGTTGAGGTAGAGTATAGTCTTCTGTAAATGACAGCTCAGATTGTGTGGTGATGTCCATAGCAAGCTTAGACTGTGTGGTGATGTCCATAGCAAGCTCAGATTGTGTGGTGATGTCCATAACAAGCTCAGATTGTGTGGTGATGTCCATAGCAAGCTCAGATTGTGTGGTGATGTCCATAGCAAGCTCAGATTGTGTGGTGATGTCCATAGCAAGCTTAGATTGTGTGGTGATGTCTATAGGAAGCTCAGATTGTGTGGTGATGTCCATAGATTGTGTGGTGATGTCCATAGCAGCTGTTGTCATAAGCTCAGGTCCACTTAAATCCACTTCAATTTCATCAATTTCATTTTGTAAGGCCAAGGTCATAGAGAAATTGCCTTTTGTTGTGTCATAAAGCAGCTCTTTAAAGAGCTCTTCCATCAGTTGGGTTGAATTGGAGGCGTTTTGACCACTTACCAGATCGACTTCTTCCTTTGCCTTGCTGACAGCAGAACGTGGTTTAGTGAAGAAGGAGCTACCTGCTATATCTGAGAACCGAACTGGTTTATAATTGTTAAGCCCTGTTTTTGTTGAAGACATGTTGAGGTTTGATTTGGTTGAGACTTTATTAAACGGATTAACGTACCTTCCGACAACAAAGCTGCTTGTGGGACTTGATGCCTGGGACACACCGATAGCACTGAGGTCGAGATCCGTTTCATTCGTCCAGACTGAAGTTACATTAGCTTGTTGGATGTTAGCTTTACCGTGATGTTTGTTAGCAGGTCTGTATATAATTGACGAGCTGTTGGTTTTATGACTACTAATGTCAGCAGCTCTATATATTGCAGATTGAGAGGATGGGATTGCATTTATATTCTTGTTTGAGTTTTCTCCAGATCCTTCTTGAGTCACTTCAACCTGCCTGCCAGTCACAACACTGCTTGTTGGTCTCAATAATTCACTAATATTTGTTTGTGCTACTCCAACTGAGTTTCTGTCCTTCGTAACTTCCCTTGTTGGATTTACCAGATCTTCATGCTCCTTGAAGTTATACCTGTGAAGTGGCTGGATAACAGCATTGCCCATTTGAGGAGATCCAATCATTTTGTTCATAAGAGAAGACTTGAGGATCGGAAGAACAGGCTCTGATGTGGGATACCAGTGACTGTTGTTAGATTTCATGGACGCAGAGTACGTGTTGGGTCCAACAAACCCGCCGTTTGAGGATCTCACTGTTGGTATTTCACCTTGGTTCGATTCAGTCGGAGCTTGAGTGGTCTGTGCTGAAGTAAACCTGCTTGAAATCCAATTCTGAGAGGTTTTTGACTGGACTTCATCCAATTTTGATCCGTCATCATACCCCATTTTAGGATGCTCCTTTATTGTACCAAGACCTGCTGAAGTATTTGTGCTGATTACTTTCTTCACTAAAGCTTGACCTCTATCAACATGGTGCTTTGGAGCGTCAGACTTGGCGTTACTTCCAGCTTCAGTTGAATAGACAGTTTCACGCTGAGGTCCATTATCAAAAGAATCAGGTTGTTTTTCTTGGCTTGCTTCAATGTCCTTGATCTGGAAAAGTGTTTTTTCATAGCTATTAGGCATCAAGGGTTTGTGAGCAAGTGCACTTAGGGCGTTACGGGAATGAGGGGCATGTTGCACATTAGATAAATAGTCTATGAAAGACTTTTGGACAGAGTGCATTTCTGTTTTTTGTAGAGTTGTATGCAACGTAGGGGCATATATGAAACCTCTAAAAGCAAATGGCTTTTTAGAAGTCAGATAATATGGTCGGGTTCGGCTACCAGATACACCTGAATATTCAGATGTGTCTTGAGTACCAGACACAAATGGACTAACGCTGTGGACGTTCTTCATTGTGTAACCCGGCGCGAGACTTGGCACCAGATAATTTTTAGCGATTAATGATTGTGCTGTACTTTGGCCGGAGGAATTCAGATCGGTCCTGTTTCGCGCATTATGCTGACTTGGCTTCTTTAATGAATTATATGTTGAGTCTGGCAGATTCAAATTTATATCATGTTCTGAAAACAAGGTGTTCTTTGCAAAGTGCATTCGTGGGGTCAAATGTGTGCCCTGTTTTGACTGGTTGGACAGCGTAGACACCGGTCTTCGGATGCCACTGTTTTCATCTGATGAGGACTCTTTGTAAGAGCGGGCAACATTGGTCCCTGAAGGCCTGATGGCAGACATGCCTGTTGCCGAATTATCATACTTTTGACTGTGAAACATTTGAAGGGGCGAAGAACTCGGACTACTTTGTCCCCGATTTTGGTACCCATTTTGTGTGGGTGTCAATTGAATGTCCTTGAAAGTGTATCCGCTCATGGCCGATTTTGTATTTCCATACTCAAAGCTACTTCGCGGATTTTCTTTCGGGCTGGCGACCCTTTCAGAGTTCGACTGCTTGACCTGATCATGTTGAGAAGAAAACATCTGAGATTTTATTAAGGGAAGGATGCTTTGACCTCTATTTGAATTTGACATCTTAATCACAGGAGTTATTGGGGTTTGAACGGATGCAGGTTTGAACACCTTGGAAAGAGATACATCCCTCATATTCTCATAGGAAGTGGCTTCGGCCCCAGCATAAAAGTCACGTGGCATTGATTTGCTCGCTTGCTGATTTGCTCTTACAATTGAGAGAGACGGACTTGATGGTACAAATTCTCTCAGCACTTTTTGATTCTTGCCATTGTGTTGAAGCATGTTATCAAACAGAACATTTCCATCACTTCTGTGCCTCATGTCGTGCTTCACAGTTGAGCTTCCAGACATGTAATTAGCTGGAATTCTTTTAGCATGTGCCGGTCTGATGATCGGCAGGACAGGAATGATTTCCCTCAAATTGGGTTCATTGAGTCCTAATGGTCTTGAACTGCCTGAATACATTTCTGATTTAGATCTTGAAATATGCTGATAGTCAAATGACCCAGATCTATAATCATTTGCAGCATGCATTTCATTCCTCAGACCTTTCCTCATCAGCCATGGGGCCAGATTAATATCACTAGAGCTCTTTTGGTTCGCGGTGAAGTATAAAGGATTTTGTTCCCGTTGGACTGTTTGGAAAGCATAGCTTCTTTTGGCATCAATTCCATCATCATATTTGACGCTTGACAATTCAACAGGATTAGGTCTACTATTGACATTGGATGAGGTATTTGGGACTGAACGGTAATAGATAACATCTGCAGAGGCTCTTGCCTCAGTGGGACTGAAGCTTGGATTTTTGGCATTGCCATCATTTCTCTTACTGTATAGAGAGGAGTTGATCCTCGGCAGCGGATATTGGTTGGTAAATTGTTCTACGTTCCCTTGAAGAGTGCGTATTACTGAATTTTGGATGGCTGGATTAACACTTCTGAAATTTTCCAATGCCTGGTTTTTGATCTTTGGATCATTTTCCGTGATGTCTCCTAAAGACATAATATTCTTAAGTTATTTCTAAATAGATACAGCAGCAAATTTAAAGCCAGCTTATTTCAATGTTTTCTGAAAAACAGAAAGCCGTTCTAAATATTTACAGACTCAAATTTAAATCTTACCTACTGACAGTTCAGGAAAACATCCCACAAAAGAGAGAATCAAACAAACCAATGGCAGTCTATAGGGGGAAAAAAGTAGTAATTCTTAAGAATTACAATAATGGAAAAATTGGTTTATGAACTGGTGCAATTAAACAATGAATGCTTACCTCAGATAGTATTGAAGAGACATGCTTCAAGGACTAATGAACTTGTGCTCATGTGCCACACAAAGCTTTTTTTTGTATCACACCTGCTCAAAATTACCCTACTGATGTGGGCTCACTGAAACACTAATATTGTTGATCAGTATCTTGCTGATCACTAATGAGGCTCACCTGAATGCATTTAAAGCTAAAGACACACACATTTTCAAACACACACTCACATATCTCTATGGGTTCTAAAAATATTATGAAAATGTGGGACTCTGTCATTTCTGAAAACAAGACAGTGTGCTAAACTTGTCATAAATATTACAAAAAGTTTTATTTGGTACACATGAGGTATACAGTAAATCATATACAGTAAAAAATATGTTCTCTTAAATACATGTAAAATACTTAAAATAAATATATAAAAATAATTTGTGATCTTGAAACGTGTACAGTAAACATAATTGAGGCTCTATTTGATACAAATGTAACACTTAACAACTCCTTATAATCATACTAATTAAAAGGATACAACAAATACAGGTAACATTTATCAAGTCTTTCATACAAATAAATGACCATTAAAAAAAAAAAGGAGTAAACTTATTTTTTCTTTCCATTATTTCGTAACAGCAAACAACATCACCAAAGAGATGACATTGGCCTAAAATTAATAATATACTGGCAATGTGGTTCATTTCAGCCAAAAAAAAAATTAAATACGTTTTTTAAACATGTTCTGTTCTTATGTTTATGGGTTGCTGTGGGACAACCCTATATTTCTGTTATGGCAACAAGCCACACCCAACAGCAAACTGTCCCACAGGCGCTGACATTCCACCTCTTCAGTAGAAACGCACACAAAAACAAAAACAAATCATGACATTCATATATCTTTGTCAGTCACTCAGAAGTACAAAGCAGGGCACGGACACCAACAGTCATTGAAGGGTCCATGTCCACCCCAATTATTCAGATTAGCAGTAAACCAGTGTGTTTTTCAACAGTTGGTTCTTCAATGATTACAACTGGTCCATGAAATCGTGCATGTGTGGTTTCATCTTTTGAATTGAGGAATGTCTGAGATCAACAGTTGAGACAATCAACAACTTCGATTTCACATCATGAAGCAGGACATCTTTGCCAGGTCCCTTATGTCTTCATCAGTCAAACAATCTGAAAACACAAATGACAATTAGTATTTAGGTACTCAATTAGGCTAATGTATTAAACGCAGATGCGAGTGTACAACGAGCACGTTATCGAGGTGGAATACTCACTTCTCCGAGTCCGCACACGATCCCCAGTGACTCTTTTGCACAGGCGCCTTATGCTTTTCATCAGGTGTCCTTTTCGGGATGTAGGAGCAGGAGTCGGCGAAACGTCCTCTTTTGGTGGGCTGGACGCGTCCCTCTCGGACTCCTCAGTGTCGTCTTCATCATCATCATCATCATCCGTGCATTCCTCCGAGCTGCGCGCGGTTGCTATCCGCTCAAAAATGTCCTCGTCTACCGGCAGGTTGTCTTGGACTCTCTCCGCCGACAGCGAGGTGGAGTGACGGCACAGCGGACACGCTATCCGGGTTACGGTAACGGGACTCTCCGCGGATCTCGCGAGCGTCAACAGGCAGCTCTCACAAAACGAGTGTTTGCAGCTCAGGTGTCGAGGACACCTCCGACTGACGTTGTATGTCCGGTAGCAGATTCCGCACTCCGTGTCTGGAACCATGATGTCCTGGTTGCTGAATTGTTTCTTGTTGCGAACTCCTCTTAGTTGATAGTAAAGTCAAGTGCCGGTGATTCAACCCGGGTTTTCTTATATAGCTAGTTTGGTGAAGGCGGGGGTGGTGTAGGAGGGAGGCGTGTTTCGGCACTCACTCACTCACACACTCAGGAAAACTTCCTTTAGCAACAGGATTTGCGTTTATAAACAAACTAAGTGATGTAATCGGCTTTAAGCGCGGTGATGTCATTTGCCCTCTAAATATATGACCTAACATGATCAAAAGTTAAATCAGATTGCCCTCTAGGCCTACGTGTCTTACCATGTTTTTACAGATGTATTTTTTACGTTTATAAATAGAAATGGTGCGAGTTTAGGTTGATTGGGACACTTTAACCTGTCACCCTGAATTCGCCCCTAAGGCTTGGGATTCCCCATTTACTGATTTTACCAGGCATTTTAGATTTATGAAAACACCTATATTCCCATCATCAAAGGGAAAACCGAAACCTTTCCACAGTGTGTGTGTGGGTAGATCTTACTGTAGCCTAGGGTTAATTCAGGTAAATCTAGTAGGCTAGTAAATCATTGTCAAAAGAGGGGGATTTCATTTTGGGTTTTTTTTTTTTTTTTGATTCAAGGTGACGTTTTTGTCACACTCACACAGAATTATGTAAGTTTGTTAAAACTGGAATTAATTTATATATATATATATATATATATATATATATATATATATATATATATATATATATAGGCCAATGTCAAATAAATGGCCTTTTTTCTTTTTCCCCCCCTAAAGTTTACCGGAATCAATGTCTTAATGAAACACTGAGTGCCCCAATACTGTAAGTTTGGAGGAAACATAAAAATAAACAATTGATTACAGTAAGGGAAATACAAAACAGGAACGCAAAGAGCCTTTTCCAAACAAAACCACTGTACACCCCACTGTGTGATTTCCCAGAATGCACCCCCTCCCGTTTTCTCCCGCCCCGTCATTCCCTTACTTGGGCTTGGGTGTGCCTCTGCCTCAAAACTGGCTTCAGCCGGCTGGCTTTTCCTCTGCTTTCTGCCACGGGACATACTTCCTCAGAACCCACATTTCTATTGTAACGCTTTTGTGTTTAGATCGAAGATCAGAATTCCTGTTTTGTCCCTTTTCGGTGTATGTGGGCGAACTTTATTTGAACAGCATTATGAGTTTAACACACACACACACACACACACACACACACACACACACACACACACACACACACACACACACTCACACCTACTTATTGTAGAAATACCTAAAACTATATCATTCCTGTGTTTTACAGTAAATCCTGAAAGAGGAGTCGTGACATGTTATACGTGATCAAGACAAAAATAAAGGTCAAAGGAAGTTGAGAAAGTCAGCTGTGGGAGGTGGGCTGAGGATGTGTCACTGTCTGCCAAGTTCAACGTGCAGTTAAACACTCACTACTAAACTAGACATGTGACCGTCTGCACGGTCTCGTAAGACTCGAGGGCAAACGACTTGTAATCATTTACTCATGTAACCGCATCAAAATGCCAATCAGTTATTATTGCCCATGGGTTTTCCATGTTACAGTGCAGATATCATCTGTGAAAAGTAAGTGCTTAATATGAAACGTTGTGTCCTTTTTCAGTGTATACGGGCCTGCCTAATAATGCCCCAACTTTATTTGAACAGCACTGATAAGTGAAATTATTGATATTTAATGGCTTTGCGGATGCATAAACCTTCCTGATTTTGATTTGGGCATGATGTTCTTTAAAGCTTAAAAGAAGTGATCCAATAATGAAAATGTTGTGATGTTACAACTTGTTGTGACTGACTTGTTTCTGCGGAAAAACAAAACAAAAGAACATATTTTGAAGAAGGTTTGGCCTGTTTCTGTCCATATTTAAAAGTTAATATGGTCCGAAACAACACTGGACCCAAGTGACTTAAACTGTATTGACTTTTTTTTATGAAGATCAATCCAGAAAAGTTTATATATGGTGTATGCACTTCATATGCACGTTGAATAGTGATAAATAGGGGTCTACTAACCTTTTCCAACAAGAAATTGTCTCTTTTGTTCATTTAAGCTGCACAAATAAGTCATTACAAAATTGAATCATTTGCTAAATTATATCGCTCTTTATTTGACATAGCTTAATTTAATGGTTTTTCACAGCACACTCTAAAAAAGATGGTTCTTTAAAGGTTATTTGCATATATAGTAACATTTCCATTTAGAACCTTTATAATCGGAAATGTTAGAGTTCAGGGTTCTTTATTCCCTCCTTTTTTTCAAATCTGTAACTGTCAAAGCCTCCTCATTACAGACTGTCAACACACTCTCAACAGGTAAATTATATATTTCCTAAAATGTCTATAAATTATAACTTTTGTAAACTGTCGCTACATTGTAGCCGGTTTCCTACCAATCATGTGTCTTTCTTTTTTTTAGTTTAAAAGAACATGCGAGTGTGAGCCGCTCTGTTCAGTTAAGGATCATCTTCTGTTCTCCACAAAGTAAGTAACAGAGATATTGAATCTATGATCCATATATATCAGATTTTACTTTATGCCTAAACATGCAGTCACAAAAAACTAGCTATCCCATGACTCATCACTTTTTCCTTTTAACACAGTACAGGGCTCACGAGTCACATACTGTCATTTTTGCTAATTTTGACCTTCACAAACATAATTGTTTTTACATAATCAAATGGAAGAGACACACTGTAACTCTAAACTCAATTGTTTATTTCAGATGCTGTCTCCGTCGTAACTTTATCATGCAGAGAGAAACATGCCACTCAGAATACACACATAATGAAGGACGTAAAGACATAGAGGATTGTGAAGATATTTGACTGGAACTTGGTCTTCGTTGCATCTACAGTTGAAACTCAAAAAATTTGAATATCGTGCAAAAGTTCATTTATTTCAGTAATTCAACTTAAAAAGGTGAAACTAATATATTATATCGACTCATTACATGCAAAGTGAGATATTTCAAGCCTTTATTTGTTATAATTTTGATGATTATGGCTTACAGCTTATGAAAACCCCAAATTCAAAATTAGAATATAATCAGAATAACAAATAAAGGATTGAAATATCTCACTTTGCGTGTAATGAGTCTATATAATATATTAGTTTCACATTTTAAGTTGAATTACTGAAAGAACTGAACTTTTGCATGATATTAAAAAAATTTGAGTAACCTGTACATCATGTTCAATGTCAATTGTTATTTATTAATGTATTCAGCCAACAAATGTTGCTAGAGCATTTTTTTCTACAACTAGATATTATAAGACCAGGCAGATAGAAGACTAAAAAAAAAACAATAAGAATGAATAATATATATAAATAATATTAATAATACTAATACTAACAAAAATAAACTATTGTTGAAAAGGTTGTTTTTGACACCATTAAGGTTCTATAGCAGTTTCAAAGCATGGTTCTTTATGGAATGTTATAAAAATGGTTCTCTTTAGCACCAAACCCTAAATTGGTACCAAATTTAGAACCATCAACTGTATCGAAAGCAAAGTATACAATAAAATGCTGTAAAAGTAATATTTTGCATAGTGGCACATCCATGAAAGCGTCCCACAGCAACAATAGCTCTTGTGCGGTTCCCTCTCCTAGTAACCAAGTCCTCTCTTGATAATACATGTCAGTGAAACCAGCTCCCACCCCAGCGATACGAAGCATGGCATCAGGGGAGGGAAAGAGAGAGACTGAAAGAAAGAGACAACAGTAAACGTGCAGAAACACAGCGTAAAAGCAGGTGGTGTTAAACGGTAACTAGAGTTGGTTTTCTGTGACTTTAAACTGACCCAGAATGGACCCTGTACTCGCGTTTGAAAAGGCACAAACCGCCTCATCTTGAAAGAAAAGAGGCGCTGGACTGGTGAGTGAAACTTTCATCCTTCTTTCACACTTTGAGCGAATAGAATATGAATATATGAATAGATTAACATATATTCACTTAACCTTTCTATTGTGTTGCCAGTTTTCTTGAATAAATATCCTTAGTGTAGAATTGTCAGTGTAACTACATTCATTATTTCTGAAAACAACATCCTTGTGTAAGCAAGTCACGACCAGGTGTTCTTGTTTGATGTTGTGTGGTATTTCAGGTATAATTGTAGATTGCCACTACAAATGTGAACAAATAAACACTTGTGCATATTTAGATCTGCAACACTTACATTTTAATGCATGTTAAAGTCCACGTCTGCACTTTTACGATATTGTTGCTAATTCTATAGAGACTTGCATTGCTAGGCAGCTTCTCCTGTGAGTGATGGTTGCTTTGACTATATTTCCCCATTGAGAGTTGGATTGAAACTGCAACACTAATAAGACAACAGACATTAGAATATGGCCTGGGTATATTAGAAGTAAACGGCTCTAATAAACAAATCTGTATTTGTCACTTTTCGTTTGTGCAGTTATCATAAATGTGTACACTTTTTTTTGAGGCTTATGAAACTGTTTCTATGTGCACGAGAAAGCTAAACCTGATGAAATCCTCACTAATATGTTGTATCTCCAAAACCAGAGATGACACTTTCATATTTACCAAATGTCAGTGTATCTGCACATTTAATAATCATAATCATAATCACAAGGTCTATGTTACACTTTGGTGATGTTTTGTTATTGTGCTAAGACAGTTTCTCAACATTTCAGCACAAAAGTGATTTAATGTGCAGGACGTGTGTGAGAAGTGATTTGTGAAACTGGGTCTGTTCCACTAGATTAAGCAGGTTTAATCTGTTAAATAAAAAAGTGGAGTATTTCATCTTTATATGCATGTATATATGTAAAATGGTTATGGATGCAGCTATAGCACTTAAAACGTACATTTTTCATTGAACGGTCAAGTCATTTTTCATATGTCTCTTACAAAGTATTGTAATTTTAGCTGTAAAACACTGTAAAAATGCTACAGTAAAAATCGTTTGGTTTACCAGTGAGTTCGCTTACTATAAGTAGATCAAGCATGACATTTTGTGTAATTTTACAGTAAAATACAGTTAAAATTGTACATTTGCATACCTAGAATTCCCTGTATGTGTGACATTTCATATTGGATAGATTCTCATTTAAATAATGTTTCTTTTGAGTTTTTATCAGTTGTATGAGTTATGTACATGTTAAATGAATGTTTATAGCATTATTTTAGTGGTAGTGTTTTGTGTTTGTGTGTATTTGCACCTTCTACATAATTAGGATTTATATCATCTTCATGGAAAAAAGTACTTCTACTAAGTTTTTTCTCTCTCAAAATAATGCAAATGCTTTGCCCATCTGTGGCAGTGCCTTCACATGCTGTCAGAATTATCATAAATATGAACTGCCTAGTTAAAAATTGGACATGAACGGGCTCTCAAGTCATATTTACCACTGGGAATCTCAGGGATATTTTTGACACCCAAGTTCCCGAGTTGGGCGAGTCATAAACTTTAAACACGGCGGAGGGGAGAACGATTGCTGTTCGTTTTTACACAACAGCTAAATTGTCTTGTCTTGTAGTTAGTGCATATTTATGAATAATCATTTGAAACATATTGTGTGTTTTATACACCGAGAAAATAGCTTGTATTTGACCGAAATTCCACAATCGTCAGCATCTGACTAGATTGCGCTGTGATTGTGAATGTTTATACGGTTTTCAATGAATAAGGCGCTAAATGTCGTTTTGGCTTAAATAAGATTTTCCCATGAATAAACCCTGTGTTCTCCATGCTTTTAATGTTGTTTATATGTCTATGTGGTGTTTTTAATATGCTTTAAGACAAACCATGTGCAAATTCATAAGTCTACACCATTGCTGAGTATTTCTCCTTAAAACTGCAGTGAACTTAAAAACGCGGTTTGAAATCGCTGGTGTTTCTGACATCACAAACTATCTTGTAACCAATCAGGTCATCGTGTGATCGTCAACGAGTGAATCTCTGAGCTGGTGTGAGTGAGTGGAGGCGGGGCTCATTTGCATATTCATAGAACAGTGTATACTAAATGAGGCAAGGGTGTAGAGTTACATTCAAGCTATTTTAAGGGATTTTTTTTTAAGGAAAAAACTTTTAGATGTGTCATTTTGGTGATTAAAGATGAGTTTTAAGGGATATTACAATTATTGACCACAGTGAGATCTTAAAGTGTATGTTTATATGAAAATGTTTGAAATATGGCACCAAAAACGAACATTTAAAAATTAAAATAACTTTTTTTTTCTAGGTTAATTCAGACCCTGGAAGTCCCTCCTGAAGATTTAAAGCTCTGTGGCATCATCCCGAAGTCCTCCATCATGTCAGAGACTCGACCGACCCCTGCACAAACTGAGCTTCCTTCAGAGTCTCCAGAGGTGGAGTGTCCTGTCTGCTATCAGGAGTACGACCAGGACTCCAAACTCCCGCGCATGCTGGAGTGCCTTCACGTCTTCTGCACGGAGTGTCTCCGCAAAATCCAGCTCACTCCTTTGCACCCGCCTGACCCCAACAGCGCCCCCTCAATCTCCTGCCCCCTGTGCCGCCACTCCACCCCACTACAGGGTGGCGACGCTTACTCTCTCCCCTGCAACTCACGGATTCTCGCCCAGCTCCCTCCCGTTGCCTTCCGCCTTCCTGCGTCGGTGTCGGCCCGGCTGGCCACGGTGACCCAGCGCCTGGTTCTGTCCCTCGGGGAGAGGGATACGCGCTTCATAATCCTGCCCACTGTTAGTCTGAGGGTGGAGCAGATGGGAGACCGCACAGAACGGGTAAACCCACCTGGGGTGCTGCATCGAGAGATGGATGTTTTGAGGAGACACAAGAAGAGTCTGATGTGTGTTCAGGTTCTGGCTATCATCTTCTGGATTGCGTTTGTGCTGACTTGTGTTTTTGGGGTTGTGTTTGGGCCAAGATTTTTTCACAATTAAGAAGTTAAGGACATGGGTGTTCATCCTCTAAATGCGTTCATTTATTTATTCTGTCCCTGCATCTTCCAAATGAGAACTTTTAGATCATTATAAATAGATCGTTTTGATGACTGACAGGTTGAGTAATTTAAATCTACAGTTGCCCTAAAATATTTGAACATTTCAAATGTTTGAATTTCATTGGATTAAAAAAAACTAAATATAAGCCAATTGGTATTTTTAGATAGCATGAGCAGAGTTTAAGCAAAACATTTCAGGAGGTTCAAAGTTTTTTTTATTTTATATTTTGTTCAAAATAAAGTATTGTGACACCTGGTTGACAAATGTGAGAGGAACATAAATAAGAGCCATATGGCAATTCATCTGTTCAAAAAAATATCTTAATAAAAACATAATCTCTGCGTCGCTTCTACAACATTTCAAATCCCTCAGTCAGTTCTCGCCATCTCCAAACAGCCAAGCTAATGTTGATTCTTGTTTTATTACGAACTCTGTCTCGTTCTCTTTGAGGTTTGAGATTTAGCGGCTCCATGTCAACCTTTCTCACTCACTGTCAACTAACCTCTGTCACTCACACACCAGACTCACGTCAAAGTAGCCGGAGAAACTTCTCTCTATTTATAAATATGACAAGGCGAGTGACACGGCAATTCCACATGAAAACCATCCGACACGTCTAAAATAGTAAATCAGAGACAAAAACAAGTTTTAAAAGAAGGATTGATTGTGTATTAACGTATGATTTACATTTAGGGAATTTTAAACAAACAAAAAGTTACATAGTGTACCTTTCAAAGAAATGGGAAAATTGTGAGGTAAGTTCTGAGAATAGCTCTACTCTCGTGTCATGAAGATTTTATTTGGTTTAATATTTTGTTTAATTCAATTTATTTTATACATTCAAGTGTTCAAATACTTTATGGGCTCTCTCTATATGAATTAATTTAGTTCATATTACAATGCGTGTATAGTCTTACAATTATCCCTGTCCTTGACTGTTATGTGAATATTTATCTACATATTTTGTAAAATAAAGAATGATATTCTCTTTCAAAAAAAGTTTGTTGATTTTTAAGCAAACATGTAGAATATAGAAAATAAAACCTCATTGGTTTTTCACTTGAAACAACAACAACAACAATGATTGGCATTTGAATGTAAGATTGTTTGATCTGTAAGTGGCTGAATGCAATGCAGCATCCTGGAGACCGTCCAGAATGGGCTTTTTCATAAATGATAATGAGTCCCTCTTGTGGATGATACACAGGGATACATCTGTGGACGGTTTTGATTGCATGACAAGGTGTGCTGGACTGAAAATATTTGCATATAAAATAAGAGATGAATACTGTTTTTAGTCGATTTCTGTATATACACAAACCTAACAAATATTGAACATTGCTGCCAAAATTGCCCAGGAAAAGACCATAACCCTGATAGCAGGGTTTGTCATACTACATGTGGCATGTTGTAAAAATGAGAAACTGAAGTTTACTCACAATGATTTGAGAATGAAAATGAAATAGGCCTATCTACAGTAAAACTCATATTTACAATTATAGTCTAGTAAATGTTTTTTCAGTATTATTTAAATGGTAAAAATATTAAATCATTTTATTGTTTTTGAAAGATTTGTTATCATTTATATTTATGCTCTGATTCAGATTTGGCTTTTGCTGCTATAACGTTTAGTAGAAGTTGCTAAATGATATTGTGCTGTAATTGTGTCATGACGTCATAATATTATATAATAACACACAACCTCATCATCATGTAGAATAAAGTCATTACTCAAATTAAATAAAGAACATTTTAATTTTATAAAAGCAATATAAACTCTAAAAAAAAAAAAAAAAAAATCTTATAAATTGCCTCTTTTTGTGACTTCCTAACCAAATAACTGCCCTCTTAAAGGCTCTTAACTGAAATGGTTTGACTAAACCCTGTGTCTGGCTGTATATGGGGTCATCGGGATCTTGCAAAGTCAGACATGTTCCTGGATAAAAACATATTTTGTGGATGCTGGGACAACATATAATAGGTTCGACCTTCTAAATGAACACGCCCCATTTACTGAGTCGGTTTTTTATATTATGAGCTATGCTCAGAGCAGCACTGATGTTTACAATTTTTGTTAGTCATGAACAAATCGTTTTTTAACATATAGGTTGAGTGAATAATTCAATGACTCTTTCACAACACAAGTTGCCGCCTACTTGCTTAAAGGGATACCCAAAATGTTTTATTCTGTCATTACCCTCATGTCGTTCCAAAACCGTAAGACATTTGTTCATCTTTGGAACACATGAAGATCTTTTGGATCAGAAAGAGCTTTCTGATACTCCACTGAGAGCTACGCAACTACCTTAAATGAACCTCATTGGTTCTTGCTGAAGCTCAAACGTGATGCGTAACACGAGAATGAACCTCATTGGTTCTTGCGGAAGCTCAAATGTGCTGCATAACGTAAAATAATCTCATAACATGTAAAAGGTTCTCACAAGTCAAGCTAACATGCTTTAGCTTCCGTTTAGCAAACCCTTAAGACTTCCTTTCATCTTCGGAACACAAATGAAAATCTTTTTGATGAAATCCGAAAGATTTCAACGTCAAGGTCAAATGTGATGCGTAACATGAAAATGAACCTCATTGGTTCTTGCAGAAGCTCAAACGTGATGCGTAACACGAGAATGAACCTCATTGGTTCTCACAAGTCAAGCTAACATGCTTTAGCTTCCGTTTACCACAACTGAGTTGCGAGTTGATGAATGTTTATGTCGTTCCAAACCCTTAAGACTTCCTTTCATCTTCGGAACACAAATGAAAATCTTTTTGATGAAATCCGAGAGCTTTCTGTCCCTCCGTTAACAGCTACGCAACTAGCACTTTGACGCTTCAAAAAGTTCATAAAGAGGTCATAAAACTATGAATTGCACTCATGTGTTCATGTTTGCTTGAGGTGCGAGAACCTACGAGTTTAATTCTCGTGTTATGCAGCACGTTTGAGGTTCTGCAAGAACCAATGAGGTTCATTCTCGTGTTACGCATAACGTTTGAGCTTCTGCAAGAACCAATGAGGTTTATTCTCACGCGTCAAGTAGGTTCGGTTGAGTTTTATGTTCACTGATCAATGTTTAAATGTGAATAAAATCCTAAATTAAATCTCTTCATCATATAAAGCGATCGAGTCTCTTCATAAAATTTGGACTAAACCTCCAAATTCATACGAATTAATTTTACAATCTCTAATGAACTTCTTAAAGCGTCAAAGTGGTAGTTGCGCAGCTGTTAATGGAGGGACAGAAAGCTCAGATTTCATCAAAAAGATCTTCATTTGTGTTTCAAAGATCAACGAAAGTCTAACGGGTTTGGGTGAATAGGCCTAAATAATGACCGAATTTTTGGGTGAACTCTCCTTTTAACCTTCACAAAGGGTCAGTGAATGAATCTTTTTAGTGAACTGTTATAAAAGATTCGAGTCGAGTGAATCAAAATTCCCACCACGAGAAGCTAGTAGGCTACCACAAAACACTCGTATGGACGTGTCCCAGTACAAACGGGCTAGTGGGAAGTCCTGGGCGGCGGGCGCCTCTCTTTCGTCACACGCCGGAGAGAACTATTCCAAATCTCCCATGTGTTTTTGTAGGGGGGAGGAATGTTGTTGAAGTTTGCCTGGTTGTAGGGCTGTTTTTAACAAACCAAAATCATGAGACTTTTGAGTGCTCGAGACACTTAAAGTTAGGCGCTGTTTTTCTTTGTTTATGCTGGATGCGCTGGCCTGGGCAGTGTTATTGGATAGTAGTATTGTGGTCTAGAGACGACTTTTTCTCAACAACCCCCTTTTTCTCCGGAGCGGTGGCTAACATTAGCAGGATAGCCGCTGCCTCTTCCATACTTTCGTAGAACAACGGGAAAGTTGATTTGAGTCAGGAGACATGGCGGAGACTAAAATAATTTATCACATTGACGAAGAGGAGACGCCGTACTTGGTGAAGATTCCCATAGCGGCTGAGAAAATCACTCTGTTGGATTTTAAACAGGTCTTGAACAAGCCGAACTACAAATTCTTCTTCAAGTCTATGGACCAGGACTTCGGGTAAGTTGAAACACACAAAGATGTGCACGAAATGCCCGAGCAAAAACCGTTTTCTTCGTGTTGTAGGAAATGAATATTTGTGTAGTACTATGTTGCGTTAACTTAGATGTTGTTGTAACAGCTTGCTAAGGTTTGGGTGGTCTAATCTTATCAAGGCATCACTGCAAAGAAAGTAACTGTAACTTTCCAAATGTCTCGAGAGAGTATCAGTGGTCTGACTTGGTATAGGCTAATTAAAAAATACTTTGTCCTTAGGCTATTAGTTGTGTGATACAGATATAACATTGCATGCATATCTACATAGGTCATTATTTGATAGGCTATCTTTGTTTATTACTACCTTGATTGCTATTTTTTTTAATTCAATATAGTCAAATTCAGATTCGAGATATATAGCCTAATTTCTCTAAATCTTTCAGTTTTTAATGTAGCCTACACCACCTTATTTAAAAAATATATATATATTATTATTATTTTTTAAGATGAATGATTTATTCAGTAAAGGCACATTAAATTGGTCAAAAGTGACATTTACAAAATATATCCTACAGAAGATTTCCATTTTAAATAAGTGCTGCTAACTTTTTATTCATCAAAAAACACTGAAAAAGATGCTTCACTGTTTCCACAAAAATATTAAGCTGTTTTAACATTGACAATAAATGTTTCTTGAACACAAAAACAGCACAAATTGTAAAATTAAGATCATGTGAGACTGAAGACTGGAGTAATGATGCTGAAAATTCAGCTTTGCATCACAGGAATAAATTCAATTTTAAAATATATTCAACTGGAATACACTTAACAATATTACGTTTTATTGAATATTTGATTAATTAAATGCGGTGAGTAGACTTCTTCAATAACATAAAAATCTCACTGACCCCAAAGTTTTGAATGATATTGTATAATTTGTTGCCATTCTGTCTTCTACCTAAACATTAGGTAGATCAGATTCATCATGTAGTGAAATCCTCATCCTTTTCCCCTCTCTTCTTTGCACACATGCCAAGTTTTTAGTGTCCCACTGCTGTCTTGCCGGTCTTTTTTTAATAAAGAGTGCAGTTCTTTGTCTCAGACCGCATATTTGGCCTGAATCGTCCTGCCATGGACAGAATACCAGCCAATAAATCTCGGCCACGTACTTGTCAGTTATGCATTATCCAGATGCTACAGGAATGTCTGCGGTAATCTTTGCAAATTAGGTTATCATCTGACTGTAAATAGTCCATCAGTTTGACAGTTTACACTTATGTTTACATATATATGAATCAAAGACATTCACCTGAAGTTCTATAGGCCCAAATGTTGAGTCACTGCCGGAAATGCAAATTAATGAGTTGCATTTATTTTATGTCGACAATTTCAAGTTTCATGACGATCATTATTTATAATGATTTATTTGATTGCTATAATATGTACACTACCGTTTAAACTCTGTAAGAATTTTTTTTTTTTTTTTTTTAAAGAAATTAATACTTTTATTCAGAAAGGACACATTAACTTGATCTAAAGGGACAGTCAAGAAATTAATAATGT
This sequence comes from Phoxinus phoxinus, assembly GCF_949152265.1. NCBI lineage: Eukaryota > Metazoa > Chordata > Actinopteri > Cypriniformes > Leuciscidae > Phoxinus > Phoxinus phoxinus. Next base: position 46,436,739 of record NC_136877.1, read on the forward strand.
TTTCAAAAAAATTCTGTTCTTTTAAACTTTATATTCATCAAAGAATCCAAAAAAAAGGGTATTACGGTTTCCATAAAAATATTAAGCAGCACAACTGATTTCAACATTGATAATAAGAAATGTTTCTTTAGCACTAAATCGTATTAGAATGATTTCTGAAGGATCATGTGACACTGAAGACTGGAGTAATGAAGCTGAAACGTTTAAAAAAACGTATCTATTGACCCAAACTTTTGAATGGTAGTGTATAGCAATATATGTGTAGAAAATATACAGACTGTGGTATAAAAGAAAACCGCAGAGGTCTGTTCTGTCTTTTTCATTAACAATGACCAATTTACATCAGAAGAGTGAAACTAACATGGTTCTACAGGGATTTGCAAATTAGCGTTTTTAACCCTCTGGTGCTGTCATTATTGACTTGAAATTTTTACGTTTTGTGTTTTTAAATTTTTTTACTTCATCGGAATAGTACGAAACTTGGTAATGGTTTTGGCACTTACACACACACACACACACACACACACACACACACACACACACACAAAAGCATGGACATGATTCGAAAAGGTTAAATGATCCTGGACAAAAGAGTCACGGTATTGTTTGCGGTAAAAAATGAGCGAATTTCATCTAGTGGAAACGTTTGGTACTGCGGCCGAACGAAGCCCATTTTTTGAGATATCAACCTCAAATATGGAACACAACTAGTTTAGATGTATGGCTTTTTCTCACAGTTTTGGAAAATATCAAATTTGAAAATTGTATTTTTGTGCAAGTTCACTTTTTCAATTTTGTTTCACTTCAGCAATAATCTGCCAAGTGTTGTCTTAAAAAAAGACACCAAATTTAAATCTCAGCTCCAACGCATTCAATGACAGTTTAAGTTTTTAATAATTAATTGGGTATTGATGTAACTGCATTGCTGAGATCTGTATTCATTGTAGATTTGACTGTGAAAGCGAAATCTTCAGACTTGATCTTTTCTTCTTTCCTGCCGGGGAAGAAGGGCCGTCGATGTCTCGTCAGTTTCTGTTATTGTGGTAAAGGGTGGACGTGTGTGTGTTATTGTTGAACGGCGTTGGATGTGGATGTAAGCGGATACGGCAGTGGAGTGGGGCAGAGCGCCGTGATGCTGATCCGCAGTGTGAAGAGCCAGCTGTCAGTCTGACTGTGTGTGGCAGGAGATGTTTGGGGAGGGATATGGTTGGAGGTTGGAGACGGGCCATTTGCTTAGTGTCTGGGATAGAATCAACAGAAAGCGAGTGAATGCGAGAGAAAGGAGCCGGGGACCCCTCGGTCTCTCCAGGGCCCCTCTACATTCTCTCGGCTGTTTTTACATCCCCTTAAAAGTACAGACCAGATTCCAGGCTGGCTTTATTCCTCTTACCTTGCTTCCCAGACTTTGTAAGTGCAAATCATCCACATTCAAATAAATATCCAGATGGTTTCTAAGCCAAATTGCAACATGGTCTGCAGACTTAATATGTCCAGAACTCAAGAGCTTTTGTTGAAAGCAGGTTTTCGTGAGAGGTTGTGGTTTGAGAGTGTGTGTTGTGGGCCGTGTTAGAGGTCAAGGGTTGTTTTTCAAGTACAGATGTTGGGCTTAATTAGCGTCATTAGAGGGTTTGGGGGTGGGATTGTTTCACATGCGTTAAAACGCCAGGAGAGCTTTGCTTTTAGGAAGTGCTTTGTGAAATTGTTGAAGAGTTGCATCATCTAGTCAAATGTTTGTTTGGTGCAGAAGAATTGGCGATTGTTTGTGCACATTCAGACAATGAAAAACACCACAGACAAGACTTAAGCCTAGTCCCAGACTAAAATGCATGTTTGAGCTGTTTTAACTAAAAGCACATTGCACTGACATATCTTAAAATACTATCAGTGCCATTGTTTTGTCTCAAGGTGTGAATACACCAGTAAAGCTACTTTAAATGTCCTAATTGAACTAAGGCCTTATCCTGGCTTTATCTAAGCCCTGTATGTGAAACCAGGCCTTAGAAAACACCACTATTAGTTATATTATTACATAAAAATGTAATTACTTTTTTTTTCTCATTTTTCTAAGGCAAGCATCACTATTGCTACTGCTGATAGATATTCAGATCTTAACTCTGATTAAACTTTGGCACCCTAGTAGGATTACATCCATTGTTATGCCTTGCAAACTTAAACATTTGTTTTTTTCTGTGCTATATTATACATTGTTATAGCATTGTCAGTTCTGCTGAGTTGTCAACAAAATAATCTTGTAGCTGGCTAACTGCTGAGATTTTGTCGGATTAGCAAAAATGACTTGTGATGAGCCCGGCAAGCATTAGAATATACGCTACCATTCAAAGGTTTGTTGTTGGTAAGATTTTGTAAAAAAATTCTTGAAAGAAGTCTCTTCTGCTCATCAAGCCTTTATTTGATAAATACTGTGAAAACGGTTGTTTTATGAAATATTATTACACTTAAAATAAACACTTTCTATTTTAAAATGCAATTTAGGGTATGTTTACACGACAGCGATGTACTAAAAACGGAAAAGTTTTTCCTTTGTCAAAACGATCCCGTTCACACGGATCCACAAAAACTAAAAACGCTGAATTATTCATGCCAGGCCAGTAGTTGGCGATGTCACTTTGTAAAGAAACTACCCGCCTATAGACTGAACATGTAATATACATGTGCATGACGTCACCGTTTTCACAAATGCACATTTTTTTGTAGTTTAAATGGAGATGAGAAACGTATTGCTTTAAAAAACTTTGAAACCCGTTTTCAAAAGTTTGTGTTTTCAGGCCCCTAATGCGCCGTTGTTGTTGTAACTGAACGGCCAAAACAAAGCTTCCGTTTTTAGTTATCAATGTTGAAAACTATTGTGCTGCTTAATATTTTTATGCAAACCATGATTCATTTTTTTTAGGATCCTTTGATAAACTTTAAGTTTAAATGAATAACATTCATTTGAAATCTTTTGTAACATCTTAAATGTTTTTACTGCCATGTTTGATCAGTCTTTGCTGATTAAAAGTATTAATTTCTTTCAACAGCGACAAAAAAAATTCAGTACAAAAAAATTGTACTTACCCCAATTTTGAACAGTGTATCCCATAATTCTTGTGCAAAAGTGTGTTTGTTAATTTATGCAATTACATTATAGCTAGCTGTATCTTTTCCATCTTGAATATTTAGATTTTCTTTCTGTAAATAAAACAGAACAATTAATGAAAATATAAATATATCTTGTGTTACGGTCTGTGAGTGTGACTACTACAAGCCCAATTAGTAAACAGACAGAAAATTCATATGGTTGAGCCCTGTTATTGTTCTACAGACATGAATTCACCTCAGATTGTGTGGCTTGTGGATGAGATGTGATGATTTGATGGTGGTCAAACTTAATAGTATTTTCAATAAAATAAACAGAAAATTTCATAATCATATTAGTTTAGGAGGAAACCAGAGCCAGGGACCAGAATATCATAGAATAGAGACTTGGATCATTGACATTAAACTGCCCCTGTTATGCTTTATCGAATATTACCTTGTAATGCTGTAAATGATTAATCGCGATTAATCGAATCCAAAATAAAAGTTTGTGTTTACATAATATATGTGCGTTTATTATGTATAATTATTTTGTATATATAAATACACACACATGCATGTATATATTTGATAGGGGTGTAACGATACCTTCATTTCACGATTCGATATATATCACGATACTGAACTCACGATACGATATTATTGCGATACTCCCAAGACATATGATAAAAGGTTAACAAAAAATGTACTGTTGATTAAAATCCTAACTTTGATATTACATTGTGGGTTTAAATGAACAGGTTTGGACTTGGTGCTTGTAATTCAAGGACAATGGTGACACCAGAATAAAAATATTCATGATTCTGAAGATGACCATTGCATTATTATACATTATAATCAACATTATATAGTAGTTTAATGTAGTACTGACACTAAAACTCTGAAAACATGATTTTTTTCTTATACAGTAATTTCTATTTTGGGTGAACTATCCACGATACATATTGTCACTATCCACGATACGTATTGTTGCATTTTTGTATTGCGATATATTGTGGCACGATATATTGTTACACCCCTAATATTTGAGAAATATTTATATACTGCATATATGTTTTTATATTATATTAAATAGAACTCTTTTATATATAAATAACAATTTTTTCTTAAATATATACATGCATGTGTGTGTATTTATATATACAAAATAATTATACACTATACACACACATATATTATGTAAACACACTCTAAAAAATGCTGGGTTGTTTTAACCCAATTTTGGGTCAAATATGGACAAACCCAGCCATTGGGTTAAAAAAATTTTTATTGCATTTTTGATCCAAAGTTTGGGTTTGTCCATATTTGACCCAAAATTGGGTTAAAACAACCCAGCATTTTTTAGAGTGCACAAACTTTTATTTTGGATTCGATTAAACGCGATTAATCGTTTACAGCCCTATTTGAATGCATGTCAATCTATTGTAAGAGACCTCTAAAACAAAATTAGGAACCTTTAAAATAGCACAATAGTGGCACTTTAACATAAATGTGTATATATATATATATATATATATATATATATATATATATATATATTAAACAGCATCGCGACCGCAAGTTTTGCATGTTTTAGTACCACTCATGTTTTCATCATAAATTGTAAAAATCTAGAATATACATTCTTTCTATGGCTTAAGTAAAGTCAAAATAGCCTAAGGCCTGGTTTCACAGACAGGGCTTAGATTAAGCCAGGATTAGGCCTTTTAAAGACATTTAAAGTAGCTTTTTATAAACGTGCCTTAGAAAAAAAAACCATTACTGATGTGAATCCTGATAACAATGGCACTGATAGTATGTTAAGATATGTCAGTGCAAGATGCTTTCAGTTAAACCGGCTCAAACATGCATGTTAGTCTTGGACTAGACTTAAGCCTCGTCTGTGAAACCGCAGGAATGTGTGTGTGCATTTATCTATGGGAATGTGTGTTCTCACTTGAATAACTGTGTCTGCTCAGGGTGGTGAAGGAGGAGATCTCAGACGACAGTGCCAAGCTGCCATGCTTCAACGGAAGAGTTGTCTCCTGGGTAAGAAAACGCCGGCTCCCGTTCTAGTTCTCTCTGTCAGCTGTATTTTTTTTTTTTTTTCCTCCACAAACAATATTTGTTTTACTGAGCTTTCATATGGTGTCATAACAGTTCTCGGTTTTATGAGTCCAAACTGCCCCGTTTGACTAAGCTCCGCCGAAGCTCCTCATCCCTGTAGTGACATGTAACAGGCCTGTTTTGATTTATGTCACAGTGAATCTTTAAAGAGCACTAAGTGTGTGTGTCAGGCCCTTCACACGGAGACTGAAATCCAGTCTCGTCTAAAAGCCCTCAAAGAAAAGCAGGTGCTTAAGTCAAAGGGCCTGGACGAAACCAGACCCACTGGGATGGAAATAGTAGACCACCGTCAGGATGGCTCAAGGTCCCTTGAGAGGGAGTGTACAATAACCTAGCATCCATTAGCATGAAGAAAGGAGAAGGGCATACAATGATACTGTACATCTGAAGTTTCTTTCTCTTCTCAAGTATATGACTTCGACTCACATTTAGCATACTGTGTTTTGTTGCAGATTGTTGATGACTTTCCCATTGTATGTTTGCAGGTCTATTTGGGCTTTTTTTTTTAAAGGGTTGATCTCTTCCTGTTCACTATCAGACATTTACCTCTCCCAACTTAAACTCTTCATTTGAATTATACTTGCGTAAAACCCAGACACTGGATATGTTTGACCTGAAGCATTGTGTGATCAGTTTTACACTTTTTCAGTGAGCTGCACGAGTATATGTCGGGTAAAAAAGAATAATTTGTGGTCATAAGATCTTTTCCTATAGTTCCTTTTAGTTCCTTGTTTTTTTTTTGTATGGATCACGTTTCACTCTTACCTCAACCTTCTTTCTCTCTGTAAGCTGGTGTCCTCAGATACCCCTGCAGCTGAACCCCCAGCCCCTCCAGTAGAGGTCCCGTCTCAGCCCTCACCCCCCCCTCCTCCCCTGCCTCCACCTCCCGCCGAGAGGACGGGGGGGATCGGAGACTCCAGACCCCCTTCCTTCCAGTATGTTAATCTGCATCTCTGTTTCTTGCCATGAATGCCATTTTGTGGTTACGGTCTGTGTACTCGGTACTCAGTACTCAGTCAGTGACTAACTTTACAGCTTTCCTTGAAGGAACACTTACTTTTTTTTGTTTATTTGCTTTTCCAAGCTGTATCATAGATTAGTCAAAATATGTGAAATATCATCAGACATCCTGGTTAAAGGCGCAGTAAGCGATTTCTGAGAAACACTGTTGATATTTGAAATCAGCCCAAACAAACACACCCCTCACTTCATTGCTCCGCACCCTAAATGCATAAACAAACAATCCAAGAGTGGATGTCTCCTAATCATAGCTGAAGCGAAGCAAGGAAGAACAAAAAATTAACATACAGTACACAAGAATAAATGCAAGCAAGAGTTTGGTTGTGAGTCGCCAGCAGCAGCAGCTCCAGACAAACAATGACTCTCAAAACTGTCCTGCTACTTTAGCTCACATTACAACAACGGTATATCTTGATTCTGTGAAACAGAAAAACCAAAGTTGAAACAACGCTACCTTGGGGTCCGTTTTCAGGCCTTCCCGCTCAGGTCTCTCCAGCGCTGGAAAGCTTTTCTAATATTAACGCGGGTCCTAAAGCTCTTCTTTCTCCTGATCAGAAGAGCCTGATCATAACCCTTTTTTTTACCCAGTGATATTCCTCTGAGCTTTTCTCTTTTGTAATGTCTCTCAGCATCTCTCTTTCTACAGTCTTTCTTCAAATCTCCCTCTTGCTCTCTCTCTCTCCTCCCCCATCATGAGTGGACACGCCCCCTACTGCTGATTGGCTCACTCTCACTCCTCCGTCATCATGAGTGGACACACCCCCTACTGCTGATTGGCTCACCCTCTCCTCCCCCATCATGAGTGGACACGCCCCCTACTGCTGATTGGCTCACTCTCACTCCTCCGTCATCATGAGTGGACACACCCCCTACTGCTGATTGGCTCACTCTCTCCTCCTCCATCATGAGTGGACACACCCCCTACTGCTGATTGGCTCACCCTCTCCTCCCCCATCATGAGTGGACACGCCCCCTACTGCTGATTGGCTCACTCTCTCTCCTCCGTCATCATGAGTGGACACGCCCCCTACTGCTGATTGGCTCACTCTCTCCTCCGTCATCATGAGTGGACACACCCCCTACTGCTGATTGGCTCACTCTCCTCCGTCATCATGAGTGGACACACCCTCTACTGCTGATTGGCTCACTCTCTCTCCTCCGTCATCATGAGTGGACACGCCCCCTACTGCTGATTGGCTCACTCTCTCCTCCGTCATCATGAGTGGACACACCCCCTACTGCTGATTGGCTCACTCTCCTCCGTCATCATGAGTGGACACACCCTCTACTGCTGATTGGCTCACTCTCTCTCCTCCGTCATCATGAGTGGACACGCCCCCTACTGCTGATTGGCTCACTCTCTCCTCCGTCATCATGAGTGGACACACCCCCTACTGCTGATTGGCTCACTCTCCTCCGTCATCATGAGTGGACACACCCCCTACTGCTGATTGGCTCACTCTCCTCCGTCATCATGTGGACACGCCCCCTACTGCTGATTGGCTCACTCTCACTCCTCCGTCACCATGAGTGGACACCCCCCCTACTGCTGATTGGCTCACTCTCTCTCCTCCCCCATCATGAGTGGACACGCCCCCTACTGCTGATTGGCTCACTCTCCTCCGTCATCATGTGGACACGCCCCCTACTGCTGATTGGCTCACTCTCACTCCTCCGTCACCATGAGTGGACACACCCCCTACTGCTGATTGGCTCACTCTCACTCCTCCGTCACCATGAGTGGACACACCCCCTACTGCTGATTGGCTCACTCTCTCTCCTCCCCATCATGAGTGGACCCGCCCCCTACTGCTGATTGGTTACAAGTGTGTTGTGCTGCTCGGTCAGATCCATTTTCAACAACGCTTCTCAGAAATAACTTACTGCAACTTTAAGGATTGCAAAGGAATGCTTTTAAAATATGATGCATAAATGTTTTTTAATCAATTATGAAACTGTGAGCATAAGGGACGATTTTAAAAACTTCTTACCAACCCCAAACTTTTGAACAGTAGTGTAAAACCTTTGCATGACACCCTCAAGGTAATCCAATATGTTTTTGTGTAGGAAGTGGCTAAAACCATGAAGTGTTTGTGGTGCCTGACATGTAACAGTAGAATTTAAGCTGTTAAATGAAAATAACTGTAAAAAATAAATACAATCAGGTTAAAAATACTGATTAAGAATATGATTTAGTTTTCAGTGTAACTCTCTTGCTCTTGGTTCCTTATCAGAGATTGGTTTTCTAGAGGCAGCTGGCTTTTAAAAAATTAAAAAGTTTCACTCAGCTTGCAAAGATTTACAGATGTGTCTTGAATGTAAAGCATTGCATGATGGATGTGTGTGTGTGTGTGTGTGTGTGTGTTTAGTCCCAACACAACAGGAAGCCGGGAGTCCTTAGATGATCAGACAGAGACGGAGTCAGTCGTGTCCTTCAGGAGAGAGAGACCTCGACCCAGAGAGAGCATAGAGCAACATGGTCTGCTCAGTCTCCTTCGTTGTTTGACCTAATAATTACTCTGAATTTCTTCAACAGTGTTTCAGAACATTGAGAAAGCAGTTCGTGTTCATTTTGCTGCTGTGTTTCAGTTTCAGGGCCGCGTATGAATGGGCAGTCCCGTTTGGACAGACACCTGGCTGGGTACGAGAGTGCCACCACAGTGATGAGCAGTGAACTGGACACCACAAGCTTCTGTGATTCAGATGATGATGATACCATGAGCAGGTCAGAGTGCGTAGTGTGCTTGACTGGGGCTGGAGAATGGTTTGTGCTTTGCTTTGCATCTGTCGTTTTTAGGTTGTGTGTGTAATGTTTTATTTCTGTGCTCTGAATCAAATGTTTTAAATGAAATTAAGTGCGTATAAGCATCTGTGCTTGCTTTTAGTTTGGTTTTAGTCCAGTGGTTCTCAACTGGCCGGTCACAATCCAAAAAAGAGTTGCATACTTGCAGATCTGTCCTGATAGGGTATTAAATAATATAATATTATTAGGGCTGGGTATCGATTCAGATGTTACGATTTGATTTCGATTCCCGATTCGATTCAATGAATATAGATTTAATACAAATCCTATAGTTATATAAATAAAACGGTGAACATAAGTTTACAAGTGGTTAATTAATAAAAAGAAATTAAGAATCACAAACCTGTATATAATTTTTATTTAATTTTAGGTACACTTGGGTACATTAAAACCCAACTTCAAATGCATAGATTGAATAGACAGGATTTTGATTCAAGATGAAAAATGTATGCTGAAAATTGGACAAGTCAGAACAGTCGCATGCCATAATCAAACGGGATCAGGTTATTTTATGTTTAAGAGAAAACTAACATAAAATCTCACAGCATTAGCTGTAACATGGAGGCTGCAAGCCTATGAACTGTAGGAAAACTAATACTGGCTTTTGGGTGATAGATAGATAAATATGGAAAAAAATTGATTTTTTTGCCTTTGAGAATCGATTTTGAATCGACCACATTTTAAAATCGATTAATCGAAAAATCACCCAGCCTTAAATATGCCCAGCCCTAAATATGCCCAGCCCTAAATATGCCCAGCCTTAAATATGCCCAGCACTAAATATGCCCAGCCCTAAATATGCCCAGCCCTAAATATGCCCAGCCTTAAATATGCCCAGCCTTAAATATGCCCAGCCTTAAATATGCCCAGCCTTAAATATGCCCAGCCTTAAATATGCCCAGCCCTAAATATGCCCAGCCCTAAATATGCCCAGCCCTAAATATGCCCAGCCCTAAATATGCCCAGCCCTAAATATGCCCAGCCCTAAATATGCCCAGCCCTAAATATGCCCAGCCCTAAATATGCCCAGCCCTAAATATGCCCAGCCTTAAATATGCCCAGCCCTAAATATGCCCAGCCCTAAATATGCCCAGCCTTAAATATGCCCAGCCTTAAATATGCCCAGCCCTAAATATGCCCAGCCCTAAATATGCCCAGCCCTAAATATGCCCAGCCCTAAATATGCCCAGCCCTAAATATGCCCAGCCTTAAATATGCCCAGCCCTAAATATGCCCAGCCTTAAATATGCCCAGCCCTAAATATGCCCAGCCCTAAATATGCCCAGCCTTAAATATGCCCAGCCCTAAATATGCCCAGCCTTAAATATGCCCAGCCTTAAATATGCCCAGCCCTAAATATGCCCAGCCCTAAATATGCCCAGCCTTAAATATGCCCAGCCCTAAATATGCCCAGCCTTAAATATGCCCAGCCTTAAATATGCCCAGCACTAAATATGCCCAGCCTTAAATATGCCCAGCACTAAATATGCCCAGCCCTAAATATGCCCAGCCCTAAATATGCCCAGCCCTAAATATGCCCAGCCTTAAATATGCCCAGCCCTAAATATTGTGCATAAGATTTTTTGCACATAGTAGAAGACAAAAGGCAGTTGCTACCATTAATTTAATTTAAAGTTCCCAATTTTGCTCTTACAATAGATTTACATGCATCCAATATCAAAAAACACTTTAATTTTCTCATAATATAGTGAACGTCACCTCAAAGAGTCTGAAAACGGTTCGTTTGATGATTCAGTCTCTCTAAACTCCTCCTTTCCGAGAGTCTACTCTGCTCTGATTGGTCAGACAACCCACTTTGTTGTGATTGGTCGACCGCTTACATCGATTGTTGGAAATTAGACGCTCATTAGCATATCTAAACTTCATCTCCGGATCTTGGTCAGCACTCACACAGTGATACAAACGATGGCATCAGTTCCAGCGCGAGTCCTCGTCCTTTTAAAGTGCATCAAAGTGGATTCTTCTCGACATGAACAACACGAACCAAACTCTTCCAGTCTCCGCTACAACTACAGTGTTTGAGGGTCAAAGTAGACGCTGTTCACGGACAGCCAAAGAGTCTCAGCAGTTCAGAATCGATTCTTTCTTTTAGGAGACAATAACTTTATTTGTTGTGCACTTTCACCTTTAAACTTTGCAGACCTTTTACTTTCACAAACAGTGATATTACACCCTGCGTGAAAGATCAAATTTTTTAAAAAGCACTTTAAATAGACTCTTATTTCCAATAAGGATCAACATGGTTTCACGCAGTGAGTTATTGGCTGTTATGAGCATGAAACCTACACAATTAAAGAGACATTTAAAAGTTTTTACTATGTTGGGTTGCGACTTGATGTCCTGTATAATAAAACCTTGATCCTGAAGCAAAATGAGTTTAATACTTTGATTATGAATGTTTATTTGTGTGTGATCAGGTTCAGCAGCTCCACTGAGCAGAGCACAGCGTCTAGATTACTCAAACGCCATCGCAGACGCAGGAAACAGCGCCCACGCCTGGAGAGGGTATGAAACAACCGTCTGATACTATTGAACAGTTAGTCGTCGTTGTTGTTTTACTGAGTTTTCTGTGTGTTGTATTATAGGCTTCCTCGTTCAGCAGTGTGACCGATTCAACCATGTCACTAAACATTATTACAGTCACTCTTAACATGGGTCAGTGCCATTTCTTACCTGTTCTTCCGTGATATTTTCTGCGCTGCATTTTTTTCCTGCTATTGATGAAGTATAAGTTGTGTTTAATTCATAATGTGCTCCATACTCCTTCTGTTTGTTGTGTCCTATAGAGAAGTATAATTTCTTGGGCATCAGTATAGTGGGTCAGAGTAACGAGAGAGGAGATGGAGGAATCTACATTGGCTCGATCATGAAGGGAGGAGCTGTAGCTGCAGACGGACGCATTGAACCTGGAGACATGCTGCTGCAGGTGTGTGTGTGTGTGATCAGCTGTGATAGTGTGTGTGATCCTTGCTGTGTGGTGTAAGCGATGCTTTATGTACCCTTGAATGTCAAAGCTGTGTTATCTCTGAGAATATTTGAATCCTTTCTGTAAGAAATTTGATTGGTGGATTCAAATAAAAAAATTGTGTGTGTGTTCTGTCAGGCGCTTCATATATATAACCTTTTAGGAGTTCCCATAATTTTATGGATTTAATTTTAACTGATGAATTTTGTTTTAATTCACTTTTAATTGTAATAAATGTTTATGAATTAAGCACCACGTAAACAAACTTTATGACTAGAAAAAAATTAAATAACCTGTTAAACATGAGAGTATTATGCAATCATATCAGACATTTCTCCTTTCATAGAACCTTTTTGGCATAAATCCTAGGGTTCTGATATCTATTAAATGAAGTGGTGCCAATAATTGTGGAATACATGTTTCAGAAAAAAAAGTTTTATGATTAGATTTTTTTCCCCTTTTAAATATTTGACTTTATTTGTGAATATTTTGAGGAGAAATTGCAAAAAATTGGCTGAAATATTTACCAAGGTTGCAAATATTTGTGGAGCGCAATGTACATTAAATACAAAAATGCTTTAATGAGCCCTATGCAGTGAACCGTGAAGAGGTCCTCTGTCTCCTTCTGGCTGATGAGCCTGTGACAGACCCCAACCGTGCTGACCAATCAATAACTAGTTCTACCCAGCAACTTTAAGAAAACATCTCTGTATCTACTATATAAAACCACATTGAAACTTTTATTTTTTTTTCTAAGAGTGTAGAAAATAAGTGATTAGTGTTAGGAAATCAGGCACAAAGTGAGACCTGCACGTTATAATCTACTCGATGGGCAACCAGCCAGTCAGATGAGTGAGTTTTAATTCCTGTCGAACGCAGTGGCTTTGCATTAAAATCTGAAACCATGTTCTCAGACCGCACCCAGCTTCAAGGCACGAACTTTGGGAACATTTCAATAGTAATTACCTCTAAACAAGAGATCAGTACTTTCACTGCTGCGGGGTTCTGTTGTAATTACTGTAATGTTGCTTCTCTTTTCTGTGCAGGTGAATGACATCAACTTTGAGAACATGAGTAATGATGATGCCGTCAGGGTTCTCCGTGAGATCGTCCACAAGCCAGGGTGAGTCTGTGACAATTTCCCCCTGTGGTGAAAATCAAGCTTTTAATGTTGTTTATATGTCTATGTGGTGTTTTTAATATGCCTTAAGACAAACCATGTGCAAATTCATAAGTCAACACCATTGCTGAGTATTTGCTCCTTAAAACTGCAGCAAACCAAAGACAGTCTCAAAAATCGCGGTTTTAAATCGCTGGTGTTTCTGACGTCACAAACTACCTTGTAACCAATCAGGTCAACGAGTGGATCTCTGATCTACTGTGAGTGAGTGGAGGCGGGGCTAATTTGCATATTCATAGAACTGCGTATACTAAATGAGGCAAGGGTGTAGAGTTACATTCACGCTATTTAAAAACATGATGAAAAAAAAATGTTAATGTAATTTTGGTGATCAAAAATTTGTTTTAAGGGATACAATTATTCTCTACAGGGGGACTTTAAAGGTGCTGTATGTAATGTTTTTTTTTTTTTTTACAATACTAAAGCACAAAAATACCATAATATGTTTACAGGGATTTAGGAAACATGCTAAGTTCACAACATACACGTTTCTCCAAAAAACAGTGCTACAGCCAGTTATTCTTCTTTAAAATGTGCTTTCCTTGTCAGAATGTCCGCCCGCTGCCAATTTACATAATAGTATTTTCACACCTAGGTTGCCAGTTGATGGAAAACACCGCTTATTGTAACCATTGAAGCCAGCAAACAAACTGGGTCAGAGATTGCAGATTCTGCCCGACCTAAAAAGCCTCGGCATCCATCTAAGAATCTCTATGTCCAGAGGCATATTAAAACACGGATAAATCAGCTTATTAACTCAGTGTAAGGCTTTCCATTGTCAATTGCTCTCAATCCTGTTGCGTGTCTTTAATCTGGCAACCCAGCGTCCAGTCTAAGTAGGAGGGGTCGGGAGAAAAAACTCTCCAATATTTTGACTTCATTTCAACCAATTAATTCTAAGCTTATCATCCTGGAACGTCACATATTTATTTATTTTATGCCTCCTGACAATGACAATACAATGAAGAGAAAAAGGTTCACATTAGTGTTGTAAGTGGAGGTTTTAGCAATGTATTTTGGCAATTAATTTAAACTAGAGAAAATCTCACTGGTGGAAACTGGTCAATACAACATTGTGATGCTCTTTATATGTACTTGTCTTGTATAATATAATGCTTTTTAGGGGCCAAGCACTGAAGGTGCGGGCACCTATTGTATCTGTTCCCGTTCTTATTCTTCTTTTTCTTCCGACTGGGCGTCTATGGCAGCCCATAGAAGCGTATGCGGGAAAGTTGTTTTGGTTTGACATTCTGATAGAGGACAGTCCCAACATCAAATACACCAATTTTGGTGTTTCTAACTCATTCCCTCTAGCGCCACCACCTGTCCAAAGTTTCAGAAATTGTATGCTAATAACTTTTAAACCGTAAGGCCTATCAACAAAATTCTTTTTTCCTCTGATTCCTGAGCTCACGACGATTCGACTGCACCCTATGACGTCATTTTCCGTCATAATAGTTTTCCCGCCATTTTGAATTTTCCGAAAAACCTACTTTTTCGAACTCCTCCTAGGCCGTTGCTCCGAATTTCACGAAAATTGAACCAGATCATCTCCATACCATAACGACAAAAAGTTATGGAAATCAAGTTGATTAGAATAACCGTTCTCAAATACCGCGCAAATAAATTTTACGTAGCGCTCGCAAAAACAGACGTAAGGCTGTAATTCCACAATGATTTATCGGATTCAGACCAAATTTGGTACATGTCATCACAAGCATGACCTGAGGCTACATGCTGCGTTTCGGCGCAGCGCCACCTACTGGTCCGGAGATATGAAGAATTTATGTTTTTGCTTATAACTTCTGAACGGTTTGTCCAAAAATCACAAAAGTGGTCTCGTTAGATTCAGGGCGTCGTGCTGAGTTGACTGATATCCAATTTTCCCATATCGGCCATTTTGGCTGTCGGCCATTTTTAATTATATGCTAAAATGCTGTATTTTATGAACGCATGAACGTATCGTTACGAAACTCAGTATGGGTCATCAGTACAAGGCCCTAAAGGTACTCAAAAGATTATGAGACAGCGCCACCTTTTGGTCAAAAGTTATAATGAAATTTCCAAAAATGCTAATAACTTTTGAATAAATTGGCATATAGTAATGACACTGATCTCAATATATTCCTTGGGTTATGCTGAAAACATAAATACCAATTTTGCCATAGTCGGTCAAACTTCCTGTCCGCCATCTTTATTTTCTTTTAAAACCTACTTTTTCGAACTCCTCCTAGACCGAACGTCCGATTTTTACCAAAATCGGATCGTGTCATCTCCAGACCGTGCCAAGTAAAAGTTATGGATTTCGTGTCGATAGACAAAACCGTTTTCGTATACCGCAGGAGCAAAGTTGAGGCATGATGCCAAAATGACTATTCAGGCTTTATATCTGCAATGCCTTGACAGATTGACACCAAACTTTGTATGTGTCATTGTCACTTCACTCTGACCACATCACATCAGTTTCGTAATTGCGCCACCTATTGGTCAAAAGTGATACTCATATTTTTAGTAAATGTATGTGATTTTTCAACTATTTTGCCAAAATTCATCTTTAAATGTCTTCAATTGCTCCTTGCTGCAGTTGGTCTCACACTCCCAGCCACTTTGGCATGTCTTGTCGTCTTGCTTGCGCTTGGCCCCGGTGATTGCTGCTTGCAGCTATATTTTTAAATGCAATCATTCTGACATGACTTGAAGGGAGCATAAGAGTACAGTAGTGTTGCATTACATTGACAGCCAATCAGAATCCATCCTGCTTTAAAGGCCCCATATTGTACACCTTTCTGAAGTTTTATAAGTACCAAAAAACACCTTAATATGTATTTCACAGCTCCTTTCTCAGGAGCTCTGCCAAGAACAGGTCGATTTTGGCCTGTCTACTTAATATTCATAAGCCTCTCTTCTGATTGGCCTGAGTAGTTCTGACATCACATTTATACGGAAGTCACAACGGCTCGTGAAAAGGCACAGCTACTTTATGCAGGCTGTGTGCATTTGTCTGTGGATCGACTGTTTTGAACCTTATATGGTAGTTTCATATCCCCTAGACCTCTGTTATCATGAGAGGAGCCAGGAAATTTCAGTTTTGACGATATGGGAGCTTTAAAGAGCTCGAGCGTTTAAAGCGGCGGACGACTTAAATGCAGTGCGCGCTTAGAATAAACTGAACAATATCGTCATCTGACATGGACGCTTATATATGTAGCGTTGTTA
This sequence comes from Phoxinus phoxinus, assembly GCF_949152265.1. Classification (NCBI taxonomy): domain Eukaryota; kingdom Metazoa; phylum Chordata; class Actinopteri; order Cypriniformes; family Leuciscidae; genus Phoxinus; species Phoxinus phoxinus. Next base: position 46,453,146 of record NC_136877.1, read on the forward strand.
GTGTGAACAGGCCTATTGCCTATATCCTGCAATGTTATAATATCACTTTAATTCTCTTAGACCCATCACTCTGACTGTGGCGAAATGTTGGGATCCTGCTCCTCAAGGCTATTTCACCCTGCCACGCAGTAAGTAATCTCATTTTAACATGATATATAAATAAATATGTAACTGTAATATTACATAAAATGTATTAGACCCAATAAATTGAGGTTAGTATGATTGTATTTATTTATTTTTTTAAATAAAAATGTGCTTTTAGGCAGGGATGCTTAAATCAAAAGTAGCAGTAAAAACATTAAAAAAAAAAATCAAATAAATTCTGTTCTTTTGAACTTTCTATTCATTAAAGAAACACTATTAAGCAGCACGACTGTTTTCATCATTGATAATAATAAATGCTTCTTGAGCAGCAAGTCATCATATTATAATGATTTCTGAAGGATAATGTGACACTGAAGTTAATAATGATGCTGAAAATTCAGCTTTACCATCACAGGAATAAATTACATTTTAAATCAAAAACAGTTATTTTGAATTGCAATAATATTTCACAAAATTACTGTATTTTTGATCAAATAAATGCAGCCCTGGTGAGCAGAAGAGACTTATTTCAAGAACATTTAAAAGTCTTAATGACGATGAGATGATATTTGAGATCTGTTTGTCTAACATCCTTCCTCATGGTGTCTGTCAGATGAGCCAATCCGGCCCATAGACCCAGCGGCGTGGATCAATCACTCGGTCGCTCTCACAGGGGTGTTTCCGTCCTACCCAAGCAGCACCATCACCTCCAGCTCATCCGTCACTGAAACTGAACGTAAGCATTACGCTCATTACTCATCCTTTACTCATCAAGCAGCCTACACTCATTATTCTAACTGTGTTTCTCCGTCTGCAGGCTTTGACGAGTTCAACCTGTCTCTTCGCTCTGACATGGCATCTGTTGCGAAGGCCATGGCATCTCCAGAGTCCGGTCTGGAGGTCAGAGACCGAATGTGGCTGAAGATCACCATTCCCAATGCTTTCCTAGGTCAGAGACGTGTTCACCGTTACCTGACTCTGTGTTTACACACGCTTGCTGCATCCCAATTCGCCTGCTTATACCATTATCAAGTATGTGCTGTTTGTGTGAAGAAAAAGTACATACTTTTGAGTGTCTAGCAGAAGAGTAGGCACGTTTCGTTTTGGGAAATACTAGCACCGTACATTATAACTGTTTCATGCCAGTATCAAATCAGATTGTTAAACGTGGATTAGCGAAGTCCTATTCTTGGTGTAAGTGTATACAGGAGAAACTCGAAAAATTTGAATATCGTGCAAAAGTTAATTTATTTCAGTAATTAAACTTAAAAGGTTAAACTAATATATTATATAGACTCATTACATGCAAAGTGAGATATTTCAAACCTTTATTTGTGATCATTTTGATGATTATGGCTTACAGCTTATGAAAACCTTTTCACAATATTATAATTTTGAATGTGGGGTTTTCATAAGCTGTGAGTCATAATCATCAAAATTATAACACATAAAGGCTTGATAAATATCTCACTTTGCATGTAATGAGTCTATATAATATATTATTTTCACCTTTTAAGTTGAATTACTGAAATAAATGAACTTTTTCGAGATTTTTCGAGTTTCACCTGTAGTGTGTATACATATTTTGTGTAATTTTTAATGTACCAGGTTCTGTTGAAATGCTGGCTATTGAGTCCGTTACACATTTCCCTATCAGGGACAGTAAAGTATATTTCATTTAATTTTATTTCACAATAGTGCAACAGTGCCCGCCCCCTTTTTCAGCAGCGCTGGTTCTGGAAGTTTTTGTTTTTGAATTAATTTTTCCCATAGGGATTTTAAAATAGTCCCAGTTAAAGAGTTATAAGCCATGAACGAAGCCAGTCAGCTGGTCACAACATTACAACATAACTATTTAGGACGGATTGTGTGTGAATTGGGATGCAGCAACTGTTCCCAAATGAACTTTGTAAAATGACGATGAGACAAATGGGCCTTAAATCTAATCTCATGTTTGTTTTTCTCTGACTTTATGATTTATGATTGTGTACAGGTTCAGATGTGGTTGAGTGGTTGTACCATCACATCGAAGGGTTTCAAGACAGACGGGAGGCTCGTAAATATGCCAGTAACCTACTGAAGGCTGGATTCATCAGACACACTGTTAACAAGATCACCTTCTCCGAACAGTGTTATTACATATTTGGAGACTTTAGTAACTGTGAAAATTGTAAGTAGAACTGGCGTTTCTCTTTAGATAATATTTTAAAGAAGGAATACACAAGAAACCCTGGACCACAAAACCAGTCACATGGGTCATTTTTTAAAAATTGAGATTTAAACATCACCTGAAAGCTGAATAAATAAGCTTTCCATTTATGTATGGTTTGTTAGGATAGGATAATATTTGGTCGAGATACAACTATGTAAATCTGGAATCTGAGGGTGCAAAAAATTGAAACATTGAGAAAATCGCCTTTAAAGTTGTCCATTTATGTTCGTGATTGTGCTGCATTCACTCACACAAATAAATGTTTTATATATTTATGGTAGGAAATTTACAAAATATCTTCATGGAACATGATCTTTACTTAATATCCTCATGATTTTTGAAATAAAAGAAAAATCGATCATTTTGACTATTGTGACTGGTTTTGTGATCCAGGGCCACATATGTTCTTTTTCACTTACACAGACTCTCACTTACTTTTTCCTCTCAGACATGGCCAACCTTTCTCTTAACGATAACGATGGATCCAGCGGCGCTTCAGACCAGGACACTCTGGCCCCTCTCCCACTGCCAGGGGCGACCCCGTGGCCCCTGCTCCACTCCTTCACGTACCAGTACCCTCACCCTTACTCCACCCAGCCGCCTCCCTACCATGAGCTCTCCAACTACAGCTACGGCCCAGGCAGCGCGGGCAGCCAGCACAGCGAAGGTAACCAGCTACACTCTGTGTGTGTGTGTGTGTGTGTGTGTGTGGACGTACTCGGCACAAATATATGGAAGTGTAATAGTCAATAAACTCAAAAGTCCACATACACTACTGTTCATAGGTTTGGAGTCAGTAAGATTTTTTTATTCAGCAAGAATGCACTAAATTGATAATGTGACAATACAGATTTTTATAATGTTATAAAAAATATATTTTAAATAGATGCTGTTCTTTTGAACTTTTCTACTCATTCAATTCACATTTATTTGAATTGCTCTTCTCACAATACATATTTCAAAACGGCTGGTTTCTACATTACAATTTAGAGTCAAAATATGTCATATGTCAAAAATGTACAGTTTTAAGATAATACAAATCATGCAGTTTGCTCATATAATTTATTCATTTGAAGACCGAAACAATGAGCTCATTAAAGCAATTATTACAAAAATATTAAACATTAAGAATCTCGATCATTGCTTCCTCAAATTTTAAGCCGCACAACTGATTTCAACATTGCTTATAGTACCTGGTAAATGTTTCTTGAGCAGCAAATCATCATATTAGAATGATTTCTGAAGGATCATGTGACTCTGAAGACTGGAGTAATGATGCTGAAAGTTCAGCTTTTCCATCACAGGAATAAATTACATATTAAAATACATTGAAACGGAAAATAGTTATTTTAAATTGAAATAATATTTGACAATATTATTGTTTTTCCTGTATTTTCGGTTAAATAAACGCAGTCTTGGTGAAGAGAAGAGACTTCTTTCAAAAGCATTAAACGAAACCTTACTGACACTAAACATTTAAACTGGTGTTTGTCCATTGATTTTCATTAAGGAACTAAGGCTGTGCGAAAACGTTGAATAATATGCGTTAAAATATTAATTTGTATTCGTATTAATACATTTTATTGTTTTATGTTAAAATAGTTTTTTTTTTCTTGTGAAACACTTTAAAGTGCCTGTTTTATGCTATTTTAAAGGTTCCTGATTTTACTCCTACAACAAATTTACATGTATTCAAGGTCAAAAACACTTACATTTTCTTATATACATTACACATCACCTCTGATCTGAAACGGTACTTTCGGAGATTCACTCTCTAAACCCCTCCTTTCCAAGAGCTACTCTGCTCTGATTGGTCAGACGGCCAAGTCTGTTCTGATTGGTGTACAGCTTACAGCGTGTCTGAAACCAAACACTCATTACCATATCTGAATGTCAGCTCCGGATTTTCCTCAACGTTTGATACACAGAACAAGAACGATGGCGTCGTTTTTTTCCATATCAGTTCCAGCACGGGTCCTGAACAACACAAACCAAACTCTTCCGGTCTCAGCTACAACTACAGTGTTTGAGGGTCAAAGTAGACGTTTACAGGCAGCCAATGAAGACCATAGACTGGGATTATGCAAATGTGTTTAATTATGTAGGTTTGTAACAGGAAGTGAGACTGGAATTACCGACGACTCGTTTCAACAGTTCAGATTCAATTCTTTCTTTTAGGAGAAAATAACATTATTTGCCTTGCACTTTAATCATTAAAACTTTGCAGACCTTTTACATTCACAAACAGCTATATATATATATATACATTTTTTTTATTATTTTTTTTTATATATATTTTTTTAATTCAACTTTTGAAAGTTTACAATGACATTACAAACAGCGATCTTACACACTGCATTAAAGGTAATATTGAAAAAGCATAATGGGGGCACTTTAAACTTCTTTTTGTAACTAATAGTGCTATACAAATAAAATGTATTATTATTATTAATTGTTTCAGCTGCCCTGTGGAAAGAGGTTTATGTGTCCACAGAACCTATTAACAGCTGTTGTGTGTCTCTCTCTCTCTCTCTCTCTCTCTCTCTCTCTCTCCCTCTCCCTATCTCTCTCTCCCTCTCCCTCTCTCTCTCTCTCTCTCTCTCTCTCTCTCTCTCTCTCTCTCTCAGGGAGTCACAGCAGTGGCTCCACACGCAGCGACGGAGAGAAGAGACGAGGAAGTAAAAGTGTCTCCGGCAGCACGGTGGGTGGCAGCGTCCGCGACGACAAATCTCCCAGCGGGGGCGGGGCCGACTCGCGCTCCGGCAGCGGCAGCGAATCCGATTACTCGGTGCGCAGCGGCCTGAGACGAGACCACGGCTCGGCCACGCCCAGCGAGCACAGTCGCTCGAGCCAGCGCTCGCATCACCGCGTCCCGTCCGCTCACCTCGCCCCGTATCCGCCTGGAATCCCAATCCCGTACAACCCGATGATGGTGATGATGGTGCCACAGCACGCACACCTAGCACTTGGAGCCCCGCACCCACAAGGCCCTGCCCTGCCGCCCCACCACCCCCTGCTGGCCTCGGGCACACCAGGCGGGCCTCCTGGAGCTCCTCCAACCCGAGATTTGGGCTCGGTCCCGCCTGAGCTCACCGCCTCCAGGCAGTCGTTCCACTTGGCCATGGGCAACCCCAGTGAGTTTTTCGTGGATGTGATGTAATGAAGGATGTAGCCGTTGATGCACGGTGAAGGAATAAATGCTGAGAGGTTTGTGATCACGTGATAACTGTGAGTTCTGGTCTGTGACGGACAGAGATGTAGTTTACTGTATCAGTGCAGCTCTTTAGAGTTAGTGTTTGTTCTTGACGGTAGGAACAGGGTTTATGGAAGGGTAGGAAGTCTTGCATAGCAGACTTCAAAATCCATTTTTTTTTTGTGTGTGTGTGTGGTATCACCCGCAACACGGTCTGGCCTTCTGAACGACTGTTTCGGGGGGTGAAAAGAATTGGCTTTTTCTTTTTCCGAGTGTTGTTAGTTTTCTTTAAATGTTCCCACAAATTGCTGGCAGGCCTTTGGTTAAGCTCTAAGAAGGCTTCTCATGGCTTTCCAGAAAATATGTTCAAGTATGCTTTAAAATGACCAACATTAGGACATGAAATCCACTGGAACGCAAGCAAAAATATAACTTTAAATGAATAAAAGCCATGCCTTCAAAAACCTTTAAAAGGATTCAAATGTTTGAAACAGTTGATCAGATGTATCTTGTTTTTTTTTTTTTTTTTTTTTTTTAAAGTAGTGCTTACCAAGGAATTATGAAAGCTTTTCTCTAATGTACTATGTACTGTATGCTTTAAAAATGGCCTTTGTAAACTGTCTTTGTACTGCTGAACGGAGCCAGGGTTCATGGAAACAAATATTCGGTTGTCATTTCAAGAATGGTTCTGGTTCCTGGTCTTGGAAAGCAGTCCCTTTCAAAGACCCTCACAAATAGGCAGACTATAAAATGGTACACAGAGGAAGTTTTAACCTCATAAAAGGTACTCTCTGGGTAGAAGTGCTTGTTTTTTTCTTTTCTTTATTTCTACTCCAGAGCTTTTTTTTGTTTTTGTCTCTTTGTATGGCTGATAATCATAGCGCCTTTTTTTTATATGAGTTTATAGATATACAAGTCCTACATAACGACTGAGTCTCAAAGGAACGCCATGTTTAAGTGTTACATTTTGAATATCATCAGATACTGTCACTTTTGCATGTCTTTAATCCAAATAAATGTATGATAGAATTAACTCTGAAACTAGTCATTTATTCTCTAAGAATTGTCAAGTGTTTGATGATAATGTCTCATCTTTGTGATTTAGTTTGCAATCTTTTTTTTAGGTACTACTGTATAACATGGGAAATCATGTTTATACAGTACAGACACTACCAGGGGTGAGTTAGGCCCTGTTTACACCTGGTATTAAGATGTGTGTGTGCTAAATACAGGTGTGAACGGGGTCAAAAACATTTTAAGCTTGTCCATTTTCCACCACTTCCAGAGGTAGTCGAAAACACATTCAGTCGTAGTGTAAACTCTCATGTGGTCGAGTGTAATCGAACAGCCACAAAAGACCGTCTACTCTCCGCTTACTGATCTAATGCGTAACATTATGGGAAGCGCACTAGCCAGACGGGGTTTAAACTTTGTCGGCTGAAGACCCAAGTTTGGTTTGAAGATGAAAAACGCACCAAGCACAATGTTCTCTCATCATTCCTGATTTCTAACACACACTCCCAGCATACGGCTCATCTTGCGGCTGCAGAGCAGAAACTAAAGCTGATGCTCTCCGTGTGTTTTTCCTTCGTCTCCAGTCGTGTATATGTCAATTGCTTGAGCTTATTTTGTCCATTAGATCAAAAGATCTGTAAAAGCCCACACATTTACCCGCCTATAGACCTCCCCTCGAAGAAATCAGGACATGAGTGTTTGAAAGTGGACAAAAGAGACGGATTAAAACACCAGGTGTAAACGGGAATGTGTCTCCCTCGTCTACTTGTGATCCGATCAACCAAAATACATCTTAATACCAGCTGTAAACAGGACCTTAGAGGAAGCGATCGCCTACCGAATCCCCCTTTGGTCATGCGGTCTCACCAGTTGCACCGCCCTAAGGATGGCCCTGATCACTACTGTATCAATGTTATATAGCCTACACATATATAGTTAGATTCTCCACAAAATCAGCTCGAAATTTAGATTTTTATTCATACTAAATTTTCCCTTCCAATGCAGCTTTCAAATCTCAGTCTCCCTCCCTCATAATCGAACTGGTGATCACCAACAACACGTGCCCGAATCAGTGGCATTGTGGGTTCAGTGATGTCAGACATGATGTGATGTGTTTATGGTGCCATTTCTAAATTGATTGCAAATTAGACATAATGAGAGAAATAACTTTTAAGGGCTGTTATGGTGTACCCTGCCATCTGACAGGTTTTTTTATCACAAACTGTCATTGTATACTTTTCTTTTTCTTTTTCTAAAAGCAAAAAAAACGCATGCAGGTTTGGAACAACATGAGGGTGAGTAAATATTCTTCAGAATGTGTATTTTTGAATTAAATGATAATTATGTTTAGTATATAAGCTAATATATTAGTTTATAATAATTAATATAGTTGCTGCTGGAAACCAATCACTCCAGTGTCACATTAATAATTATCCAGAATTTTGTATTGCTTTTTTGGGAGTAAACACACCGCCCAAATGTTGACAGGTAAGATATTATACATTTATAAATTACAATATTTGTTGGTCAAGACAGTGGTTTGATATTTTTCTATGTAATAATTTTTCTATGTCCCCCCTTTAATTAAGACTGTATAAGTATAAACAGAAAATTAAGTACACTAAGAAATATTCACTCGAGTAAAAAGACTGACATCTAGCCCCCTACTATAAACTTATTTACTACTATTTAAATATCAGTGATGAGAATACGTTATACGATATTTAATTTCGTTTTATTTCATTTTTTAAATTATCATTATGACATTGTTATTATTATTTTTATGACATTATTATCATTATGATAGCGAAAATGTTATCACTTTCTAAGATATTCAAAATGATGGTATCTTATTCTTGATCTTATTTAATGTTATATATATATTATGTGTATTGTAGGCTATGTATGTATATATTATAATCCTCCTCTTCTAATGAAATATATAACGTTATATAGTTTGTTTGTATCCGTCTCGTTTCACTGTGTTACATAAAGGAAACTTCTACCGCATTGTAGCACCTCCCACAAAGAGTCTAACGTTATACAAGCTGATCTGAGATCAGTGTTACATGACTAAAAGAAAAGGATATGCACTTCCGGTAGTCAGACGCTGTCCAGTGAATCAGGGAACCTCGTCGTTTGACAGTTTTCTTATTTTGCGAGCTATTTCACACGTCATTTGAAGTGTCGCGTCGCGTCGCGTCAGGAGGAGGGTCTCTGGTCTGCGGTCAAGGGCGAAATAAAACCGGTTCTGACGCTCTCAGTACATAACAGATTTACCTCTAGCCGGACGTTGGTCTCCCGGTGTTTATCGGCATTTAATTACTTTTTATTTGGTCTTCGATCCGTCGGCAAGTTTGAAACTTACAAAACAACAACAACACAAACGGTTTGACACTTCCGCTTCACGGGAGATAAACAACGCTCGGCAAGAAAGCGAAGCATTTCGGCCCGGTCTTCATCTTCTTCATCATCACCATCATCATGTTGCTGCGTAAAGTTACTCAAAGTCCTGCGATCTGCAGCTCTGTCCTCCGCCTACAGCCCGCGTTCACAGGGTGAGACGGTTTTCTAATTCAGCTCGAGGAAGGTTTTTATGGTTGACTCGAATAAAATCGTTAACTGAAGATACAAATAACCGGATTAACAGAAACGAACTCAATTGAACTGAGATTAAATTGAAAATAGATTTTTCTTGCATTTGATACTTGGCTTGTTTACTTGAAATCCTTTTAAACTCACCTCTTCTCTTATAAGTTAACATATATAACTTATGTAGGATTTGACTTAAGAATGACAAGTATGAAGAATGACAAGTATCCGGGAAGTAACGTTATGTGTAAAAAAGAAAAGAAAAAGCCTACAAAGTATGTAATTTAGCTTAGTTGACTATAACTACAACTAAAACAAATTGAAAGTAAAATAGAAGCAAAAATATTCTAAATTATCTAGAGATCAATTTCTGTGCTTTATGTACAAGTATTTTAGATGTAACTTTATATATATATATATATATATATAGAGAGAGAGAGAGAGAGAGAGAGAGAGAGAGAGAGAGAGAGAGAGAGAGAGAGCTTATTCAGTATATCTTATGTGTGTGTGTGTGTGTTATGTATGTACATATAGGCTATATTGTGTATGTGTGTGTATTGAGAAACATACAGAAGAGGTAATAACAATATATGACATGCCTGTGAGAGAACATTTTTATATGACTATTATAATATGATTATATGACTTTCTCTGCTTTATCAGAGTGCAGCGCCAGACTCTCGTGGCAGCGCAGAACGCTCGTCTTTATTCAAGCCAAGCTGCAGAGGTGAGACCATATCTCTATAATGTATTCATTATTATGTTTTCAAACCTAGGTTACGTCACAGTCAGTTTAACTAACTCTGTTACCAGAACAGATCGTGCTGTAGTCAATCCGGTCAGGTGCCATGGAAAAAAGACAGGTGCTTGTCCTCTCAGACACCCATTAATATAAATCTGGAGTAAAGTTCACGTCCAGGTCACATGACACGCGGGAGCTTTTGCCATGCGGTCTTACATGTTATGTAAATATTGTGTTTGACCTACAGCAAATCTGATCACTGTGTGACTGAATAAATATATAGAGATGGTGGTGAAAATATTAAATGTTATTATGATGGTTTGTATGTTGTGTGTGAGGACGTTATTTGTTTGTGTGTGTGTGTGTGAGGGAAGGTTTATAAGCGAAGGTTACGTGATGCTTGTCTTTACTCTTTGCTCTACTTGGCAGCCTTTTTTTGTAACAATGTCAAGCCATGGAAATCTTTACATGCCACTTTGTCATATTGTCCTTGAACCCTCTTAAAGGGACAGTTCACCCCAAAATGAACATTTTGTCATCATTTACTCACCCTTATGTTGTTTCTTTCTTCTGTTGAACACAAAATATGATATTTTAAAAAAGTGTTGGTTACCAGAAGCCATTTTATTTTGTGTTAATCAGAAGAAAGAAACTCATACAGGTTTGGAACAACATGAGGGTGAGTAAATTATGACAAATATTTTAATTTTTGGGGGGTCAGAATGACAGATTTGTAATTTTTGGGCGAACTATCCCTTTAAATTGAAGAGCTTAGGAAGGCCTGACCATAACAAATGCAAATGCAAACTCGTTCTCATTTATCTAGTTGATTATTTTTAGAATTACTTTCATTTAAACCAGTGTTGGGCGTCCTTCAGGAGCACGGTTGAGAAACACTGATTTAAACCAATGAAAGAAGCCGTAAGCAAGATTAGCCTATTGGTTATTCAAATGTAATACTGTAGATTTCTGTGCAATTTTCTTACATGCATATACACAAACCCATAACTTGCTCTTGTTATTTCAACCAAGGCTGTTCTGGACAAGAATGTAGTCGGCAGGGACGCCGCCACGACGGCTGAGAAGGTTGAGAAGACGGCTCTTAATGTGGTACGTGAGTGTTATGCACACACTGCACCATTTTAGCCTTGATGAGCGTACATCGGTTGTACACTCGTTATTGCGGTGCATTGTGGGATTGAATGGGTGCACTCGATAACGTCCACTATGGTTCTATTCAAATAATGCCCTATTTAGGGTATAGGGGGCGATTTGAGACACAGCCGTAGTTTGCAGACCAGACAGAGTTGTCTGCGATTCTTCTTCCTATTGAAATGTTGTGTAATGCGTGTATTTACTCTTTGCATTGATTTGACAGTCACAGTTATGATAACTACAAATGCTAGTTTTTATTGTCTTGAGATATTTTCAGAAGAGTTAGAAGACAAATCATGTGATGCCTCGTTCTTTCATAGAATATAGAGGTAGTGTTATTTTATTACGAGAGTCTCATAACTCTTTATTTTAAATTTTTTTGTCCTCAGGAGTCAAAATCTTTTGCTGTGAACATGTTTAAAGGGCAAATCAGCACTTCTCAGGTGTTCCCCTTCCCCTCAGGTGACTCCCAATTTTATTTTCCTGCTACAAAAGATATATTAGATGAGTTGCTTTGATATTGCCACTTTTTTATTTGTTATTGATATTATATACATGAAACTCGAAAAATCAGAATATCGTGCAAAAGTTCATTTATTTCAGTAATTCAACTTAAAAGGTTAAACTAATATATTATATAGACTCATTACATGCAAAGTGAGATATTTCAAGCCTTTATTTGTCATAAGTTTGATGATTATGGTTTACAGCTTATGAAAACCCCAAATTCAAAATTATAATATTGTGAAAAGGTTTTCATAAGCTGTAAGCCATAATCATCAAAATGATCACAAATAAAGGTTTGAAATATCTCACTTTGCATGTAATGAGTCTATATAATATATTAGTTTAACCTTTTAAGTTGAATTACTGAAATAAATGAACTTTTGCATGATATTCAGATTTTTCGAGTTTCACCTGTATTTGCCAAAATTGGAAAATGTTGAATTAAACTGATTATTGTTTTTAGCATTGCTTTGTTGTTGTCCTGTTGTTATTCATTATACGTACACTTCAGTGTGTTTACTGATGTATTTGCCCTGAATCTTTGTTCATTCACCCTTGTAGTGCTCAACGAGGAGCAATCGCAGTTCCTCAACGAGTTGGTTGGGCCGTGCAGTAAGTTTTTTGAAGTAAGTTTAATTCATCTACATTTATGCTTTAAAATCATTATGTTTTATAACACATAGCATTGAAAACTCAAACATCGAGTGACAAAATTAAGCACAAATTAAATCTTGATGAAGCAAGGCAATATTGATGCATCCCACCTTCCATCCGGTAATGAAACGAGCAAAGTATTTAAGTCATTGAGTGAGTCATTGAATCATTCATTCAAACCAATTTTTGTAAATATCATTCAAATAAATGAAACATTTAAATAGACTGCATCAATTAACATTTTGTCAGAACCATCTAGTAAATTGTTATTTTCTTTAGTTGTCTGTTCAGAATCGGGATCTCGGTTTGAATCTTGATTCTCAATTTGTCCAGAATCATGCAGCTCTAATTGATAAAAATAAATGTCTCCTGAACAGCAAATGTAATGATGCTGAAAATTCAGCTTCGATCAAAGGAATAAATTATATGTGACCCTGGATCACAAAACCAGTCACGAGTCGCACGGGTATATTTGTGGCAATAGCCAACAATAGTATGAGTCAAATTTATAGATTTTTCTTTTATTTAAAAAATCATTAGGATATTAAGTAAAGATCATGTTCCATGAATATATTTTGTAAATGTCCTACAGTAAATATATAAAACATTATTTTTGTGAGTGAATGCAGCACAATCGTGAACATAAATGGACAACTTTAAGGGCTGATTTTCTCAATGTTTCGATTTTTTTTTTGCACCGTCAGATTCCAGATTTACAAATAGTTGTATCTCGGCCAAAAAATATTTCCTATCCTAACAAACCATACATCAATGGAAAGCTTATTTATTCAGCTTCCAGATGATGTATAAATCTCAATTTCAGAAAATTGACCCATGTGACTCCAGGGCCAGGGTCACATATTTTATAAACTATACACACCCTTTACTATATACACCCACACATACATGCATACAGAATTATAATATCATTAGTTGTGATAGACAGTTATTAGAAAAATGACAGAAACAGTTTGCTATGGGAGAATACTATACCGGGAACTGGGATTTTAGTGTAAATACACAGGCAGTCTTTTCACCTTCTTTGCAATGTGTGTTTCCAGGAGGTGAATGACCCCATGAAGAACGATGCTCTGGAGATGGTGGAGGAGCGCACGATGGAAGGCCTGAAGGAGATGGGAGCGTTTGGTCTTCAGGTGCCGGCAGATCTTGGTGGCGTTGGCCTCACCAACACACAGGTAAGATCACAGATCCATTTGTGCAGATACATAAACCAGCAGAAGCCTACAGAGATGCACATGACCCAATTTGCTGCGTTGGTTTGCAGTACGCCAGGCTGGTGGAGATTGTTGGGATGCATGATCTGGGTGTGGGCATCACTCTTGGCGCACATCAGTCCATTGGCTTCAAGGGCATCCTGCTGTTTGGTAACCCTCAGCAGAAAGAGAAGTACCTCCCAAAGCTGGCCACTGGTGAGTGAGATTCAGTACACACACACACACACACACACACACAACCACTGCTGCAATGTTTAGTACTTTCACTTGGCTCCACGATTAATCGTTAAAAGATTTCTGGTACACAAATATTCATATTATCACAGAAGTACTGGGATACAATTTTATAGTTTGGATATAAACGCTGATGTCTATGGAAGTGATCAAAATTGAGAAAATCCTTTTGAAAGTAACTTGGCTCTTTAGTGATTGTATCATTACATCGTAACGCCAGAAAAATTTGAAAATGTACTTGTCATTGAATCGTTCAGACAAGAGAATCGTTCAAAAACACTGATTCATCCAGTAATGAACCAAGTGAGTCATTGAATCATTCATTCAAACCTTTTTTCTTAAATAATTCATTCAGATTGATTAAACATTTTAAATAGACTGCAGTAATTAACATTGTGTCAGAACCTCAGGTAAATTACATGTTATTTTGTTTAGTTGGCGTTCAGAATCGTAGAAGAATTGTATTCTCTGTTAAAAAAAAAAAAAAGGTGATTCAATTTATTCATAATGTGCAGCTCTAGCATATATTTTATGAATAGTCATAACATTTGCGCATATACAAATTGGAGTGTCATTTGTGAAAAATTGTGCAACTAGGATTTAAAAGTTGTTTGTTTATGTTTAACACACTTCATAAAATGCATGACTTTTCTTTAAAGCATTTAAAATAAATATTGTACAAGGGTATGACACATTTTATGTTAATGTGTACATACAGTAGTGAAAACTGACATCTACACCATTTATTCAAATATTATAAAAATGTTGTTAAAGATTTATTAGTGTAGTTTTTTTGCATAGATAGATGGCATAGATGGCAACATGCCAAATTGTGAGGGCAGCATTTTTGGCCTGACTGTCATACAAACAAATTATGAACGCATGCAAAAATGAGAGAACCAACAAAATATTCATAACTGATTATGTTGTAGTCAATGTATGCTTTTTCCTGAGTTTTTTTTTTTTTTTTTTTTTTTTTACATGTGAAATAAAACCTGGATCTGTAGTTTGCCTCTTTTTTTTTTGGCAAATAAATTTTGTCAGATAAATACCTTAACCAAGTTTAGTATTTTGTTCTTGCCTCATATTTAAAATATATATATTTTCCTCACATTTTGATGGTTTAATCAAACTTTTATGGACATTAAAAACAAATATGCCCTCCAGACATCACTTTTGGCTACTACTGCATTTACAGATGTTTAAAATATGTCTGTTTTGCTCAATTGTCTTTAGTCTTAGTTCACTGTCAATTTAGTTTTTAGAACTGGACTATTACATTATACCGTAGTAATAAAACAACTAGAAAGTGCAAAATGGCACTTTTCTCAAATATTATTTATATAGCTGACCAAATCTAAAAATGTAAGACTTTGAAATGGAACAGCTAAATGGCGACCACTAATCTGAATATTGTGTATAGTTGTTGAATGTGAACTCTGTGTGTTTCTGCTAGGAGAGAACATTGCTGCCTTCTGTCTCACTGAACCAGCGAGCGGCTCTGATGCTGCCTCCATTAAAACCACTGCAGTTCGCTCCGCCTGCGGCCAGTACTACACCCTGAATGGAAGCAAGATCTGGATCAGGTGTGTGTGTGTTTGTGTGGGCTTATCATTAACATATACAAATAGCAACAGGCATGATGTAGACACGGATATCTCAGATAGAGATAGACACACATCTTTTGTGGCCACTAGGGGGCATCGACACTGAACATACCATTGGCTATGTCCAGTTAAAAATGGTTGGATGATGTCACCTTACTATTTGCTGACTCCTCTGCCAGTTGTACAGTCATTCATTACGGTGTTTCTTGCCACTGGGCTGTTTGTGTGTTTGTGGGGGGTTTTCTTATCTTGGTATGACAATGCAATTTCTGTGTATCTGTATCTTTCATGTGTGTTGCTCATTGAAGTCTAGGAACAGCCCAAGAACGTTTACATTGCATTTTAGCATATGAGTAACTAAATATACTAAGTTTAGTAGTGTGAAGAACTGTTATATTTACTGGAGCTTAGCGAGACTTACGGTTTGTATCGCTCATGCTTGGGGCTAGAGGGATTTTCTAAACCCCTTACGGTATTTAATGAACATTTCCACGCTCGTCCGAAATTGTTGTATTATATTGCAGGGGTCTTCAATAGAGGGTCAATTATTGTTAGATCGCAAAGTAATTTTTTTGTAAAAAAAAAAAAAAAAAGAATAGAAATGGAAAATGCCTTTTGAAAAAAAAACTATGAAAAAAGAAAAAAATAGTACTACATTAACTTCAACTAAAGCTAGAAAATGTTGAAGTTCAGTTGTTTTCAAGTGTCATTAATATAAAATAGTAAATCAACAAATTTAAATTGTGATTGGACAATTTAGCTCAATAGACGACGCAACAACCAATAAAAGAGATTCATCCAAAAACTAAACTCATGTAGATAAGATATTAATTTATGCCTGTATATAAATCATAGAATATTTCATATTTACCCATATTCTAAACTTATTTTAACTGAATGATTTCACAGTTAGCCCTACAGGTTGTAATTAATAGTGAAGATGTCAGTCAGTTATCTTATTAAGTAATAACCCCATGAATTACAATAATAATAATACTCCATTACACAATACAACATTGTGTCCTCAAAGACACACAAAATATATATTTATCATAACACAATGTTAACCAAACTATATAGGTTCATCTTAACTGTTTCGACTGAATAGATTTGACAAATGTTGATATTCAGATGAATTGACACAAGTATAAATTCAGTAAATGTGTTGAGATGAGACTTTGTGCCATCTATGGTCAGAGAAATAATTAAGATTAGGTGGTGGTGGGGATTTAACCCGACATTAAAATGGTAATATATGCATATATTATATTTGAGGCTTAGAACGTGCACTTTTATACAATGAACCCTTTTCACTGACTGATGACTTATCAACGTAGCCTTTTTCATATTTTTCATAAAAAAAAAATATATTAATGTATAACTTTCTGTTATATTACTTTGGCAGTAAATTACAAAAAATGAATGTAGAAACGTTTCTGCAACTTTGTTTCTAATACAACGACTGATGGAGTGACGGCAAATTTGACATCTTTCTTTCTCCTGACCAATGTTCCCAATCTCCCGATATTATTGTTTTCCTCCTTTGGAAAGTCGTGGAAATGCTATCATGGGTTTTCGTTCCTTTTGCTATTGGAGCAAATGGGAATACAAAAATGATATTTGCTGTCATCTCCCGTTCACCTCTATAGAAGTAAAAAAAAAAAAAAAAAATCTTAAGTATTGATAATTGTGAAATTTCACTGATATTTTAATTGACTCATATCGTAAAATAAGACTTTGATCATATCGTCCACCAATAATCGTGGCAAATAATTATTAATGATTTTGATTTTTCCCATAATCGAGCAGCCCTACTGTCTTTCAATGCGCTAAGGCCTGAAAAAGGATGAATGTTAATAATCAGCAGGTTCTATTAAACCTCTTCTGTTCCTAGTAATGGAGGCATCGCTGAGATCTTCACTGTGTTTGCGAAGACTCCTGTGAAGGACGAGAAGACTGGAGAGACGAAGGACAAAATCACAGCGTTCGTTGTGGAGAGGAGCTTTGGAGGAGTCGCACAGTTAGTGCCTTTTTCCCTCCTAACACACGCCTCTAATCATCTTTAATAAGTCGTTGACCCTTTCTCTCATCATCTTCATCCTCTTTTCTTTTTATCTGTTGATCTTTCTCAACTCATTTAACCTTAATCATCTCTCTCTCTCTCTCTCAGCGGTCCTCCTGAGAAAAAGATGGGTATCAAAGCGTCCAACACGGCGGAGGTGTATTTCGAGAACGTGCGTGTCCCCGCGGACTGTGTTCTGGGAGAAGTTGGAGGCGGATTTAAAGTGGCCATGAACATCCTCAACAACGGGCGCTTCGGGATGGCTGCCGCCCTCTCTGGCACCATGAAGGGTGTCATCGCCAAAGCGGTGCGCATATGTGTGCTCAAGTGCACGTTATCAGATGCTCGCTCTTGTTTGTGAGCTGTTGCCATGTAATGCTGAACGGAGTTTTTCTAGCTTTCTTTTTCGTTTCCTCTTCTCTTGCCTAGTTTGTCTAGCATGCTGGTTTGTGAGCGCCAATGTTAGGCCACATCCTCCCATCCGCCAACACCCCTATCATCCTCACTTCCTCTACTTAATATGCAGGGAAATTCCTCTTTATGCATTGCACTGTCCTCGTCGTGCTGAGCGGCATCTGAGCTGCTGTTGGCTTCGAATTTTTACCACTTATTTTTCATCACAGTTGGCTCAAGCTGATTTGTGAAAGTTCCTGTGCAACTGAAAAAAAAAAAGTGGGTTTAAAAGCATCCGCCAAATGCAGAAATGCAAATTAAACTTCTGCTGAATCCAAAGCAATTCTCATATTTAGTAATTCCTGTTTTTTTTTTTTTTTAAATATCCAAAACATGTATGCTGGTACACTTTTAGCAATATTTCCTCATGAAACTTGCTGTTGCTGAGTGAATATGGGCTACAGCAGTTTTCTCGCTGAGGGAGGGGTAGATTTCTCAACTGCCCCGTTTTTTTCTCTTACCACAGGCGTTTGTGTATACGTCTCAGACCAGGAACTTTTGAAAGCGGAAACCAAACGTAGTCCTTATCCACTGCGTTACACTCACCCTGTGAGCCTTCAGTTACTTTGTTTTTTAGTTCAAATTCAACAAAGCAAGAGTCAAGTGTCAAGGACACATATACGTAAATCTGTATTCTAATGTTTCTTGATATATTCTTTCACATATTTGCATGTACAGGTGAAACTCTGTAAAATTTGAATATCGTGCAAAAGTTCATTTATTTCAGTAATTCAACTTAAAATGTGAAACTAATATATTATATAGACTCATTACATGCAAAGTGAGATATTTCAAGCCTTTATTTGTTATAATTTAGATGATTATGGTTTACAGCTTATGAAAACCTTTTCACAATATTCTAATTTTGAATTTGGGGTTTTCATAAGCTGTAAGCCATAATCATCAAAATTATCACAAATAAAGGATTGAAATATCTCACTTTGCATGTATATTTGTAAAATTGCCAAATAGAAATACCAGTCACGTTTTTTGCACCATCAATGCATTTAGATGTACTTCCCTCAATAACTCCAGCATATATATGAGCATTTGTTGCACATATGGTTTCAGTAAAATCTTAATTTTCATGCTGTTATTTCCAAATACAATCTCTATATTTCCCCTTTTTTCTCTCACCCAGGTCGACCATGCTGCTAACCGGACTCAATTTGGCAACAAGATTCACAACTATGGTGCCATTCAGGAAAAGATGGCCAGAATGGCCATGCTTCATTATGTGACAGAGGTGAGCTTCTCCACTGCTTTGCCTCGACGTTCCCATCAGGGAACAAGGAAATCTGAGTCACACTGAGCACTTAATACTGACATCTATTTATAGACTTGAACAAATATAGCTTTTGTTTAATCAAATACATTTAAAGTTCCCCTATTAGTCATTTTCGAATATGATTATCATACAGTGTGTAATATCGCTGTTTGTGAATGTAAAAGGTCTGCAAAGTTTTAAAGGGGTGGTATAATGCCCTTTTCACAAGATGTAAAATAAGTCTTTGATGTCCCCAGAGTGTGTATGTGAAGCTTTAGCTCAAAATACCCCACAGATATTTTTATATAGCATGTTAAAATTGTCACTTTGAGGGTGAGCAAAAAAGCACTGTTTCTGTGTGTCCCTTTAAATGCAAATGAGCTGCTGCTCCCGGCACAGGGGGCGGAGCTTCAACAGCTTGTGTCCTTTTACAAATCACACACACATGCACTGAAAACAAAAAACAAAAGGCAGACAATGATGGAGAGACTCAAGAAGAAGAAGTGACAACATGTAGAAGCAACAGGACATTTCTGAATGGTTAGTTGGTGATTTTATGTAGCTTATGTGGAGTTATCTTCTAGTCACTGATTAGCATATTCTGTCATGATAATCTATAAATCGTGTTTCCGGGGGCGGGGTTTATGTAAATTTTAGGGTTGGTGATGTCACTAACCCGGGAGGAATGTTGTGTAGTCCCTACCAGCCGTTTGTTGTAGTCCTTAAAAAGCCATTTCTTTAAAAGTAAATATCTCCCTTTGCTTTGAACTTTGAGCTTCATAACAGATGTTGTTTATGCTCAAACAGCAACATTACACACTAACTAAAGTTTAAAAAGTGAAATCATAATCAACCACCCCTGTAAAAATCAAAGTGCACGACAAATAAAGATATTTTCGATTCTGAACTGCTGAAACAAGTCGTCAGTAATTCCAGTCTCACTTCCTGTTACAAACCTAAATAACAATATAACACATTTGCATAATGCCAGTCTATGGTCTTGATTGGCTGTCCTTGAACAACGTCTACTTTAACCCCTCATTTACACTGCATACCTGTGCGGCGCATTACGGCTCCGACATGGTTTTATTCCGTCCTCCACGCGGTGACAACTCACACCAGAAGCATTTCAGAAGCGAAGCGACTGGATGCGCGAGACCACGTGATTTGATTTTTGGGTTTCTAGCTTACAGTCAATGGTTTCTACCAAGAATATATTGGTGTGCAATACAATTGGGAGTCTGCAAATGGTGTTTATTTTGAAATTGACAGGGTTGTTTTACTTTTATTTTGTATTTCCGGTGCGACTTGGACGCGCGTCCATCAAAAATAGACTAGGCGCCTATGAAACGCGCCGCGTCGCGGCCGGTGTAAACACAAGCATTGACTAGAATGGGCGCGATCAGCTCCGGTAGCCATGTCGCAGCCGTAATGCGCCGCACCCTCAAACACTGTTGTTGTAGCTGATGAGGATTGGTCGAGTTTGGTTTCGACATGTCGAGAATCCACTTTGCTGCACTTCATAAAGCATGAGGACTCGAGCTGGAATTGATACGGAAAAAAAATCAACCGTGTCATTCTTGTTCGTATCACTGTGTATCAAACGATGAGGAATATGCAATGTATATTATATTATTAACAGTTTTTTTTTACTTGGTTGCATGCAAGTCTATTATTTTCTTATAATTATCGACCTCAAAGACAAAATGAGGAACCTTTAAAATAGCATAATAGGGGCACTTTAAGCTAATTTACACAATCGAAAGACAAAACCTCTCTAATGGTAAACATCCTCTTTATGGATTTTAGATATCAGCACTTTAGCTTTGTACACTTGCAGAACTCTCCAAAAATGTCTTGCTTCCATGTGACTTTAGGGAAGTGGAAGCTTCCCACTAATATGTGTTTTTTCGAGGGTCACATGTGGACAGTCTAAAAATACTTTGGCCTTTTTCCATCTGTTGTCTTTCCATGTTTGTTTTCCCATTTCATTAAGCAGTTTGTTTGTTTGTTCTGAAGATTTTAATAGTGTTCTGTTTTTTCCCCCCTCCTTTTATCTTTTCTCCATGGATTTAGTCTATGGCTTACATGGTTAGTGGGAACATGGACAGCGGAGCCACAGAGTTCCAGATTGAGGCGGCCATTAGTAAAATCTTTGCCTCCGTAAGTGTTCAACCCAGTTGTACTACAGTAGTTTTTTGGTATTAATTTCAGCCCACATTCAAATTCTGTGAATTTCTAATTCCTGATTTGATGATTAAAGAAGTGCAAATTGCTCTTTTTTTTTTTCTCCTCTAGGAAGCAGCTTGGTTGGTGACGGATGAATGCATTCAGGTTATGGGTGGAATGGGATTCATGAAGGTCAGTGTGTGTGTATTGTGACTGGATTATTTATTTGTATGTTTTTTAGCACTTTTCACAGTGCACATTTTAAAGAAGCTTTTCCGAAAGTCACACCGTTTTGTCTGTAATGCTTTGACAAAGTTTTAGGTCTAGACAACATGGCAATCATGTAACGATCGCATCCAGATTTAGATCTAGCTATATTGTGTCAGTTAAGATAGAAATATTAGCGGTTTCGTTCAAAGATGTTTGTCAGCTTTTTCAGAAACCAGACTCTGTCAGGGTGGAAGTCTAATTTTGGCGCAATAGAATTGCAACATAATAAGTGTCTGACTCAAAGTGTGAAGATTCAGAAACCACCTTCTCTGTGGGCAATCACCCTCCTTGAGGCCTGAATGTTGTGTCCCGGGGGCGGTGGAAAAACTGGAGGTGTCTTGCAAAGGAAGACCTCTGCAACTACATGATTGGTTAGCGAGGGGAGGACACGGCTGCGCTAACCTTTCACGCCGCAACACAACACCGTACACAGCTAGAACTGGTATTTTCTGAATGTAGGTCACGTCTGCATATTGACTCTGTGGCTTTTCTCGTGTCTGTTGGGATGTTACACATGATGTGAAGTAGTAGTTCTTCCAGTTTGAAGATCTTGCATGTGCAAAATGTGCAGATGCAGCCTGATCAACATCGAGCAGTCGAGCTCATTTCCAGAGAAGAGTCTCATCAGTTCCTCTTAATCAATCTATCTTTTGTGGGCTACACTTCAGTCAGATCAGAAATGCGTATCTCTGCTCCACTTATTTTTATTTGTGCATATCAATACACACTCACACACACATATACAGTACATTACCAGCCAAAATATTTTTTTGATATTACGATTTCAAAGAACGGTTCCCTCGCACTGCGTCCTAGGACACTGTGTCTCGTTCCCCCTTCTCAGGGAACCAGGGTTACATATGTTACCGAGATGTTTTTTATTTTACTTTTATATATTAAAATGTAATTTATTCCTGTGATCAATGCTGAATTATCAGCATCATTACTCCAGTCTTCAGTGTCACATGATCCTTCAGAAATCACTCTAATATGCTGATTTGAATCTCAAGAAACATTCCTGATTATTATCAATGTTTAAAATAGTTGTGCTGCTTATTTTTGTGGAAACATTAAAGACTACTTTTCAAAAGTCGGGGTAAGATATAATATATATATATATATATATATATATATATATATATATATATATATATGTATATATATATATATATATTCAGCAAGGATGCATTCATCTGATTAAAAGTGGCAAAAACATTTAGAATGTTACAAAAGATCTATTGACCTTTCTATTCATCAAGCAATCCTGAAAAAAAACATGAATGGTGCTTGCAGTGGCAAAACTCGTCACTCGGTTTCTAGAGTGTGGTACATCATTGCATACGAGCCAAAAACCATGTCTGTACGATGTTCTGGTGGTGACATATGGCTGATTCATGTTGTTCAGGTGGTTGCTAGGGTGTTCTGGCTGGTTGCTATGATGATGATATGCGGTTGCTAGGGCATTCTGTGTGGTTGGTATGGTGTTGCTAGGGTATTCTGGGTGGTTGTTATGGTGTTGCTAGGATATCCTGGGTGGTTGCTAGGGCATTGCTAGGCAGTTGGTAGGGTGTTCTGGGTGGTTGCTATGGTGTTGCTTGGAGGTTACTACGGTATTCTGTGTGGTTTCTATGCAGTTGCTAAGGTATTCTGTGAGGTTGCTAGGGTGTTCTGGGTGGTTTCTAGGCAATTGCTAAGGTTTTCTGGGTGGTTGTTAGGATATTTGGGTGGTTGCTAGGGCATTTCTAGGTGGTTGCTAGGGTGTTCAGGGCGGTTGCTAAGGTATTTTGATGGTTGCTATGGTGTTACTAGGTGGTTGGCAGTTGTCACAGATGTTTACTATGGAGTTTTTATAGAGTTCTTAAAATCTTTTGACACTCATCTGGTGGTGAGATATGGCTTATTCATGTGTTTGTATGGTTGCTAGGGTACTTTATATGGTTGCTAGGGCATGCTTGGACTGTCAACTAGTCTTTGAATATCATCTCACAAACTGTATGAGTCAAAAAAGCCGAACTCCATGTCTCTACAATTTTCTGGAGCTGAAAATATGGCTTGTAAATGTTTTTTTATGGTTGCTAGGGGGCCCTAAGTGGTTGCCAGGGCGTGGCTATGAAGTTATTAAAATATTTAGTAACGAGTGACTTAAGTACTGAAAAAAAACATGTATCGTGGTTTCCTCAAATATATTAAGCAACAAAAACTGTTTTGATGATAACAATATTGATAATAAGAACCATTATTAATAATGAATCAATATTTCAACAACAAATCAGTAGAGAATGATTTCTGACGTATCGTGTGAAAATTCACAGGAATGAATAGCATTTAAAATATATTAAAATAGAACATCTTGAACATTTTTTTAATATAATAATAATATTCCTGTTTTACTGTATTTTTTTGATCAAATCAATGCAGCCTTGGTTAGCAACAATGTCCCATCATGAATATTTTCTCATCTATTGGGTAATTTCCCAAAGAGGACTGAACTAAAATAATAAATTGTTGCTTTATTTTAAGTGATGTAGATACATTATACTTAGTCAAAATAAGTACTGAGGAATATTAATTAAATACGTGTCCTTACTATAGGGTCTAGAGTTACTAGAGTTAGTTACTTCTTCTTCTTCACCTTATAATAAAGTGCTACTGAATAAATGTATTATTTTTGTGGCACTTTGACACGGTCTCACACTCGCTGTACAACATGTTATTGCTGCAGGACGCCGGTGTGGAAAGGGTAATGAGGGACCTGCGAATCTTCCGCATCTTCGAGGGTACCAATGACATCCTGCGGCTGTTCGTAGCGCTCAATGGCTTTCAGGTAAACGGGGAAGAACACACCGTAGCTGCCTGTCTTACGGCTTCCTGTGCTGCAAAACCACCTGAAAGCTCACGGCACGTGTGGCTGTTGACACCTGGCCCTGCTACAAATTGGTCTTGGTGTTCATATTTCATGCAAACACAGTATTTGAATTGCATTTGCATGTGTGTGTGTGTGTGTGTAGAATGCAGGCAATCAGCTGAAGAGCTTGCAGAAAGCGCTGAAGAACCCTTTCGGTAATGCTGGGATGTTGGCGGGTGAAATCACGAAGAGAGCCAAGAGGTTAGACCTTCATATCTCTTAGAAACGCTCGTGCACGACATCTGTGTTGTTTTTTGCGGTTGCTTTGCATCGACTGGATTAAACCCTGGTCTCTCTCTCTCTGTCTCTGGCAGGAAGGCAGGCATGGGCACAGGACTGACGCTGCAGGGAATGGTTCATCCAGAGCTCAACCACAGTGGAGAATTGGTGAGATTAAATCAAAGTCACAGTGCGTGGACAATACTGAGATGATGTTTACTCGGAAATTAAAGGAACACTCCACTTTTTTGGGGAAATAGGCTCATTTTCCAGCTCCTCTAGAGTTAAAACAGTTTTACCGTTTTCGAATCCATTCAGCCGATCTCCGGGTCTGGCGGTAGCACTTTTAGCATAGCTTAGCATAGATCATTGAATCTGATTAGACCGTTAGCATCTCTTCCAAAAAAATGACCAAAGAGTTTCGATATTTTTCCTTTTTAAAACTTGACTCTTCTGTAGTTACATCGTGTACTAAGCTGTACAGAAAATTAAAAGTTGCGATTTTCTAGGCCAATATATAGGAACTATACTCTCATTCCTGTGTAATTATCAAGAAACTGTGCCGTTGTGGTGAAGTGTTGAGTCCCCCCAGTTATTGGGTCCCCCCTAAGGACCCCAAGTAGTATGCCAGTAGTATGCCTGATCTAGACCCAATAACTGCGGGGGACTCAACACTTCACCACACCGTCCGTCCTACCATGGGTACCAGCAGCGCAATGATATTACGCAGCGCCTGAAAAAAGTCCCCAGCTCCGTAACTTCCAATGTGACCGGCTCTAAGTTTGTAATATCATTGCGCTGCTGGTACGGCAGCAGTTCTTTGATTATTACGCAGGAATGAGAGTATAGTTCCTAGTCATATTGGCCTAGAAATCTCAACTTTTTTATTTTCTGTCGTTCTTAGCACACGATGTAACTAGTCGAGGTTTAAATAGGAAAATTATTGAAACTCTTTGGTCATTTTTTGGGGAGAGATGCTAACGGTCTAATCAGATTCAATGATCTATGCTAAGCTATGCTAAAAGTGCTACCGCCAGACCCGGAGATCGGCTGAATGGATTCGAAAATGGTAAAACTGTTTAACTCTAGAGGAGCTGGAAAATTAGCCTATTTCTAAAAAAAAAGTGGAGTGTTCCTTTAAGTGAGAGGTAGATCACAGGCCTAAAAGCAGTTTTTTCTTCTTCTTCCTCTTAAAGACTGTAAAAGCCATCGAGCAGTTTGGAGCTGTTATTGAAGAGCAGCTTCTGAAACATGGGAAGAGAATCATCGGTGAGCGCTGTGTTTTATATTGTGCTGCAAGATTATTTCGGCACGCAATAGAAAAAAATGTGCATGACAAATCTTCCTGCTTTCAACTTTACTTTTTTTCTTTTTTTTTAACACATTACGGTAAGACTTTACAATAAGGTCCATTAGTTAACTACCTTAGTTAACGTTAACTAAGAATGAACAATACTTTTTCAGCATTTATTAATCTTAATGTTAATTTCAACATTTACTAATACGTTATTAAAATCAAAGGTTATGTTTGTTAACATGAGTTAATGCACTGAGACAATGAACAGCTGTATTTTTATCAACTAACATTAACAATGATTAATAAATACTGTTAACAAGTGTATTGCTCATTGTTAGTTCATGTTAGTTAATGCGTTAACTAATGAACCTTATTGTAAAGTGTTACCCCCATTATTGTCCTCATTGCATCTATAAAGCTGTCAGGCTTCCATGTGAGCTTGTGCTTTTCTCATAGTGATTGAGTGATTCTGTGTCTCTTCAGATGAACAATTTGTCCTGAAACGAGTTGCAGACTGTGCCATTGATCTGTACGCCATGGTTGTGGTCTTGTCCAGGTACGCAATGTTAAAATGATCTTTCTTCTCTCTGACGTAGTCATTAAGGGTGCTTTCACATCTGTAGTTCGGTTCATTTGGTCCGGACCAAGGGCGAAAAATAATACTTTGTAGCATTTTTCAGGCGTTTTGGTTCCTTTTCACACCGCACTGATTGCTCTGGTCCGAATCAGTTGATGAAACGAACCAAACTGCAGTCACGTGACAACATCCACATCACTCATTGGCCAGATGTGTCCTGAACGAATTTCCATAACTGCACTTCGATTGGTCAGAATTAACGTGCGGGGAAATTACAACTCTTGGAAGTAAACAAAGAGGAGGAAAATCCAGCAAACAACGCGCCGCTTTTTACTATGGAGAGACGACTGCGTGGGCGGATTGTGTCCCTGGTCGTAGTTTATTATATAGTTCTACACTACTTCAGGCAAACAATAACATTTGAGAATGAAGCGAGGATGCGGCTTGAAAATAATGTTTTAATGCACGCACGCAAGTCACTTCAGGAGGAGACGTGCATTAATGTTGCTAAACAGTGACGTAATGCACAGCGCCGCTGACTACGGCAGCTGGGTTAGTCCAAAAATGCGCAGTTCTTTGGCAGTTGGGTCTGTTCGAGGTCGGATCACGTTCTCAACACAAACGAACCGCTCCAGAGGTCGTTTGAAAGCTCTCCGAGGAGGTCTAAACGCTTGTTTGGTCCACTTTTGGTGCGCACCGAGTGCGATTGCTGCATTCACACCCGCACAAACCAACCGCACCACGGGGGACAACGAACTCTAGTGCGAATCAACCCAACTAAATGAGGCTGGTGTGAAAGCACCCTAAGACATGCGCACTCATGCATGCACAGGAACGGACAAAGGGCCAGATTTACTAAAAAGGGCAAATTAGTGTGAGAGCGCACTTTCAGAAATGCACTCTCCTCCCATACATTTTGCTTCTGAAAGAGAATCTCTTACAAATGCGTATGCAATAAGTTTAGCCGCAAAAATAACCCTGTCCATGCCTTTTAAGCGCTCATTTTTCACTGCGTGTCTTTAGTAAATCCTGCCAGTAGTAAAAGAGGCGCTGGATTGCTGTTAGTAAATCTGGCCCTAAACTAACAACACATTACTTTCATCTTTCAATGAAAAGAGTTGTACAGTAATTAATATAACCCGGAAAGAGTTGTACAGTAATTAATATAACCCGGATAAAGTAATACAGAAGTGACGCAATGCATTACTTTCTATAGAAAGTAACTAAGTACCGTAATGAGTTACTTTTTTTATGGAGTAACGCAATACTGTAACATTACTTTTAAAAGTACATTTCCCATCTTTTAATTCGCATCACTATTACTATTGCTCGTACTGGGGATAAGGGGGTTGTTGAGTTAGTTAGTTAGTATGTTGAAGCTGGTGGTTATGGAAAGGGACGTGACATTTCCCAAAACGTGCTGGAAGCGAGTGACCAATCACAACACACTGATCCAGCCGACCAATCAGAGCGCACTGCGCTTTTCAGAAGGAGGGGCTTCATAGAGACGGGAACTAACAGAGCGTTACTGACAGACTGGGAAGAGAGGTGCTGCAACAATGTCAAATATGTGAAAAATGATGTTTAATTTGAACATTCAAGCGTAAAAACCCTAAATCAAGACTTTATAAAAGGGCGAAATTGGTCCTCTTTAACAAGGAGATCTTTCAGTGACACTGATGCAGCATTTTATGCTTGTTTGTGTGTGCGTCTTCTCGTTTTCCTTTCTCAGAGCCTCCAGGTCTCTCGGCCAAGGTCACCCTGCTGCCCAGCATGAGAAGATGCTGTGTGAAACCTGGTGTACTGAGGTCAGTGTTCGTCCATTAAAAAAAAAATAACTGTTCTCCTAGTCCCATCTTTAAGCATTAATCCGTGATTTCTTCTCTTTAGGCCCATGAGCGAATCACGCAGGACATCAAGTTCCTCCGGTCAGGGACATCCAAGCAGACCTTCAATAACCTACGTGCCATTTCTGCTGCTGTGGTGGAGAACGGAGGGGTCGTCTCTCCTCATCCACTGGGCTTTTAAAGCTCTGGCTCCCATCAGCCAATCACGTCCTCTCTGAGCAGTCACATGCCCGTATTCCTTTACCTAGACTGCAATCCTTGATGAGTGGGGCCTGTCACATTGTGTTCTTCAGCCACAGGAGTGCTTTAATATTCCATATTACGGTATGGAAATGAACGAATAGGATGTGTAGAATATACAAATCTAATGTACATCTAAGGATTGGATTTGTGTTATAAGTTAATAAGGTTTTTTTTTTTTATGTATATGCTGAAATAATAATAAAAAGAGTAACATTAGCTATGTTTCCATCCAACATTGTGAATTTAATATCGCATAAAACATTTGCGAATGAAGCAGTGTTTCCATCCCGTGTGTTCAAGAGAACAAAATAGTCACTTCTTGAGAAATTGGTGCATAATATCACTAATAAAAATGGAAGTTGCTGCAATCTGGAAAGAAACTGTGGCTCTTTGTCCTCCATCTAAAATGCACGGATGAAACGCATTAAACGCTGTCATGCTCTCTTGCGTTCGGATGCTGGTGTTCGTGAACAATCCTGTGAGGCGCTCATGACAGATTTGGTCCTCTGGTTAGTGGTTAGTCCAGTCATCCAATCAAAGTCCCGTGAGTTTTTGCCTGCGCATCGAGGGATTTATTCTGTAAATGTTTCCATCGTAGTTTATGCATGTCTTATTATCGGATTACATTTTTTTTATGGGCTTAATGTGCATTTTTAAAATTGATGCACATTTTGGTGTTTCCATCCTTCTTTTTTTTAATGCGATATCCCAAAATGCGCATAAAAATAGGTGGATGGAAACATAGCTATCGCTCAATGGTGAACAGATACACTCTGAACGAAGCGCTTGAGTATTTTCAACCAAACTCTGTCCAATATCCGGTCCAACATTTTGCAAATGTTTTCAATTTGTCGTTCTTTGTCAACATTTTTCTTTGGTGGCTTTACATACTGAACCTTAACTTCAATGAGTTGTTCCTGTGGTTTTAATCCGAAATGTTATTCAGAGCTGCTCAGAAGTTCGTTCTCGTGACTAAAATAGAAAGACACTTTAGTTTCATATCATGAGGCTGTTTGTCTCAGTTATGTTTTTTTTTATTTTTTTTTTTATTTTTTTTTATGGGGCTTATGAACTAGATCAAATTATGATCTTAACATAAATACAGAAGGTCTTTATTGCAAACGGGCAATACGATATAATCTAAGGCCATACAAATACTGAAGTGCAGACTCAAATGCATATTGCACCGTTCAGAAATTGCACAGATAGTTTATCTTAAGTAATTAAGTATTTCCTTCTTCTCTGGCATCTCCTGAAAGGCATGTAATCATTTCTAAAGAAAATAGACAGAACTTATGTTAACAATACAGCTGCGCTGGCCTGACATAATTATAAATATGCGCTCTGTTGCCGAGCTTAACAATGTTTCAAATCTCCTTTCACCACTGCACTAGTTTCTGAATGGTTAACCATGTATTGTAAGTAGACCGTTTACAGGAAATTGTAAATGAGCGTTAGTGACCTTATTAAAACTGTGTCTTTCTTGACAACTGATGATGCTGTGGTTACAAACATAGCACATCAACAAATCTTAAACTGTCAGCAGTTTAATGTATGAATGACAATTGAATTAAACCTGCTTCTCAGTCGTATAATACAAGTTTCGGTTTGTTTACTTGGGAAGAGATTCCCAACGCTTTTAGAAAAATAAGCATACAGCTCAATGCCACATAATAGTCTCTTGTTCACATCACATTAAGTCATAGATACTATTTACAGTTAATATTGTCAATACAAAAAATCACAGTCGAATATGTCTTTGATTCTTCTCCTGAGCGCCGTTTAGCTGCTGTCTAAAGCCGCAGAGTTTATGGCTTGAGGAGTAGAAATCATCACAGTTTTCTAAAGTCATACGTTTGTTTTCTCAGGGAAAAAGAAGTGTTGCCTGAATGTCCGAGATGCAAAAGTTTGACTCGATGTTAATCTCGGAAGGTCAATGTTCCATTTGAAGAAATCAACATCAAGTCCGTTTCTAAATCCAAAGATGTTCACACCGTCGTCTGAGAGATCTCTCGTGATAATAAAGTCTCTGAAGTCATTCTCCGCTCCCTGAAATAAACAAGAGTTTTGGATCAATTCAAATTCAAGCATGGATTTTATTATATGGTCTCTCGTTTTACTGGCCGTGCTGAAATGAACCTGGTTTGAGATGGTCTACCAGCCTGTGCAAGCTGGTTTAGTTGAGCTAAAACCAGCCTGGGAGTCCAGCAAAGCAGCTTAGAGAAGGCTCAAATGTGTTGTATGTTGTAGCTGTGCAGGTTTAAGAACGCGCATCACGTGTGATTGTGGTCTTAAGTGTGACTTGTGGCTTTAGCCTTTGCTCAAACAACCGCCAGATGAAAGCGAGCAAGTCTTGCACCAGTTTCCTTAAATATTTCGAAATGTTTTATATTTCTAAGCCTACACTTCCGTTCAAACGTTTGGGGTCAGCAAGATAAATGCTGTTCGTTTAAACTTCAAAAAAATCAAAAATCCTGAAAAATGCTCAAACAACCACCAGATGAAAGTGAGAAAGTGAGCAAGCCTACACTTCCATAAAACGTTTGGGGTCAGCAAGATAAATGCTGCAAGAATCCTGAAAAATTGGGGACATGGTGGTTGGACAAAAAATATGAGATGGAGGAGGGGGGGGGGGGGGGATGAGACGGGAGGAAAAAAAGTGTCAATGCTTTTGAGTTCCTCGCAAAACTTTTGTGTGTTTTTTTGCGAGTGAACGCAGTTTCTCAGGGGAACGCAAAACAGTGGCCAGTGAAAAAAAAAAAAAGTCCTCCCATCTCATTCTTTTTCTTTCTTCACCATGTCTCTTTAGGGTCTCAGTATAAAAAATGGTCATGGTTTTGACACAAATATTAAGCAGCACAACTATTTTCAACATTAATAATAAATAATAATAATAATCTTGAGCTCGAATTCAGCATATTACAATGATTTCTGAAGGAGTACGTGACACTAAAGACTGGAGTATTTGCATTTTTGTATATAATAATGTACTCACTAAGGTTTTACTGCATTTTTTAATCAATAAATGCAGCCTTGGTGACCATAAGTCACTAATCAATCAAACAAATCAGATCAACAAATCTAACCGCCCCCAAACTTTTGAATCTGGACTCACTGATGTTTACTACTTGATATGGTAACACTTTACAATAAGGTTCATTTATTAAACATTAGTTAATGTATTAACTAACATGAACTAACAATGAGCAATACATTTGTTACAGTATTTATTAATCTTTGTTAATGTTAGTTAATATGAATAAAGCTGTTCATTGTTAGTTCATGTTAGTTCACAGTGCATTAACTCATGTTAACAAGATTTTAATAAAGTAATGAACTAATGTAGTTAACTAATGTTAACTAATGAACCTTATTGTAAAGTGTTACCCTTGATATTTTCACTTTGGTGTGGAAACAGATTCGTGGCTCCTACGCAGATATTTATCACAACATATATTCAGAATAAACAAAAATAAACAGTATTTAGAATAGCACACAAGCTTATTTTATTGTCTTTTAATATGTAATCAGCAACTGATTATTATATTTCCATATTATGTTATAATGTATTCATCTATCAAGCTATGGCCACACCCCCGAAAACATTTGAAATGGCAGACAAGCCCAATATATGTCCTCTTCAAAACACATTAGGCCT
Source organism: Phoxinus phoxinus (assembly GCF_949152265.1). Taxonomy (NCBI): domain Eukaryota; kingdom Metazoa; phylum Chordata; class Actinopteri; order Cypriniformes; family Leuciscidae; genus Phoxinus; species Phoxinus phoxinus. Next base: position 46,485,342 of record NC_136877.1, read on the forward strand.
CAATAAAGTATGTTCTCAATAGATATTTTAACCACAAATAGCGTAACCACTGTCATAAACGAACTGCTGTAAATGGCACATCATGTTGGCTGTATCTCATGTGGAGGATGACGATCTTTAATTGAGATTGATACATTTTTCTAAATCTCGGTAGCTGCTTTGACTTTTACCTTTAGGCCAGTTATCTGTGTTTTTTGGAGTAGCTATAGTAAAGGCCAGCAGAATAAAAAGTGGTTTGGCTCTTCTGTGACCTGATGCCGTAAAAAAGCAAAGGATTTGAGCGTTTATTTTTAAGACTATGACAATCCAATAAGATTCTTCTACTTATTCTTCGCCGTGTCACAGTCCACATCCGATCATTTACATACAAGAAAAGCTGTTCGTCTTCACTCTTAACGCAATTTAAAATCTTAATAGCCAACAAGTTTGAACATAATGGCTAGCAAGACCAAAGGCACCCCTATATTGCGATGCGTAACGCCCTCGCTGAGACAAATACGCGGTAAAGCGCGCTGTTCTCGTACCTTTGCTGGCGACGGCGTTTGGGATGGGAGATGTTGACAGCCCACTCCGCAATGCCTTTCAACCGGCAGGATAAACACGGGAACCGGCGGTAAAGATGCTCCAGAAGCTCCTCTTTACGCAGTCCGTATACTACCGGCGCGAAGCACTGCGCCAGGCTGAAGAAAGCGAAACTTATCACTGCAAAAAACTCTTTGGTGGAACTCCCGAGCAACTGTTTGCTTTTAAGGATATGCAGTAAAAACATGATAAAATTGGGGAGGATGAAGACTGCGAGCTGCGTCCCGTGGAGAGCGATAGTCCGACACGCGGCTCGGTTGTGCCGGTTCAACACTCCCAGACGGCGTCCCTCATACAAGATCCGCACATAACTGTACACGATAAGAATAGTACAAATTGATATTAAAACGATTTTGTGCATTTCCCCGCCTTGCAAAGCTTTCCTTCCACAGGGTACTGTGTCGTTTTTTATGTTTGGGGACAAGGTGAGGGGAATAATCGACGCGAGTCCCCATGTAAAGACCCCGATGAGCCACGGCCACGGTGTGAAACAAAATGTGCCATAGTGGAGCGGGTAGCATATGGCGAAATAACGGTCCAGCGCCATCGCCGTGATGGTGAGGATGATATTGGAACCGCTTGTCATCAGTCCTTTTATTAGCACCTTGCATATTGTTTCCGAGGTCTCTGCTTTCAGGTAGTTCTGTAAGTAGAAGCTGAAACACACTGCGAAGTACACCAGCGCGGAGAACAACAAGTGGAACACGAGGACGAAGCGCGCGTGACTCCGCAGGCGCACCTCGCGCACTATCGTCCAGTTGATGATCAGGTTGAAAAAGGCCAAAATGATCAAAGACACTCCCGCTGCCCAAACACGAACGAGGGGATACGAGTTGGGCTCATCTGTGATATTTGGCATCCTACCGCTTCTTCAGGCCGCGCTCGTGCAGTACAACCAAAACGTTCTGTAAAGCCAAAACGCTTTCAACAGGTGCGGACGGTTCATTTGGATCGACAAATGTTTCTCCAAAAGCCGAACGTTCATGTGCATTTGAATTCGGTGCTCCTGTTTCCGTCAACAACACCTGCGTTCCTCGCATAGAAGTCAGTCTCTTGATGGAAAGAGTCAACTTCACGTTTACTTCCCTCTCGAGATGAGCAAAGACAAAGAGAGGAGAGAGGGCGTGTGTCAAAAACTTCAGTGCGTAAAGATGCCATGATGCCACTGTATGTTAATACCGCCTCACCGTGTTCGAGTAGCGCTTTTCTTTCGTGTGTGTGTGTGTTTAAATGAGGAACGCGGCAGGTGTTTTACTACTGTACTAGGGCTGGGGGAATTAACGCGTTAATCTTTGCGATTAATTTGAGATGTTTAACGCATTAAAAAAATAACGCAATTGACGCAGCACTTTTTTTGATAACACTTTACAATACGGGTGCAATAATATGCATTAATTCATGCTTAACTAATTTACTTAACTATTATTATTGACTATTTACTTAACTTAACTATTAACAGTTAGTTAATAGTCATGTGCCTCAACAAGTAAAGTCATATCATAATGATACATTTGCAAATCATTAGTTAATGAATAATTAAAGCAGACAATTTGAAGTTGAAGTGCATGACTTCAACCCATTGTGGCAATTAACACAATCATTTACACACTATAAAATATGTTAAGGAATTAATACATTATGACACATTTAATTAACAACAATTCGTATATTACTTAATCTATTAACCATATATAATCTTTATTAGTTGCTGATGCAGTAATCATTAATGAAGGGTTTAGTTCTTCATGAGTAATACATTAACACACGCGTATCTGTGCATTAGTAAAGCATGAATTACTGCATAGATTAAAGGGGGGGTAAAATACTTAGTTTCAGTCAATCTCATGTTAATCTTGAGTACCTATAGAGTAATAGTGCGTCCTTCATATCTCCAAAAAGTCTTTAGTTTCATCATATTTATAAAATAAAAATACAGCTTTCCGATTCTATCCGGAAAAAGCCGAGGTCCTTGATTCTGGGCGTGGGCGGAGCTATAGAGTCAAGCGGGAGCATCCACAACATACAAACTGCATCCACTGTTCCAGTAACACTGGGTTCTTTGGGAAGCTGAACAAGGTAAACTTTCCCTCACATCCCAAAACACACTTTTTTTGGAGACATTCTTGACATCAACCATTCCTATTTAGCGCTGCTGATGATGATTTCCGGTAGTAGCGCGTCGATGAGCGCGGTCTTTCTCTCCTCTGGTCGACGTGCGCGTGAACGCGCTTTTCCGAGAGCAATGCTCATATAAGGAGTTCCACTCTGGTCTACGTCATTAGATCTACGATAGAAAAAAACCAGCCGAAACGTGTTGCAACCCAGAAGTATGATTTTCAGCACAGAAATTCTCTGTTATTCGTTCAAAATAACTTTTCAAACTTTGGCCATTATTAGCATGAGAATCCATCTCTTTAACACTGTAAACAACTCTGAATATATGAAACACCATTGTACCCCCCCTTTAATTAATGAATTAGTGCACCCGTATTGTAAAGTGTTACCCTTTTCTTTCTTTTTTTACTTCATTTTAATGACTTCATTGCGGCTGCTATTGTGAGTGTGCCGGGCCAAGTCACCCTGTCATGATGAAGAAGGACAAGGATGGAGTTTTAGGGGGAATGTTTGCATTTAAAAAGTTGCCCGATGGCGCGTTTGACAAAACAAAGATGCTTTGTACAATTGACAAAGATTAATTCAAATACCATAAAAGCTGGATGCACCGAATTTTGTGTGCGTGCGTGTGTGTGTGTGTACATTTAAAGGAATAGCCTATAGTTCACAAATTGTTTTCAATGAACCCATAATTTACTCGCCCTCAAGCCATATAGGTGTAGGCCTATGACTCTCTTCTTTCAGCCTAACACTATCAGTTAAATTAAAAATAGCCTAGCTCTTCCAAGCTTAATAACAGGAGTGAATGGCACCTTCGATTTTTGAAGCCCAACAAATATGTATTTTACTCATTTACTCAGAAGGGTGGTGGTCATGTGATTTCACCCCGTTGCTCATTGGTAAAAATTGTGGTTTACAGCCATTATGTGTTTAAAAAACTCCTAATTGATTAAAAGTTTTTATTTTATTTTATTGTATTGCTCCACAGGCGCGTTTTTGAGAATTGAGGACGTGCGGGGGATTCTGAGCGGCTCTTTATCTTCAGTGAAAGTTGGAACATAGCGCCACCAAGTGTTCGAAGACCCGAACATCATTTAATAATAATGATAAACAAAAACATTTATGTTAACCCTCTGAGGGCTGTTCCATAAAACAAGATTAGAATACAAGCCAGGTTTATTTTGATTAGTCAGACTTATTGTCGCTTAATTCATAGGTTAGTTTCATAAAGCAAACTCAGTCCAAAATTAAGAAAATCCACTTAAATAAGGCTACAATGATAAATGAGACAATATAGACCTATAAAACATATTGTATATGAAATGTTTGTTACACACACACACACACACACACACACACACACACACACACACACACACACACACACACACACACACACACACACACACACACACACACACATATATATACATATGTATATATGTATATATGTGTGTGTATATACACGTGTGTGTGTGTGTATATTTATATATATATTTTACATAAACAATTGATAGTATACAATATAATTTAACACGTTTGTAGGTCTATATTGTCTCATTTATCATTGTAGCATATATATATATATATATACAATAATATATATCCTAAATGTTTTCTATTCTTACTGGCTGAATGTTTTGTGCCCAAGATGTAATAAGATTGTTTTAAAGATTTATGAATACATTTCTCTCTGGTTTTGTTTGGCAGCTGTAGTACAGTTTATGTTTATCAGAAGAACATTAGAAAATTACAATCTAAAAAAAAAAAAGCTTTTTAAAGCAGAAGTTACAATCACAAAATTAAAAATAAATAATTACCAAAACACAGTATACATTTTAACTGGTAAGATGAATCTGAGCTTAGTAATTGTAGCCTATACTTGATTTCCCCCATTACAATAGTCCCTTTAATGTTATTGCTATCATAAAAATGCACTTGTAGATTTTAAAATTCTAAATAAGGCACATCTAATGTCCAAATTACAAATATTTTAGCATATATATATATATATATATATTATGTACTTTATTATGTCTTTCAATTCAAACACATTTTACATAATTATACAAATGGACAGTTTTTTTAAAGACATAATATTTTCCCCCAATTAATATTCCTTATTTTTCCCTCTACTTTTTTCCTTTGTGATAATACCCACCAACACACATGTTTTTTTAGAAGTACATAGTTAACACTTTTACATAGAAAAAAGGGGAAAAAGACAAAAAAATGTATATAAATAAATATTTCTAAAAAATAAACATTCACATATTTATATAAAACTCTTATAATGACACATAATTCCTAATAAGTTATTCAAGTAATATTATTTAAATATAAAATATTCAATATTAAATAAGTAAATAAATAAAATAACAAATAACTAGAATTAAAAGGGATGGAGTGTTATATAATGTAGGCAGGCTTATGTATTCCTTTATTATTATTTTTTGGAATATTCTTTGATTTTAGAGTTGCACATATCTTTTCAAAATATATACTTTTGCTCTTAATTTCATGTTATCCTCTCCATAGTGTACTTTACAAACTAAATCTAACCAATCATTTAAAACTGGGGATTCTTGCTTTCTCCTAAAAATAATATTGCATTAAAAGCTGCAATTCTCAGCATTTTAAATACGGTTTAAATATGGTTTAAAAATAAGTACAAGTCATCTTTATTAAGTAGCCTAGCATACCCAAACCTATATTTTGTATCTTTATTATGTTTGGTTTCTTGAAAAAAAAAAAAAACTTCCCTGAATTAGGCTACTTCTGTTCAATTTTTTATAATTATTTTAAATATAAAATAGGCCTACATGAGTGTAATGAGCATTACGCTCACTGCAACTTATCCAACATCCTAAAGATAAATTATTATAATTAGAAGATATTTCTGGTGTTATAAAATATCCCATAGGCCTATTAATTTTCCAAGTAAAATTAATATTTTAGTCAGAATTACGGCGCAGAATTATGGAAATATTTGCACGACTTTCTAACATTTACAGATGGAGAATATCTCAACTTTATAATTGCAATCACTCCCGTTCACCACCAGAGGTCCTTCTTCTCACAGTATTGATTAGTCCTTGTCTTGTTCCTGTCTTCATATGGACCTTTTTCACAGACTGTGATAACGCGTTTTGATGGTCATGAGCATCGTAAATCCTGCAACGTTTTTTTATAATAACATTTTTACAACACTACATTTTATTACATTAAAAAACTATAGTTTGCGCTGTTGTGATTTGTGAGGGTGTTTCTAATACAGCGGCTGTGAATGACGGTCAAATTAAATGGGAACAAAAATATATAGGCCTATATTATGTATTTTCTCATTCACCACTTACGAAAACTTCCGCTTTTCTGACAAATCCGGAAATGTGAAAAGTGTCTAACAGCATTCCACTGCTGGATACTTTATCATGTATTCATCCTGTAACTACATCCTACAAAGATCCTGTAGGGCAGGCTATTGGTCATTTCCCGTTCACATTTGCAAGCTGGCGTTCTTGTCACGTTTTTTCATTTAACAGATGCTTTTGTCTCGTGCACCTGCTTTTGGTCTTGTCTAGATTGGACTGATTTGTCATTTTTGCCTATATGCTCATTTGTTATTGCTTGTATTTTTATATTTTTAGGTGGAAAAATCGTAAATAGTAGCCTACTACCACACACAGGGGGCACAGTGGTTTCGGTTAAACATAACACAAAGTCTATCAGTGTGGAGAACAAGAGGACATGATATTCTTTTGTGGCCCTTCTCATGAAAGAGAATAAATGCAACTGCTCCCATTAATCTCGGTATCACTGGATTTTTTCTATTGTCCCAGTGCTGATGAAAGGAGGTGTCAGGTGTATAAGCCTAAACATACAATCGGAGAGAATAAGGAAGTGAACCGGAGGAACATTTCATGGCCTTCTAGTGATTTTAACGTATTTTGTAGGTGTGACTCATTGTTTTTAAGATGAAGTTTTGACTGTGACTGATGTGATGTGAAATTAAATTATATCGGCGAGGATTTTCAGTCCGGATTTAGACCGTACCATAGTACTGAGACAGCTCATTAGAGTCACAAATGATTTGCTCTTATCATCCGATCGTGGTTGTATCTCTCTATTAGTGTTACTCAATCTTAGTGCTGCATTTGATACCATCGACCACAACATCCTTTTGAACAGACTCGAAAATGATGTTGGCTTTAGTGGAATTGCCCCAGAATGCTTTAAATCATACTTATCTGGCCATTATCAGTTTGTAGCAGAAAATTAAGAGATGTCTTATCGATCACAAGTTCAGTATGGCGTACCACAAGGCTCAGTACTTGGACCGTTGCTGTTCACTCTGTACATGCTACCATTAGGAGATATCATTAGGAAACATGGCATGAGTTTTCACTGTTATGCCGATGATACTCAGCACTATTTTTCTTCACGCCCCGACGAAACTACCAATTAAAATAATAATATAGTAATGCATAGCTGATATAAAAAACTGGATGACTAGCAATTTCCTACACTCTAAAAAATGCTGGGTTGTTTCAACCAAATGTTGGGTAAAATATGGACAAACCCAGCCGTTGGGTTACATTTTTACATTACATTATTAACCCAACATTTGGGTTTGTCCATATTTTACCCAAAATTGGGTTGAAACAACCCAGCATTTTTTAGTGTACTACTAAATTCTGAAAAAACTGAGATTTTAATTATTGGATAAAAAACTTTCTTACGTAATAACCTAGAGTACTGTCTAACACTTGATGGCTGCTCTGTCAACTCTTCGTCGTCGGTTAGGAACCTGGGTGTGCTCTTTGATACCAATCTTTCATTTGAAAGTCACGTTTCTAGTATCTGTAAAACCACATTTTTAATTTGAAAAATACATCTAAATTACGTCATACTGTATGCTCTCAATGAAAAATGCAGAACAATTAGTTCATGCGTTCATGACATCAAGGCTAGATTATTGTAATGCTCTACTGGGTGGTTGCCCTGCACGCTTAATAAACAAACTACAGCTGGTCCAAAATGCAGCAGCTCGAGTTCTTACTAAAACCAGGAAGTATGACCATATTAGCCCCGTTCTGTCAATTCTGCATGGGATCCCTATTAAATATCGTATAAATGGTAAAATAATGCTGATTACTTACAAAGCACTAAATGGTTTAGCTCCGCAGTACTTGAGCGAGCTCTTAACGCATTATAGTCCTTCACGTCTATACAATCTCAAAATCCCGGCCAGTTGATAATACCTAGAATATCAGAATCGACTGCTGGCGGTAGATCCTTTTCCTATTTAGCACCAAAACTTTGGAACAATCTTCATTACGTTAAGAGTTAATGTTACGTTAATGTTTACTTGATCCAGGATACATTGTTAGTTTTTTCACGGTGGCAGTATATCCGTTGTTATTGTGTCATTTTGTATAGTTGGAGTTGACTGTATTTTCTAAACACCCCGGTTGATAAATATTCATGATCTCTCACAGACTCGTCACGCCCAACCACATGCCAGTCTCAACTTCATAATTGCATAACATATGTAGGTGTAGTAACTTGTAAAAAATAAAAACAATGGAGTCAAATAACAAAAAATACAATTTATTGGTGGTTAATGAGGGATATATCAATAATTGGGAGGGTATTATTGTCAAAGGCGGAAGGTATACCTCGATCAGTATATATCTTTATCATTAGATGTGCCTCCTAAGGTGATTAAGGAATTAGATAAGATACGTTATGACTTCATATGGAGAAAAAAAGCTGCATTATTTAAAAAAAGGAGGTAATATGCAAAAATCTAACCTTTCATTGAAGTAAAATAATTGAAAGTGGGGAGGAAATCACATTATGAAATAAATGTTTTTCTCCAAAACATTGGAGACCACAATTATTGGCACCCCTAGAATTGTTTATGAGTAAAATATCTCTGAAGTATATTCCCATTAATATTTACCTTTATTTAGCACACCAGGGTGACATGAAATTGTTTAGCTATGACTTCCTGTTTCACAGGAGTTTAAATATGAGTTAACACAAAGACCAACTTCCCTTAATCATTATCACAATGAGTAAAACCAAAGAATATAGTTCTGATGTGCAGCAAAAGATTGTTGATCATCACAAAATAGAAAGTGGCTTTAAGAAAATAGCTAAAGAATTGAAAATCCCCATTTTGACTATCAGGGCAATAATTAAGAAGTTCCAACCAACTAAAGATGTTACGAATCTGCCAGGAAGAGGACGTGTGTCTACATTGCCTTAATGGACGGTGAGGATGAAAGTTTGAGTGGCCAAAGACTCTCCAAGGATCACAGATGGAGAATTGCAGAGATTAGTTAAGTCTTGGGGGTCAGAAAGCCTAAAAAAAAAAATCAAACCACCCCTACATCCTCACATGCTGTTTGGGAGGTTTTCAAGAAAAATCCTCCTTGCTCATCCAAAAACAAACTCCATATTCAGTTGTCAGACACGACTGGACCTTCAAAATGGACCGGATTCTGTGGTCAGATGGAAAAAAAGGGGCTTTTTGGCAGCAGGGATAAAAAGTACCCCATGCCTACGGTTAAATAAACTGCTGGATCTTATATGTTGTGGGCCTATTTTTTTGCTGGAGGTCCTGGACATCAATACCATGTTCAGACATGGTATTATGGATTCTAGCAAATACCAACAGATAAAAAATAAAAACCTGACGGCTTCTGCTAGAAATCTTATAATGGGCTGTGGTTGGATCTTCCATCAGGACAACGATCCAAAACAAACATTAGAATCAACACAAAAATGGGTCTCTGAGGACAAAATGAAGCTTCTGCCATGACCGTCCCAGTCCCCTAAACTGAACCCTACAGAAAATGAGTGGGGTGAACTGAAGAGAAGAAGCACCAACATGAATCTGGAGAGACTCTGTATGGAGGAATGGTCTCTGAGCTCTGGTCAGGTGTTCTCCAAACCCATCAGGCATTATAGAAGAAAACTCTAATAACTTTAATAACAGGGAGCCAATTATGGCCAGCGTGTTTTGGAGAAAAGCATTTATTTTATAATGTGATTATAAAGTTCAAATCTTTATCCCACTTTCAAATCTTTTACTTCAATGAAAGGTTAGATTTTTGCACATTTTTTGAATGAGAGATCAAAATGATAAACAATGCAGATTTATTTTTTACAGCCATTTTTATCATATTTACCAGGGGTGCTTTTCATTCTGACCACCACTAGGCTATATATATATAAATATATAGGCTATAATCATATATACGATGATATGAAGTCAACCCATCCGTGTCATATAAAAATAACATAATTTTTATTTTATTTTGTATTGTAGCCTACATAGAGGACGAGAAATCAACTGGACCGAGAGAAGAATTGGATTGGAATCGTGTGCTAATCTCCAAAGCTTTTCCCTCGTGTTTGATCACTAGACCGCCTCGCCTTTGAATGTTAAGCCCTTCCTTCCTTCTCTGATTTTCTGAGACTTGTGACAGTTGATTATTTAATTTAATCTATTTTAGTAAAACCACGAGGTGAGTGAAGCTCGCGCTGCTGTGTGACGCAGAAGACACGATTTGTACTGAGATTTCCCTCAGTCAGTCAGTTAGTCAAATTTCCTGAAAAGTAGGCTATGACAAATGCAAACTGTATATATCACTATTACACATTTATTGGATTCATCATATCTGTAATAAAATATGGTCACCGCAATTTTGGAATATTTTGCTGAGCCTGGAACAACATCTCCGTCCGAAAATTGTTACCAGTCCTACGCGACGCCAGCGACGCACTCCCTCGCAGAACCAGGGTCTCTGGCGTGGTGGTGGGAGGCGGGCACGCTAACAAGGACGCTATAGACCGCAGCAGCTTGCAAAACCTCCTAAGGCCAGCGGTGTGAAATTTACACTCACACGAGTCACCCATCCGTGTCATGGCACGAAACTTTAGCTTTTTTGTTAGCACACACCTGCCTCCTCTGGTTACACTTCCTGTTCCCACGCCTAGACCAATCCCAATCAGAGGGAAATGATGTGAATAACACTAATGTAGAAGCACCTTACCCTGGTTTTTAGCCTAAACTTGTAGTTCAAATCTGATTAGTTGATTGGAGTTTCTTTGCTCTGTTGAACACACAACCCTGCTGGAAAAACCAACATAGACCGGCGTAATTTCCATGCTGGTCTATGCTGGTTTGGTGCTGGTCTACCAGCATGGTCTTGCTGGTGATGCTGGTCTATGGAGTTAGAATTGTTGCATTATTCCAAATAAATAGATTATTATTCACAAATAAATGTAAAGAGTTTCACAAAAAATGTATAAAATTCACAAATAAAAATATTAAGATCCACAAATAAATGCAGAGTTTCACAAAAAATTATAAAATTCACAAATAAATAAAATGAGATTTGCAATTAAAAAAATATTTACAAATGTTTTGATATTTTACAAACATGTAAACCGCTTTCTGTGGATTTGTAAATCGCTGCACGCATTTGTGAATTGCTCCTTGTGCATTTGTAAATCCCCTGCACGCATCTGTGGATTTTGAAACACTTCTAGCGTGGATGTGCAGACATATCAATAAGTGGACTCCCACCCACCGTTTACTCAAGCCAATCAGATAACGGCCACATCGAGCTGGCCTTGAGCTGGCCTTGAGCTGCAGTACATTAAGATATTGTAAAAACTTGGCCTGCAATACAACACATACCACTATATCAATTTTCATACAAATTACAGTAAATAAACTAAACCTAAACTAAAGATTCTTGAACATTAACATCTGTTTGAAATAAGTTTTATTATTGCAACAGAATATTTGCAGGTTACATTCACATTTATAGGAATATTTACTTGATACCATTGCTACAATGACAATATATACAGTGCATTCAGTATTCACATTAATAAATTATCATGCTTCATCTCCCTTAATGTGTGAGATGAATACATGCCTCTTTAACCATCCACATTTTCTAGCCTTTGTGGCAATATGGCCTGTCACAGTCCATTAACAAACACTGTATGAGTATAATATAAGAGATTACATTACCAGTGTTCCTACAAGCATCCACTGGCAATGTATCGTGGAGGATGTTTAATCAAAAAGTACATTGCAGTAACTTTATAAAGCAGTTTGTTGGAGAAATAATGACCCTTGAAAGACCACCTCACCGGTCAAACATGGTGATTATACTTTCAGCGTGGAAGTTCACTGACCATTCACTGATCCGTATGTCACAGAATAATCGAAATGTACAGGTCCACTTAGCCCATGGCAAACCCACACTTGTGATTTCGCAGGGCCTTTCCATAAATGGAACTGGTTAAGGTGTCATTAGATGGCCTAAATGTGAACTTGGGTCATGTGATAACAGGAAGTGGTTGTGGAGGGGTGTTTGATAGAGATGATATGCCCTGTCTGTTTGTTCTTTTCTGTTTTGTTTTTCTGGCCTTGAGTGTGAATGTCCTTCTGCACTGTAAAAATAAATCTGTTAAATGTACGGTAAAATACTGGCAGCTGTGGTTGCCAGAAATGGACCGTATAAATTACGGTAGCAACATTTTAGGTTTTACAGACCTAACTTATAATTTACAGTAATAACCCATATTTCATTATCTGATATAATGTTAATTTATCGACCTATTGGAGTATTAATATCTGTTTTGCACCATTGTAATACACTGACAACCAACAATCACAGCAGTGATGAGAGTCACATGATCAATCTAATGAGAGTCACATGACCAATCAAAGCTCTCCACAAGAAAGTCTATACTAATATATAGAAGCTGAACAGTGTCATTCACACAAACATCATGGTAACACACATGAAATTTAAAAAGTGCAATAAACATCCATTTAATAACATTAAATGTAACATAAAACCCTAATGTACATAATTGATTAGAAAAAAAAACTACGCAGGGAATTGTGGGAATGTCAATTTACGTTTTTTTACTGTAGGCCTAAATTATACAGTGAGTTCTTCTTTTTCACTTTCAAAAACTGAAATTTTACAGTATTTACAGTAAAATTACATGAAATGTATCATTAGATCTATCACAGTTATTTACCGTATATAGTAAGGAAACTTTCTGTTAACCAATTAACAGTTTTTCAGTGTAGCCTTTTTTACAGTATTTTACCGTTAAAATCACAATATTTTTTACAGTGTAGATATTTCTTCTGCCTTCCGATGACTACTGGTCATTGATTTGAAATGACTTTGACCCCTTTGCAGTCGACGCTGTGAACGGTTTGGGTCTGGGGTTCACAGACTGTGCATGTCTGTTTCCAGATATTCGTTGAGCCTCTTCTTCAGGGTCCTTGTTCTGTCAGTAATGTAGTGTTTCCCAATGGCGTCAAGTCATTTCAAATCAAAGAAGAGTAGTCAGCGGAAGGCCGAAGAAATATCTAGGAGGACATTGTTAAAATATGTTCATTATGTCCTCAGTTGTATGTAATGCAGTACTGTTCTGTATTGTGCATGTTTGGGGGGCACTAAAGTGTCGGCTATAGAGGACGCGTTTTTGTTTGCATCAGTATGTTTGTCCCAGTTGATTTTCCGTAGTTAAACTGAAGGCTGTTTTGACCGTGAGACTGATGTGTCTGCAGCTGGTGAAATAAATATGCCAAGAACGGCTAAAGATGACTCTTCTCCATCGTCCACTCTTTTCCTCTGAATGCAACGCTAGCTGCAACATAACTCAACAAACTCCAGAAAACAGAAAAGAAAAAACAGACAGGGCTTATCAACATCACTATCAAACACCCACCCGGCACTTCCTGTTATTACATGACCCAAGTACAGATTTAGGCCATCGATTGACACTTTAACCAGTTCCCTTCATGGAAAGGCCTTCACACTCAAGGCCAGAAATCATCTTTGAACAGAAAGGGCGTATCAACAACTCACAGAATGACTTTTGGTCAAGACTAGTCTCTCTCGTATGCATTTGGAAAGTCACAAATGTACGTCACCCGTTTTTACCATGCATTTCTGCTCTAACCTGTCTACTGAGATCAGACACACTGCCGAAAAAAGGCTTCCACGACAACAAGTCGGATATGTGACGCAAACCCATAACCTTGTGATAAAGGAATGGAGGCATTTGTATCAAGCTTTTTGAAAAGAACAGCAATTTCTGTACCCCCTCCTGAAGGAAAGGAAACGATATTCTGGATTTCTCCATAAACACCATCACTCATCTTTACAAAATAGTCTATATATTTTGCTGGTATAAACTAGTCTCACTACCCTTTCATCTGGTGCATGATTTTGTGCAGAAATGAAGGCTCTTTTTTTAGTCAAGAAGGCTTTCAACACGTAATCACTTGCTTTGTTTTTAGTCGGTGTGCTATCTATTTTGTTTTTACTGTTTAAATTGGTTTTAACTTGTAATTTTTATATACTGCTGTCTTTTTGTGTGTTTTATGGAAAGCGCCTTGTGCACCTTTCTGGTTGTTGTAATGGCGCTATATAAATAAAAATGTAATTGAATTGAATTGAATTGATAGTTGACCACAGATCTTTGCATTTTTAACTGGATATTTTCTTGCAGAGTTTCACACAGCTCATACTATAATAATATTTAAAATAATATGGGAATACTACAAACATCTAGATACATACTATTACTATTGAAATATAACAGGGCTACTTTACAGTTTGGGCACATACTTTTGACAGGTACTGTAGCTAAATGGTAGCAATAAATTGGTTGGCACATTTTTCACTCTCTGCCGTTTTTCTCTAGCATAATTTATGTTAGAATAACACAAAGCAGCTAATGCAAGGCTAAGGTCTCAGATAAAAATAAATATGGGTAACACTTTATTTTACAGTGACCTTGTTTATGTTACATGTTACCATAGTAATAACAGTAAATTATGCATAATTACATGCAACTAGAGTGTTAGTTGCATGTAATTATGCATAATTTACTGTTATTACTATGGTAAGTACATGTAACATATGTAACAAATCCTAATCCTACCCTAACCATATACATGTAGTTGCTTAATATTACTCAGTACTTTAATATATAATTACACTGTAACAATGACACCTTAAAAAAAGTGTATTCCTAAATATGTTTATGTAGTCATGTTGTGCATTTGTGCTCGCAATTACAAAAATGTTTGCAGATAATGTCTGAATATATACCATTATGAATGAAAACCAACTTATATCCCGACCCAACTATATAGGGCCCCACATTAGCTCTTGAAACGCACCATCAGATGCTTATGGCAGCCTCTGCCAGACAGGACCCCTGGTTCGGGCATCTCATCAGGACGCCTTTTAAGCACCGGGTAGATCCAGAAGCACTGAAGGGATTATAAATCGCATCTGGAATGCCAATATCTTTTTATTCATAGCTTTTAAGTTGCTAAACTATTTTACTGCTCAAATCTTCAGAGCTGCCCTGACAACACGTTTCTGTGCAAGTGTGCATTTGAGTGGGAATCTATCGCAGTTATACTGTATACTCATGAGACAATAAGCAGAATAACCATCACCACTGGTGACCTGCAGGCTCCACCAAAACAGTCAGTGGTCAAACTGAGGTCGGCAGTCAACCCTGTGAAAACATACATACACCCTGTGATCAAGACAGAATACATTTTCAGACGCCATCTTCCCAATTTCAACTTTCACATATTGACAAGAGCAGTGCATCTAAATGTGTACTTGACCAATAAAGTAAAGCATTACACCTGTTTTTATTAGGCTCATTGAGTGATTAAACATCATTCAAAGTACTATTTCAAACATATTATGTTTACTATACATAAGGAAGTGGGTTAAATTACTGCGTGCACCTGATGTCAACATATCGTATTTTCATGTGAACTGGAGAAAACTATGCATGGTTAAACGTATGCATCTAAAATTCACTGTGTTCTCTTAATATGGACCCTTAATGGACCAATAGGTAAACATGGTTAGCATGGCCCAGTTTGCCAAACATATTTCATGTAGCCTGACAGAATAAAATGTTTTGCAAGCAACAAACCAAAAATGTATATATCTTTTCTTATTATTTGCTTAATTAAATACATGTATTCTTTTTAAATAGGTCTATAAAATGTATTGTATATTATATTTTATATAGATACTATATTGGTAGATATATGGATATAGATTCTATATATTTTAGATGCAGTCTTATTGAGTGTGTTTCAGTACATAATAAATGTAATTTTGTGGCAAAAACATGGAAATAATTTGTCATTTTTATATGGTTTACTTTATTTATTTGCTTGGTCAGTGTTGTGGGGTTTGGTTGTTTCTGGGTTGTTTTACAAAAGCACAATGGGGGCACTTTAAAGAGACAGTTCACCCAAAAAATGCAAATTCTGTCATCATTTAGCTACTCTCCCTCAAGTTGTTCCAAACCTGAATGAGTTTCTTTCTTCTGTTGAACACAAAATAAGATGGTTTGAAGAATGTGTTGACGGTATGGAAACTATGGATGTCAACTGTCAGGTTTCCAACATTCTTCAAAATATCTTTTGTGTTCAACAGAAGAAAGAAACTCATACAGGTTTAGGACATCTTGAGTGTGAGTAAATGATGACAGAACTTTACTTTTTGGGTGAACTATCGCTTTAAGAACATGTTGTAGGCAACATGGTGAAATCACCAATAAAATATATAATTTTAAACAAACTGTACTTATTAAATGGATTTTTTTATAAGCAATAGCTGTGTTACAGTGCTGATATATAAAATGCCTCGAGCGAAATTCCACAGAAATACTACTAACAGAGTTATTTACTACGATTCGATACGCCTTCTCTGTGGTAAGCAGAAAACAAACAGGCAAATGATGCATCGCTCACAGTGTTGCTCTCATTTCTGGTTAAGAGCCTTCTTATAGGTTTCATTTTCCTCTAGACCCCCAGCGCTACACTTCTCCAGACTGAAAGCAAGGTAGGTGGCACATTTCTTTTACTAATATATCGAATGTTTAATGCTATTGTAGATTTTTCTTCAACAATTAAACGTGTTTATCGAATAACTGCGCAATGAGAGTTTGTTTCTTCAAATGACCGCGTGCCAAATGCGCATTAAAATATTTAACTTCATGCTCACATGTTGTTTAATCAGAAAACCTTCACAATCTAAAAATTGATCTCGTTATAGCTTCTAAAAAGAGAATATATCCTAGTCTAGATATATTTCCATAAAGGTCTGCATTTTATCGGTCAGATTCTCAAAATAGCTTTTTTTTCCATTCATGGAAAAAGGAACGGTTAAGTTCACTTTCACCTGCATATCTGTAAAACTTTTAAGGGAGTTTATAACTGACTCATTTGAACAGGAAACAGGGACTTTGAAAGAAATAAGTGTAGTAATGGGAGCCCCCCCAAAGGATTTTAGCAAAAATGTGTCTCTGCAACTCTAAACCTGAATAGTGAATTCATGGTGATTGGGACACTTTTTTGGGGGGAAATGTGTGCCAATCGACCTGAATTCACCCTATAGTTTAATATTCTGTGGAATAAAGTGAGACGCATTTCTAGGTGAGAGGAAGCGTGACACATTTCTAGGGACACATTATACTCTTTACAATCGTTTACCACGTTATCGTTATCCTTATCTATCTCTCTATCTCCCTTCATTCTTTCTTTGCAGTCATGGCGCATTCAACTACCACGGTTGTGACAAGCCAGCATATGTCCTCTGGGACCTGGACTACAGGCATCTGTGACTGCTGTTCTGATATGAGCACTTGTAAGTCACCTACTGAACCGTGAACTCTCAGTTCCCCCCTTCCACAGTTTGTTTGAGTGAATGTGCGATCCAATCTGATCCTGTTTTGATGTTGCATAATAAGTTCCAGAGTAGCACTGAAAATGTCCGGAAAATCAGGCACCGCCTTGCTCTCACAAAGCACTAATTTAAAAAATGTGGGCCTACTTTATGAGACTATGTAGTTGACTTTAGTGCAAAGTTTTCTTCTCAATCACTGCTTTTTATGTGGGTTTTTTTTTTTACATTCATGCTTTCCGTTCCTGTTTATAGTGAAAAAAATGAAGCGCGAAATTTTGAGCACTTTGCAACCTCAACTTTGGATTGTAACTAGTGCTTTAGTGCATGTCTAGATCTAAAATCAACGCGTGTGTGTGTGTGTGTGTGTGTGTGTGTGTGTGTGTGTGTTTCAGGTTGCTGTGGCCTATGGTGTTTCCCATGTATGCAGTGTCAGACGGCCTCCCAGTTTGGTTGGTGTTTCTGCATGCCATTGCTGGATTGCTGCATGGTTGTGTCTTGCTGTCTCCGCCAGAAGATGAGAGAGCAGTACAGTATCCATGTGAGTTTACACAAACACACACACAGACGCACACATGTGCAGCAGATGATTTATTGCGGAAAGACTAATAGGATGTTGCTAAAGCTCGCACAGAGGAGATGAGAAGATTTGTTAACCGCTTACAGCTTCCTGTTAGTTTGTCTGGTGAATACGCACGCACTTGCCCTGGCACAAAAATACTACAAACAAAATCAGTAAAAGCTTTGTGCAAGTAAAAGTAGCAGTGTATTCTGACGAAGTTAAATATGTCTGAAATCAACATAAATACACCATAATTGTTACGTGGGGTGAACTCAAAAACAAAGAAGAGCTGGATCAAAATGCAGTGAGTTTAATGATAAAATAAACATAACAAATCCAATACAGAGGGTATTCCAGAAAGCAAGGTTATGTTGGCGTCAAACATACCCTGAACTCTTGGTTGATTAACTGAAACCTTGCTTACTCGAGCTATGCCGGTTCCAAAAGCACGTCCGGGAGTAAGTTCAGTCATCTCAGAGCATGTTAACGGTTAACACACCAGACATCCTCAACAGAGCAGCGAACCGACGAGTCTCCGTGGAAACAGACGCTAAGAAAAAGCGCGCCATACTACTTTTTCTTTTTTTTTGTGAAGTGCTGATTTACATACGTACTGCATATCACCACCTATTTGGTGTTTGCGCAATCATTTTTCAATCATTTAGTTTAATAATCTGTAATCACTGTGAATAAGAATGATATCGTTGTATGATGCTAATTATATAATAAAAATAAAGACTGATTAGACTAAATAACAGTTTAGTGTGCTTACACTGATTACATGGCTGTAAAAGTTTATTTTTTTATGTTTGTTTTTAGTCATTTTTTTTGTTATAGAAATGCTTTATAGTAGAAAATGTACAGGTGCAAAAAAAAAAAAGATCAGGCATGAGGTGATTATATATATATATATATATATATATATATATATATATATATATTTGAATAAAATAAAAATGACCTTGTTTTGATAGTTCTTTATATATCAATATTATATCTAATATTTTGTGCAATCTGTCACGCTCACTAAAGCCTGAACACTAAACTAGAGCCTGAGAGTATTTGCTATGGCTGCTTACATACCATGAAAGTTACTTCCGTTTTTTGGGAATTGAAAGTCGAGGTTATCCGCTTACTTAACCCTTAAACATACCCGGGTATGTCACGGCCTGCTTTCTGGAATACCCCCTTTGGGACCAGAATGAGTGCACCAAAACATAACATCCACAAAGTACATGACTCGACAAGAAACACTGGGGTTTAAATATACACAAGGGGTAACAAGCCTAACAAGATAACAAGGGCGAGTGGTTAATCGACATGGAAACACAAGAGGGTAACTATGGGAACTAACAAGAGTTGGGGAAACAGGGCCACCATGGACACAAAAGGAGCAGGGAAAACAGAAAACTGTGAGATTGGGACAATTATATTGGTGTTTGCTCTTCAAACAGTATCGTCATGATGTTGTTTGTCACATTGCATTTATGGCTTAGATGTTAAGCTAGCAGTCTTAAAGGCACAGTAAATAAAAAAAAATCTGTCAATTTTTTGTCAACATCTGTCAATGTTGTTCCGTGTATGATGTTTATGACGTGTATAAGGTGCAGTGTTGGGTAAGGTACCCTAAAAAAGTAATTAATAACTAGCTTATTATTACATTTTCAATATTGTAATTAGAATACTGTAATAATTACTCTATAATCCCATATAAACCTCGACCAGTTAAACAATAAAAGGATAGACGTGATACTGCACGCTTAATTCTTTCAAATAGATAATATAAAATTGCATAAATTATTCTTGAACTGAACAAAGTATTTAAAGGGGGGAAGGTTACATTAAAAACATACATTTTAGCATTATTATTTTTATGTTAAATCCACTATTGTTTTATATAAAAAATGCAATTTAATGCAATTACATCAGAAGTAACTTTTTGTTAATAAAAAAGTAATGTTAAAATGTAAAAAAAAAATTGTTCAGTTCAAAAATAATTTATGCAATTTTATGTTATAGAGTAGAGTTGAATACTGTATTTTTTTTAAATTGTGAAACACAAAACAAGATAATTTAAAGAAATTTCTTGTCCATTTAATGTGGATGCAGAACAACTTTGGTCCAAAACTGAAAACAATATTCGTAATATAATAAACACTTACTATAACACATACTATAAACAAAAGTAAAAGTAATACAGATTCGGAATAGTAAGTTATTGAAGGTCTGTTTGTAATTTTCATTTCCTCATTTGGATGCTGCAGTTGACCACTTTCAGTTGCAATACAGAACTGAGGATGAAATGAAAATGAAGTTCCTTTTAAAAGTCAAATAGATGCGGCAGTCGTAAAATCCTACAATAAAACCAATAAAATCATACATTCTAAAAACTCCTTTATGGATGTACGTCATGACCACATAAAAGTCTGTAAATACAATAAACCCACTTAAGTACCGCATCTCTGTCAGAGGCACCACAAACCTTCATAAATGATTGACTTGTCCTATGATATTAAACCATATGAAACCATACTTCCATCAGGAAGCAGATCCATCTGAACTTTGACCTACTTCACATTAAATGGCTATTTTGAGTGTGTAGCTTCATGTGAATGCTATATTCGTGCATCTAAATAACTGGCCATTGGCCACATGCACCTCTTGATGGACATTACATTTATTTCCATCAAAAGGCGGTTGTTTACATGGTTTTTTAAGAAATGAAAAGCTACACACTCCATCAGTTAGCGTTAGAAGAACTGTTGCCAAACATATAACATGCTAGAAACATAATAATCACTGCAATAATGATCCAATTATAGACTCTTAAGCATTTGCCTGTTTAAATCCAAACAGCAACTTTTTTTTTGGCCGGGCGGTGTATAACATATGCCTAGAGCACACGAAAGGAACATACGTGAGATATTGCTTAATAACTTAACAGCTTTAAAGGTCCCATGACATGAAATTTTTACTTTCTGCGGTTTTTTAACATTAATATGAGTTCCCCTAGCCTGTATATGGTCCCCAAGTTTCTAGAAATTTCAATCGGTGTAAATCGAGCTTTTGCTATCTTTCTCTGCCTTTGAGAAAGTGGAAGCTCAATCGGGCTGATCTTGAATCTCCTCTTTATGACGTCATAAGGAGAAATGTTACCTCCCCTTTTTCTGCTTTGCCCGCCCAGAGAATATTTCCCATCCATGAGAAAAATGAGCTAGGAAGTAGGAACGCGTGCGCGCGATTTTAGTTTGTCCACGAGAGATATCATGGCTTTTGAGCGAGCGAAGCATAATAATTCGCCTTTGGCTAAGCCACGCCCTAGAATGTAGATTGACCAATCACAGCGCAGCCAAGAACGAGCTCCCACAGAGGGTCCGACACTTTTTCACGGCGCTCCATTGACTTCAACGCAGGCGGCTCATATTTTTGGTCTCGGCAGGCTATTACGTCGTCGTTTTATTAAAAATATGGTTAAACGTTGTGCCTGGGGCATTTGTAACACAGATACGCGTTTCCCAGAGAGGTTGGAGGGGGGTGTCCGTTTTTTTCCCTTCCCAAAACCGAAGTTAAATACTGACAAGTGTCGTCTTTGGATTAAACTGTGTGGACGTCCTCAGTCAGCGAAACCCCTCAAGGATCAACAACACACTTTTGTGCTCTAAGATACATTTAGCTTTTAACCTTACTGTGAAGTTATACTAGTTAGACAGTTTTATGCTGGTTTATGTTATGATTTCGGTTCTCTGCCCTAATTGTTGATACGCTAGCACACGCTGCTAATAAATACAACTTTATACTCGCGTAGTCCGTTTGCTTTGTAAATAATAACGATTATAGAAGTGAATAGAGACCCAGCTTTGCATGAACAGTGTTGCTCCTGATATTGTTAGTCCCAGCCTCCGTCTCCATTAGGATATGCGGTGGTCCATTGTTTGACTGTGACCGTTATGCTTTTGCCTCTATTGGATGCCTTGTTGCTTGCGTTTCACCGGTATGTCTTGAATATAGCCTTCGAACGCACACTGCAGCCCCTTTTGCCTACTTCTATCGGACACTTTATTTGCTGCTTTATAAAAGTTTGATAAAATTTCAGCAGGAAGAGCCGTCACAGCATTAAGCCATGTTGATACCAAACCAGAGCCCAGATGAAGTTGTCGGAGGTAGCGACAGTAACTAAGGGGGGCGGGGCTTAGCCAAAGGTGAATTGCTCAATAATTGGAAGTACAAATGAACACCGAAGCCTTTTTTTAGTTCCTTCATCCAAGCCCTAGAAGAAGAACCAGTGGATTCATTTCATTTTCTCTGGAAATGCGCCGACACAACTCCCCAAAGTTTTGCATGTCTGCGGCATACATTTCACCGACGACTGTTTCCTCAACTTGGGCCAATACAGAGCTGGCCTCGACGAACGTCTGAAAATAAATCGATCAAGCTAACGTTACCAAGCAACACTTTCTGATGTGTAATTGTTCAAATTCAGACAGGTAATCTTTCTCTCAAAATCGTTCAATACTGTTTATGCATCAGTAAGTCGAGCCAGTGACTAAAATATCAACTTCACATCGTTTCTTTTAGTAGGATGAAAATAATCGTATTTAAATTGTGAATAAATTATATACAGAAAGCGATCAAAGAACAATCTTTCCACACAGCGCGAGTTTATCTGGACACTTGCCAAACTCGTTATGAAATCAATGACGCACGTTACACTGCACAACGAAGCTCTTACTGTATTTACATCACCGTGTTTGCATTGGTGAAAGCAGAGAGAGTGCAGAAACTGCGTTGCCATGATAAGATCTTCATTCTCGCGATCAACAACAGACTGTCATCTGCTCAATGCTCAACACGGCAACATTTTATGTGATGGGAATAGATCTAAATACTTTAAAAACTTCTGACGATTCGTTAATCTCGATAGCTGTAATAGTAAACGTATAATAGCTGTAGTAAAAGTATTCGAGAGAGTTTCACATGTAATAATCACAGCAGTGGCCGGTTACACTGAGTCTCACACAGACACGCCCCTTCAAACAGAGCGTTCAAATCAGAGGCTAAAATCAGGCTAGGAAAAATGCCTTTTATTTCTAAATTATGACATTATACTATACTATACTATACTGATACTAACATTATAAGGACAACCCAGGAAACATGATAAAATAATAAAATAACCCCATGTCATGGGACCTTTAACTAAAAATATACACAAGCTTGACAGAATTCAGTCTGTTTTCCAACATAATGATGGAAATATGAATTTTTCATCAGGCACTAATTTGCAGACCCCTATGCAGTTGCAGGGTCCACTTGCGGACACACTCGTGTCCACTCATGATGGGGGAGGAGAGAGAGAGAGATTTGAAAAAAGATTGTAGAAAGAGAGATGGCTGAGAGACATTACAAAAGAGAAAAGCTCAGAGGAATATCACTGGGAAAAGAAGGGTTATGATCAGGCAAGAGCTTTAGGACCTGAAAACAGACGCTAAAGTTGCGTTGTTTCTGCTCCATACGTAAAGCCAATTTGCTTTATTTAGCTTTGCTTGAATCGCTTCAGCTATGAGAGAGAGACATCCACTCTTGCATTGAGTGTTTGTGCATTTTGGGTGCGGAGGGAGGGGTGTGTTTGTTTGGAATGATTTCAAATATCAACAGTGTTTCTCAGAACTCATTTACTGCTCCTTTCGGCAGCAATGGAGGCAAAACGGGTCAGAGAGGAGTTTCAAAATGGTTGATTAAGAAAACAAAAGGAAGGAAGGAAAGAAAGAAAAATACTGTGTGGGAGAGTTTTAGTTAGTAGTTAACCAGGACCCAACTTGATCCCAGGGATCAAGTGCTGGGTTTGTGAGATGTAACAGCTTTGAAGCATTGTATAAACCAATAAAGCTTATGGGGCTTTCCAAATACCCTCACGTGCAGTCTTTGAACTTGACCTTTTGTCTACTTGCATGACGTATTTGCGTTTTTTGTCAAGTGTAGGCGTAAAGACTATACGTGCGTGTAGATCTTTTAATTACCCGATGGGAAACATTTACAGTGTTGCAAAAATGCAATTGATTTTCAATACTTTGCATTTTAAAATTAAACTTCTAAATGTCTGGTCAGTTGTCCCTATGTAACAAAAGACACAATTAAATATTGCGGTGCTTCTAATTAAGTGATTAAAAAGCAGTTACAATTGCAAATGTTGCACAAAATACACAGCCTGCTCGTCTTTGTACCAATAAATATACACTTTAACTATTTGTTTTACCACCAAAAATGACATGTAATATCTAATTCATTTAACTTACAGTGGAATGTTTTGCTCTCTATATCTCTCGATTTCGGGGCACGCGATTTCCCGAAGCTAATGCATGATGGGATACGCTTAGCCTTGAATAACGTTTAGTGTGCGTTCAGGGCACTGCGCTTTGCCATTTATTAGACATGGGAATTTTACTTCCTGTTTGCACTCACTTCCTGTCGCGTGCACATGCTCTCAAGTAGCCAAGATGTGTGTGTGTGTGTGTGTGTGTGTGTGTGTGTGTGTGTATTTGGAAAGTCCCTTTATCCTGCCTTTGCTTGGACAAGTGACATTTCAATTTAAGATCGAACGGAGTAAAGCCTCTGTTTGGGCTTTTAAGGAAATGCAATTTTGCCAAAGAAGAATTTTTACTTAAAATAAATGTTCATTTAAAATCAGCCTACTTGGTAATATGAAACCATATCAAACTTAACACTGAGAATTAGAATAATTGTAATGTGACGATTGGGTGGGGATATCTAAACCAGTGAAAGTTAGAACGAAGATGTCCCTCCTTCTTATACCACCTGCCTTTCAATTGATGTTCACTGTCTGGGACTTAACTAAGTGCTATTGGCTAAAATGGGACACTCCCATATATGCTCCACCCTAACTTCCTGTTTCAATAGGAAATGCAACAGTTTGTCGAAGAGTATGAATTGATTTGACTCTTTGTTTCTTCCTCAGGGTTCGTGCTGCGATGACTTTTGCACACTCTGCTTCTGTTATCCTTGCGCCTGGTGTCAGATGTCTCGAGAGATCAAGACTCGTGCTCATTCTGGCACTGGCACTGTGATCACACAACAGATTATGCACAGTTAGAGATCAGTTTTGCTGTGAGTTCTGGTAGAGTCGAAAACCGGTTGCCCCCTACCACAGTGTTGAGATATAAAGGGCTTTTATTATTGTAAGCATAACTGCCTCTTTTATAAGTTCTTATATTCTGTGACTCTTCTTTTAAGGCTGTTCTGTAGATTATAAAACATAGACAAAGAATGTATGTACTGCAATTTTATCATCAAAAAATCTTTAAAAAAAAAAAAACATTCTTGTTGCATTAATAAATTGTTGTAAAAAGCAGTTTACTCTGTTACGGTCAGTTTATTTTGTATTAGTTCTTTTTTCAGGAATAAAATGGTGAGGTAAAAACCTGTTCTGGCATGTTTATATTTGTGTGCACTGGTGCATTTGCTTACTGGTATTTATCTCAGGTGTGGGAACACAAAAAGATGATGCTTACTGGGCGACATGGATTCCCTCCACTACACACAGAACAACCTTTGTTGTGATACCATCTATACGTTTGCGTGACAAAACATATTAAAAGGGATCATATTCCTTTGCAGAAGTGCTGTTTCCTCATACAGATGGTGTTCACAAAAATGCAAATAAAGGTCTGAGAATTTTGCATATGGTACTTCAGTTGGAAAAAAAACATTAAAAATCATTGCATATTTTCAGATCTCACAGCACGTAGTTACAAACCAACAATCCTTGCATGCACTGAGGTTTGCGCTGGCAATAATTCACTGACTGTACACATCACGTTTGACTCGCTCCAGTGGAAAGGTTTTTCCGTAAATGCAAAGTTCAAACATATGAAGTGAATTCTATTGTAGACTTTCCCAAACCCAAGAGGCCTACTGTACTTTTACCAGCATTGTGAAAATGTTTACTTTATTTTGGTGACATTTGATTTTGGTTTGTTTTTGCAAACGGTGTGATGACGTTCTCAGACTCCCATGGGTTTAGTAAGGGCTTTTGTCAAACTACAGTTGACTTTAGCTGCATTCAAAGCTTTGTTTTTAAAGTCTTTCCTTCAATGTCTTCTCTGCGGGAGATTGTTTAGACCGAAAAAGGACTTAAAAAGGGATAGTTCACCCAAAAACTAAATTCTGTCATCATTTACTCGCCCTCAAGTTGTTCCAAACCTGTGAGAGATTTTTTCTTCTGTTGAACACAAAAGAAGACATTTTGAAGATTGTTGGAAACCGGACAGTTGACGGTAGCCATTGACTTCCATAGTATTTTTTCCTTTTCCATAGAATTCAACGGCTACCATGATCATGAACTGTTTGATTACCGACATTCTTCAAAATAAATTATTTTGTGTTCAACAGAAGAAATAAACTCATTCAGGTTTGGAACAATTTGAGGGAGAGTAAATGATGACAGAATTAGCATTTTTGGGTGAACTATCCCAACAAAAACCCACAACCTCACAGAGCAAGCAAATCATTTAAATATAGTAAACCATAGGATAAAAATGACAAATTATTATTTCCATGTTTTTTCAGAAAAAAAAAAAAAGATGTACTAAAAGCACAAACTCTCTTTCCCACTCAAATGCACACTTGCACAAATGTGGATTTGATACGTGGAAAATGATTTGATCAGTAAAATAGTTAAGCAACTTAAAAGCTACATGACATTTCTCACTAGCGAGGTAATAACGGCGCTGTTTGAAGCAGAAAAACTTACAGTTTCGCTATTCGCTATTATTAACACATATTCAGGTAATTATATGGTTACCACCTCGGGTGTGCACTATTTTCTAACAATTCAACTGCCTGTCATCAATTTTTGCTTATGTAAAGCTTCCTAAAATTTTGTTTTAGAGTCCCCTAAAATAGGTTTCCATGCATCCAAGGTCAAAAAAACATATCAAGCGTAGCGTTAGTTCTGGCAGGTCACGTTAGTCAAGCTCGCATCAGCTGACTCTCAGCTTGTAGACTTTCCCAAACCACAGATGCCTACTGTACTTTTAGCATTGTGAAAATGTTTACTTTCTTGTGGTGACATTTGATTTTGGATTAATCTGTTGGATTTTTCTGTTGTTTTTGCAAACAGTGTAATGACATTCTCGAACTCCCATGGGTTTAGTAAGGTCTTTTGTCAAACTACAGTTGACTCTCCTCTTTTCGTATTCTACCTATAGGAATACGACATCTATCACTGTATTCATATATATAAGCTCCTTCAGTATTATCAACAGCAAACGCGTTTCTCATTACCCTCCTCCATCCCCAGCTCCACCTCTCGTCAGTCAGGATTTGGTATTCGGATTCCCCTTGAATCAAAATAAATTCTCAAATTATGGTGTACTTTAAAATCTTGAATTAATGGTTATAAGGTGCATAGAAATTATAAAGTGGGCTCAAAAGGAGTCCTTTCAGTGCCATGAGGTACAGTGGTCATGTAATGAATTGGAGTGTATTGGACTTAACATAACTTTATCTCCATCTATGTCCTTCTCACTTATTACACTATATCGCCCTCCATCTTCTAAGAACATGTTATATGAACATTTAGAAAATATGTTAAAGGAATGTCATTTTAATAAGGAAGTGATTATTATGGTAGACTTCAATTGGGAAGACAAATCGTCAAGGAAAACATTAAAACAGATCACTGACGATTGTGATCTTACACAGTTGATAAATGGGCCTACCAGGGTAACAAATTCTACAAGAACACAAATAGACCTAATATTTAGCAATAGGCCAAAGCGAATTGTTAAATCCTTTAATATGCTGACTAGACTATCAGACCATAATATGACCTTAATAGCCAGGAAGCTAACTAACAAGCGTTTCAATCCATTTGTCCAAGAATCTTGAAATATCCAAAAATATGCAGGGTCAGTTCATAACAGAGCATCAACTTGGATAACATACTTTTAGGAAGATCTTTGGGAGAAGACAGTCAAAGATTTACACAACAACTGCAGAGATCAATTGATGCATTTACATGCAGACAACGGCATAGGAAAAAAAAGAACACCATTCCTTGGATAACCACAAATATCTTACATTTTATGAAAAAACGGGATGGCTTTAAAATTTTATCTAAAGCAAGCAGTGATAGACATTTTCACTATGTTACGGAATAGAGTAGTCAAAGAGATAAGGATAACCAAAGCAAACTTCTTTTTGACCATAATAGAAAAAGCAGGAGGTAATACTAAAACTATTTGGAGCCAGTTAAGAAAATTAATGGGACATAATGTTAACAATGCCAAATCAATTGAACTTGTTGGTGGTGGAAAATTAAGAGACAAGCCAGCTGAAGTAGCTGATGTTCTCAATAATCATTCAAATATCATAAAGTGTTTTTCTTCTGAATATAAGAACACTCCCTGTCAAGTCGAATAGACCGAGCCAGCTTTCAACATAGAATATATCACTGAGGCAGATGTCGTGAGAGTGATTATATCCCTGAGGCCATCTCGAGCGAAAGATGTCATTGGAATGAACACTGTTATGTTGAAAGAGCTCTCTGAATCATTAAAGGGATAGTTCACTTTGAAATTAAATTTTGGTATGTTTTAGCTTACCTCAAGGGCATCCAAGATGTAGGTGTCTTTTTTTCCACAGTAGTTTAAATTTTGATATGTTTAGGTCAAACCGTTCTTGTCTGACAGTCATATCATGCAGGTCTATGGTCACTGTCTCAAAGAGCACCACAGAGTCCAAATTAAAACAATTCCCCATCGTCCAAATTAAACAATTCCCCATCGTAAGTAAACATTGATGGCCTAAGACACGAAACGAGCGGTTTGTGTGAGAAAACGAACAGTATATATATCGTTTTTACCTCTTGTAACACAGCCACGACCAAGTGATCTGAGGGCGCGAGCGCTTCCTTCTGTGTGACGTGTGCGCAGACTGGTGCATAGATATATTTACACTAGATGTCGCATTAAAGACATTCGTTCCAATGAACTGCCGTAGCCAAGGTGACATCTAGTGTATACATCTATGCACCAGTCTGCGCACACGTCACACACCAGGATGCGCTCGCGCCCTCAGATCACTTGGACGTGGCTGTGTTACAAGAGGTAAAAACGATATAAATACTGTTCGTTTTCTCACACAAACCGCTCGTTTCGTGTCTTAGGCCATAAATGTGTACTTACGATGGGGAATTGTTTAAATTGGACAATGGGGAATTGTTTTAATTTGGACTCTGTGCATGCTCTTTGAGACAGTGACCATAGACCTGCATGATATGACTGTCTGACAAGAACGGTTTGACCTAAAAATATCAAAATTGAAACTACTGCGGAAACAAAGACACCTACATCTTGGATGCCCTTGAGGTAAGCTAAAACATACCAAAATTTAATTTCAAAGTGAACTATCCCTTTAATATACCCAATTACGAAAATTGTTAACCTTTCAATTGCTCAGGGATTGTTCCCAAATGTGTGGAAGTTGGCTGCAGTCTTTCCTGTATTTAAAGGAGGTGATCGCTTGTCCATCTGCAACTACAGACCTATTAGTATCCTGCCGGTGGTTTCCAAGGTGGCCGAAAAACTTGTCTTAGAACAAATGACAAATATTTAAATACCAGTTCCTATTCTTTACAAATGACAAAAATTTAAATACCAGTTCCTATTCTTTACAATTCAATTTGGCTTCCGTATTAATCATTCAACAGAAACCGCCAATTGCTATTTCGTTGACAAAGTTAAGTCACTGTTGGATCGAGGAGGGGTTGTTGGTGCTGTTTTTCTAGATTTCAAAAAACATTTGACACCATTACTCATGGAGTTCTTCTATCTAAGTTACATACTTTTAACTTCGACACAGGCACTATTAAATGGGTAGAATCTTATTTAACACATCGGACTCAGTTT
The DNA here is from genome assembly GCF_949152265.1 of Phoxinus phoxinus. Taxonomy (NCBI): domain Eukaryota; kingdom Metazoa; phylum Chordata; class Actinopteri; order Cypriniformes; family Leuciscidae; genus Phoxinus; species Phoxinus phoxinus. The sequence goes on from NC_136877.1 coordinate 46,515,317, forward strand.
GTTAGAGTTAGGAATCATCAATCAGGTGATAGTTCCTTATCTGCAGGTGTCCCACAGGGCTCTATTTTGGGTCCACTTTTATTTTCTTTGTATGTACATTTTGTATGACTTGCCAAATGTTTGTCCTAATGCCAACACCCAAATGTATGCAGATGACACCGTAATCTTTGTACATGCTAACAGTGCAGCTCAAGCTGCTGATCTGCTATCAAACTAGATGCAAAAGATTACAGAATGGTTCAAGTACAATTGCCTTCAACTGAATGTATCCAAATCTGTATGTATGTTTTTTAGTAAATCTAAAAGCCGCTGTGCAGAACCGGATGTAGTCGTAGCAGGGGAGAGACTACAAGTCGTCTCAGATTTTAAATACCTTGGAGTATACATAGATAACAATCTTACTTTTAAATTACACATTAAGAAGGTTTGTAATCGCATTAAGTACAACCTGGAAAATTTTAGATGTCCGTAGCTGCATGTCAAAAAGAGCCACTTCGATGTTCAAGCACTCAATGATTTTATCTCATATCACCTATTGTTTGACAACCTGGTCACAAGCTAGCAACACTTCTCTCAAACCACTACTCTCCCTATATAAAAAAAAAAACCTTAAAGTACTTGATAGGAAATCCATATATTATCATCATTGTCATGTTTTTAAAAAGTATAATTATTAAATTTTGCAAATTTGATTATGTATGCAGATCTCTGTCTTGTGTACAAAAGTGTACATGGACTGGCTCCTCCGGTATTGCGCCAGTTTGTAAACACAGCACCAAATGCTTAGATCTACAAGGAGTGCAGCAAGAGGTGACTGCATTGTCCCGTTGAGGAAGAGTGCGCTTGGTCAAACAGCTTTTTCAGTCAGGGCTGCTCGTGAATGAACCTCATTCCAATTCACATTAGGAATTTTAAAACTTACGCGTCATTTAAATGAAACTTAAAGAAGTGGCTAACAGGTAGTCAGGACTGTCACCATTACATTTGACATGAAATCTTGCTGCTACCCTGTCTTCTCTGTCCTGCCTGTTTGTTTGTTTGTTTGTTTGTTTGTAGGTTAGGTTGTCTGACTCATTTGTGTTTAGATGGGTGAAACCTCTGTTGTTGGTTATTGTCCCAGTTATATTGTTTTTTGTGCATGTCCAAAAACAGTTTGGCATGTGTGTGTTGGTGTTGTTGTTGATATTGACCAATTTTTCTATTTTATATGTTGGTTTAGTAATTATTTTATTCTTATTAACCTGTACTATTTCAATCCTTTTATTGTTTTATTTTTTAGGTGTGACTGTCCAGGGACAGTAGATGTAAAATAGCCTTTTGGCTAATTTTGGCACACTGTACATTTATTTATGTATTATTAGTGTGTATTGTCCCTGTTAAATAAACCTTAAATGAATAAACGGAACCATACCGCCAATCCAAAATATATGCTAGTTGACCGTTCGCAAAGACCCGCCCCCTTTAGTTACTGTTGCTATGTCCGACAAGCTACGCCACTCTCACACACACCATGTTCTCAAGCAGTGAAAAACACATCGCGGAGCAGAGAGGACACTGACTGACAGACAGGACAGACCAGGTTACTTTTCGGTTACTTTTGATATTAAACATATTAAACAAAGACTCACCTTTCAAATTTGGTCATTTTTTAAAAGAAATTTAAACAATAAATACTGTTTTGTGGCTCTTTAATGTGTCGTGTCAGATCGCTGTAGAGCCTCAGTTAAAGCTGCTCATGAACCGATCATCTCTTCCTTCTAGTTTATTTATAGCATCAAATAAACATGAATGAACATCAGAAGGAATGTTGTTTTAACCGCGGAAAGGCGTCAGTACACTCCGCTTCTCAAGTTCAAATCCTCCCATGTTAATCTACTAACTCTCCTGACTGCTTTGTCGGACAAAATGGCGGATGGCGAAGTATGATTGGTCAGACCACCTGTCACCTGTCACCTGTCAATCAAGCCCCCTGGGAAGGGTCAATTGTCAATCGTATTTGACGATAGTGTTCCTGACAGAACTTACATTTTCTCACAATAATGCATCTGAAACTGAATGTGTCTTTTCCCAAAACATTTGTTCACATGGAACATCAAAACAGGAAACAGTCCAAGGAATGTGCATGCAATGTCAAGGACAGCACATACTTTGACATGCTACTGAGAGGTTTGGCCATGTTCGAACAAAACAGAACAAAACACTGAAATCATGTATCAGTATGCTTAATTCATCATACATTAATAGTGTCTTTTACAAGTTTGACTGAGGCAAAATAAAACACAAGCACTGTCCTTGATCTGAATCCATTCAGCAATAACCCTTAAACTCCTCATGTAGAGAGTAGTTTCATTTCATATGAAACAGAAGTTATTCTTCCGCACTTTGAATTCTTGTACAGCTTCTTATCTGACTGACCTTGAGGAAGTTTCTTCAACTCAAGACAGTTTTATATCTTTCTCTGTTTGACCCAGATTACTTCTTTCAGACTACAAGCCAAATTAGCCCTAGCACAGCAACACCATCACTGGGCAGCACCACAACATCTCTCCACATTCACGATTTGTGTTCCCAGGCTTATAAAAGAAGTGCTGTTTGCGGCAACTCTTTTCTTTTTTTATACATTTGGAAGTGTGCCATTAGACCACTCATTATTCTCAGGAACTGACTAATGGTCTGTCCCTCCCATGGCTCCTTACGCAAGCTCTCCACCGCTCCCTGTGAGAGAGAAAGAGAGGCAGGACGTGAGTGGGAGAAGTTCTAGATGAATAAAGATAACATTTTTTTTCTTCTTTTTGGGAAACATGCAGACTTTCAAGCCTGGGCAAAACGGATGAAACTAGAGAGTTGTTTTGTTTTCGAAGAGCAAGCGCAGAAATGTTCCTTTTTTAACCCATTTGTTTTAATACTGTATAACACAATACTGTGTTGAAAATCTACTCTACAACTTTGGGAACCCCAAAAATTGCAGTAGTAGGGCAGAGTCTCAAGTAGTCTCGAAGTTGTTGTTCCAATAGTTATGAAGCATTGGACAGGAAAACAAACTTATGACTCAGATTATAGGGTGACATGTGATATCAATCACAACTGCCATCAACGTTGGAATAAGTTGCAGAGAGCCGAGCTTTGGAGCAATGAATCCTATGAAATATTTTAAACAGCGTGAGCCAAAGCCGAACACATATTGAGCTTGTGTGAATTCACCCTACTCGTGTTACCACTTTTAGTCTTAGCAATAGTGCAATCCTCTAAACCAATAAGCTGACAATAAATCCTGGAAATCTCAAATTTCCTGATCATTTACTCACAACCACGTCAGATATTCATGTCTTTCTTTCTTCAATCGGGAAGAAATTACGGGTTTTGAAGAACACATTCCAAGATTTTTCTCCATATAGTGGACTTCAACGGGTTGAAGGCCCAAATTGCAGTTTCAATGCAGCTTTAAAGCCTCTACACGATCCCAGCATAGTAGACATTAATCACTATAGCTTGCAGAAAATAAATAAAAGGGGACCACATTTTTTCAAATAACAATATCCAAAGTTGGCTGTGTTTAAATCGTTGTTAAAAACCTACTTATTAGAGGTAGCATGGGGGTCAATCTGAACTTTCTTTCTCTCTCTCTGTGAAAGTAACAGTATGTAGCCGTCTCCTGTCTTATGTTTACATTCTATTGCTTGTTGTATGTATTTTTTAACTAAGTGTTTTCTTCTATTGTTTGTGAAGCACCTTGGGCAACATCTGTTGTATTATGCGTGCTATATATGTTATGATGTTGGAAAGGTGAAGAAGGGAATGAACCTGAATCGCAGACAGTAGTCACAGACCACGGTTTATTAAGTACAAAAAGGGAAAACAAAACCCACGAGGGGGTAAAACAAGACAGGACTATGGTGACTAACTAGACAATGATACTGACAGATAACTAGAAGACAAATAACTGATACAAGAAATTGCTCAATAAGACAATAACTCTAGACAGGTTACTCAAAGACTTGACATGGATTAACAATGAACCGACACAGGACAGCAAACACAAGGGGATTTAATAGGGAGACTAATGATAACAGGTGACACAGGTAAAGCAATAATGACAAAACGAGGATAACAAGGAGGCCGGGGCTAGATGACGAGACAACACAAGCACATGGCCCAAACAATTGTCCATGCGCTTGTACACAAAACATGATTCTGTCATGATCCTGCCACAAGACCAGGGAAAATCAAGGACACTAAGGCAGAATCATGACAATATAAATAAACAAAACAAACAAACAAAATCTTGTTTTTTTTAGAGCAAACCGAATTATTTCTAAATGTAGTGTACCAGTCAACTCTGTCAGCCATAGTTTAATCGTTGGAGCTTCCTTTTTCTTCCAAAACAAAATAATACGTTTTTTTAGCAGAAATTAAACCATACGAAACAATACAACAACATTGTTGTACCAGTGTAAGTCTCAAAAACTCTTCAGAAACTTTTTACATTACATTTTTAACCCAACGTTTGGGTTTGTCCATATTTGACCCAAAATTGGGTTGAAACAACCCAGCATTCCAATGTATCTGAAAAAAAACCTGGAAAATCTTATTCCAGAAACTTTGTAATTTTGGACACATTACAATGAGACAGGCATATAAATTTGACATTTCTCACATAATGGAGACACTTTTGGAAATATTTTTGGAAATAAGCCTATGAAGCCCTTTAAACTGAATGAGACAATGTCTTGCATTAATGCAACACCTGTGGATAAGTTCAAGACTGTGTTCCCACATTTCACAAGAAATTTCTACTGCAAGTTCCTCTTCCCACGGAAAGGAGATGGTATTACCATTTCTATGACGTCTTTCCAAGAATGCATCCGGATACATAGGTGTGGCAGTAACATACCGGAAATTAGGAATGTAAAACTTTACAAAGTCTCTAATTTGAAGGTACCTAAAGAAATTATTTGAGGGAATATTATATTTCTTACACAGCTGTTGAAAGGAAGCAAATTTTCCATTCATATAAATCCCCTATATTTCGTAACCCTACATTTTTCCAAATCTCCAAATGCACTGTCTAACATCGAAGGGCAAAAGGAGGGGTTAGCTGAGATAGAGAGCAAAAACGAAGTTTAAAATGCATCTTTAACTCCAAATACGAATAGAATTATGAATAACAGGGTTGTGTTATAAAGTGAACTGGAAAACGCCTTTCAACGTGACCTTTCAACGTGATCACGTAATGTGTGGTGCATCGCAGAGCTAGTGAGACGAGCATTTGAGCTTACAAAGTATATATGTTTTTTTGTTTTTTTTTTAAATGATGGTTTGGCTAGATAAGTCCCTTATTTCCCAGCTGGGATCGTGTAGAGCTCTTCGAAGCTGCATTGAAACTGCAATTTGGACCTTCAAACCGGTAGACCCCATTGAAGTCCACTATGGAGAAAAATCCTGCAATGTTTTCCTCAAAAACCTTAATTTCTTTTCGACTGAACAAAGAAAGACATTATTAAATTATCAGTGAACTTTAATTCTGAAGTAACCTAATCCTTTAATCACAAGAAAATCCTGCCAAACCAGCTTGGGTGGTAAACAAGGAAAATTTGGGGAAGAGGTGGCCGCTCAAACTCAGAGGACAGCTCTGCGTAACGGCAGAAGGAAACAATTTTGTACATGTCTTTAAAATACCTCAGTCCTTTATTGCACCACACCAGAGAAACAGGGGCAATGATACATGTGGGAAATGAGTGATTCATAAATGATGCATTTAAGAGATAAGAGTAAAGGTGATCAAATATCTCCTAAATTGAAACCATCTTAAAAGAGAGCGGTTAATAGGCAAGAGGGCAGTAAGTAAAACTGAATGAAGTGGAAAGACATGAATTTGCCTCCAATCTACACCAGCTTTTGACCAGTATTCTTATGAATATTAGATGACCAAAAATAGCCTTTAAAGTTAGGTAAAGACAGCCCACCACTATAGGTTTACAATTTTGGAGTAATACTTTACAAATCCTGGGCACTTTATCATTCCACAGAAAAGAAGTAACAATTTGTTCAATAGACTTAAAAAAACTAAACAAAGGCAAAAACAAAGGAATACATTGAAATACATAAGAGAAATTTAGGAAGGACATTCATCTTCACTATGTTCTTCCAATTAAGGATCAGGGAAGATTACACCACCTTTGAAAGATTTCGTTTGAGCTAGCAAGCGGGTATCATTGGCAGAAAAGATATATGATAGAGATCTAAGTGACATTAATCCCAAGATATTTAAACCGTGTCCCTAAATGGGACATCAGAATTATTAAGTCGCAGAGCCAAGGCGTTTATACGGGGTAACGCTCACTCATAAAGAGCTAAATTTATTCAACATAATTGAGAGAGTATCGGGTTACAAACGTATAACAACAAATAATTGGCGTGAAGGGATAATTTCATTTCGTTATCAGAACAAGAAATTAATTTAAATAATAATTTAAATAACAAGGTCGATCATAAGGCAATTGACAGAGGCTCAATGACAAAGCAAATAGCAAAGGGGAAAAGCACACATGCCTGACGTGAACCACGCCTTAATACTGAAGTATTCTGAACGTGTAGTGTGTACACTTGCCTGGGGCTGGCGTTAGCCTATATAAAAGACATCCAGAATCCATAAAATAAAAGCATTCCCAAAACCAAATTTTTTTAAGTACAGAAAAAAAAGAGACAGCCACTCAACTTGATCAAATGCTTCGAGAGAAATCATCTCCTCCGGGGACAACAGAGGAATGTTTGGAGTAAATTATGTTTGAGAGAGTATACGAATTTTAAAAGAAACAGCTGTCTCCCTTTAATTAAACCTGTTTGCTCTTGTAGCCCCTCCAGTTGGCACCGCCTAACAGGGAGGATAAAGGGCCCTATTTTAACGATCTGAAACGCAAGTGTCAAAGCGCGAAACGCAAGTAACTCTGTGGGCGGATCCCGGCGTTGTTGCTATTTTCCCGGCGGGATAAATTCCTCTTGCGCCTGGCGCAAATCTAAAAGGGGTTGGTCTGAAGAAGCTTCATTATTCATAGGTGTGGTTTGGGCGTAACGTGAAATAAACCAATCAGAGCGTCCTCTCACATTCCCTTTAAGAGCAGGCGCGCTTGTTCCATGGCGGATCGCTATTATGACGGCGGATTTGCCGGCGCACGCCAGGAGCGGTTCACAGCCGAGGAGACCGACGTTCTCGTCAGGGCCGTAAAACACAGAGAAGTGACATTGGGGATGATGGGAGAAACCCACCCAAATTAGCTTCGGTTAAACAGGCGTATAATTTGGGTAAATGTGTAGCCTAATCTAGATTTTTTTTTTTTAAATCTAGATAGATCTTTTTCACATCTTCACGGACACAACAATGATTTCCCTCGTGTGTTAATATTTTTCCTTGTAATAATGTATGATTTGCAAAAATGAAAACTGCTGCGTCTGTTTAGATTAGAGAATCAAAGTGGATACGCGTTAACACGCTACATTATGGCCAAGCACGCGCCCTTAAAATACCATATCACAAACGCGCAACGAGCCACTGTCTTTAGACTGTTTTTTTCCTGGTCAGTGGCGCAATTGCTTTCTAAAACTGGAAAATATCACCAGGGAACGTTTGCGCCGGAACACGCCTCCTCTTTGCGCTGAACCGCCCCCGCGAGCGCAAGTTCATTCCCTAATTTACCAACGTGCGTCTGTGGAGGGAAAAGTCCACTGTGTGCGGGTGCAGAATAGGAATGATACATGCGTCAGTGTACAAAGTCAATTGCGCTGGGTGCAAGATAGGGTCCAAAGACTGCAGTCTCGAGTGTCAGTCGTGGAGCGCCTCTTGAGATTAGAGGTGTGAGGTTTACACGCACAGCTCTCACTGCCCTACGTCATGGAAGGAAGTTTTCATGACGGAGAGCCAGCACTTGTGCCGCTATCTTAGCATCAACATTCTTTAGTGAGGAGGCCTGTAGGAACTGCAAGATGTGGGATCTTTATCCTTCTTTAGACGTAATATTATGGAGGCTTGGGAGATTGTCTTCAGCATTGAGCCACGCTCAAGAGACTCTGCATAAACTGATAAGAGTAAGGGGGCAAAATGTCTGTAGGGAAGTCATCAGGGCATGGAGCTTTGGATTGCTATAGGATTAGTTAAACAACACGTTTGGGTGGTGGAAATTAATAGACGAAAAGATTGAAATATGGTTAAATACTGCAGGAGCATCCCAAGCAGAGGTGGACAAAGTACACAACTTCCTTACTTGAGTGAAAGTACAAATACTACTGGTCAAATATTACTCCGTTTCAAGTAAAAGTTGTAAAGACCGATTTTTACTTAAGTAAAAGTACAGAAGTACTCGTTTTTAAAAGTACTTAAAGGAGAACTCCAGCGCAAAATGAACCTTTGGTCTAATTACACATTGTTACCTAGTCAACAGTTATCTGAGATTTGTTTTCATGATTATCGAATGTAAATAGTTTTATCTCTAAAAACAGTTTAGCCTATAACGCTAATATAACGCTAGTATATTGGGCATAGAGTAATGACAAATACAAATCGCTTGTTAATACCACTAACAAGGCTCAAAATAGCCCCACACTAACAAGGCAGCATAATGAGGGTCCCTACATGCAAACCGAAGCATTGAGAACTTTGTCAGTGTCCAGACAGTTTAATAAGAAGATATTTTATACATAGTCAACTTCACGTATATAAGCAGAATCCATCTTTGAAAAACAGACTCGATCAGTCGATCAACGAAACGCCGATCCAAATGCGCTGAACTGTGTAGAATCTCATATGGTCCAGCGCATTTAGATCGGCGTTTCGTTGATCGACTGATCGAGTCTGTTTTTCAAAGATGGCTTCTGCTTGTATACGTGAAGTTGACTGTATGTATAAAATATCTTCTTATTAAACTGTCTGGACACTGACAAAGTTCTCAATGCTTCGGTTTGCATGTAGGGACCCTCATTATGCTACCGTGTTAGTGTGGGGCTATTTTGAGCCTTGTTAGTGGTATTAACAAGCGATTTTTATTTGTCATTACTCTATGCCCCATATACTAGCGTTATAGGCTAAACTGTTTTTAGAGATAAAACTATTTACATTCGATAATCATGAAAACAAATCTCAGATAACTGTTGACTAGGTAACAATGTGTAATTAGACCAAAGGTTCATTTTGCGCTGGAGTTCTCCTTTAAGTATAAAAGTAAATGTCAATGCATTGTTTTATTATTGTTGCATGTAATACTTACAGTACCGTATGCCTCTGAATCTCTGCCTGCCTACCCTCATATCAATATCACATTTATTTCTAGAGCGCAGTTCCAGTCGTGGGATTCAATAGTGTACTCAATAACGTCGACAATGGTTTCGGACACCCAAATGGCTGTTCCCCGTTTTTTGGCTTTTAATATGATTATGTTAGCTTTACTGTTATCTATAAGCTAGTGTGCTCCAAAACAATGACAACATTTGCATTTAGAAGACCAAACCCAACGTTGAAAATTAAAATCAGGTTGATGTCAGAATCCAATGTCAGATTGACATTAATCTCCAACGTTGGACAGATGTTATATTGTGGTTGAAAATCGGGTTGACGTCAGAAACCAACATCAATCGGGTTCTGACGTCAACCAGACATTCATTTACAACCAAAATGCAACCAAAATCATCCCTGGCATTCTACTCAAGGACCTTGACAGAAATGTAGGGGAGTAAAAAGTATGATATTTGTCTTTCAAATGTAGTGCAGTTAAAGTAAAAGTTCCCAGAAATTAATAGTACTCAAGTAAATTACAGATACTCAAATAGTGCACTTAAATACAGTACTCAAGTAAATGTACTTTGTTACTGTCCACCTGCCAAGTAGCGACCTAAGTACTCCATGGCTCCTCAAACCAGAAGTCCTAAATTCTTTTGATTGTTTGGTCTGATGTTTTTTTACGTTATTTGCAGGTGACAAGGTCAAACTTTTTGGTGAATGATTTCAAGAGTTGACAAAGAGCGGTTATGTTGGCCGGTTGCCTCTCACAGACTTGGCTGACTCCTGTATCTGTGGTTTGTTGGTTATCCAAACTCCAAATCGAAGAACATCTTGTAAAGATGTTTTTATCTTTTATCTTCACATACCATCAATGCAATCTTATGTAAATGAGAATATTTAACATTTTATTGAGACTTGAGACTGACAATGTCATAATGTCAAATGATGTATTATGTGTCATAATACATCATTTGTTTTTTTAAGTTGTGACTGTTACAATGTTGTTGCTTGTCAATTCAGTAAATGTATCATATTTTTCACAGTTAGAATGTAATATTCGTAATGTAATATAACATTAAAACTGTAAAAAAATATGGTGTGTGTGTGTGTGTGTGTGTGTGTGTGTGTGTGTGTGTGTGTGTGTGTGTGTGTGTGTGTGTGTGCGTGCGTGCGTGGCGACAAGAGAAGGATTCGATATCATGGCGTAAACAGGGATTTAGGTTTAAACAAAGGATACGAGTCAATGCCACTTTTTCCTGCAGTCTGAACGGGGTCGTATGCTTCCACAGAAAGTCAAATAGCATTCTGTCAATATCTGCACATGCAGATTGATGATGGCTTTCCTGTCGTCGTATTGACTCTGAATGAGTAATTACGGGCAGCCTTAAGGCGTGCGAATTAAACGAATTCACTAAATGCACATAACACTTTTTTAACATAAAGCACAAATAACTATTTAAACGTATTAGAAAAATAACATTTTACAATATTATAATGGATTTGAAGAAATTGTACAAACATAAACAGCTTGTACTCACTATATAGGCCTACTTGACGTGAGAAAGTCACGCGAAATCCAATCAGAGCAGTCAGACTGACACGGATTTCCAGAAATGCGTTTTGAATAGGATTTCAAACAGATTTGTAAAAATCTCATTTCATGTGATAAAAATTAAATAAAAATCTAATTTCATGTGATTTTTGGCCGTTCACACTTGCTAAATCTGATCGGATTTCAATCGGATCTATGCACAAAAATCAGAATTGGACTGACAGTCTGAACGGAGCCGAAACAAATCATTTCAAATTAAGGTTGCACTACAAATATCCTAATATCCTTCAGTTTGACTGAATGAGCTGTCAATTTCCCTTTGTGTTTTTAGACACTGTTAGCTCATCTTTTCCGAGGAAGGCTAGTCAACAGAAACACAATCAAACGCTGAAATATGATAGTAAGATCTTGGTGAAGGCCTTAGAGTTAAATACGTGTGCAAAGAGAGGTCTATTGGATATTTCATTGAAAGGCCATAACTTTTGCTACATGGAGTAATTGAAGATTTTGAATTGTATTTTCCTTCAATTATTATTGTTGTTCTTTGCACGTGCATGTTATGTTTTGTGTGTAAACATTGGCTACTTGTTTTTGTTTTTTAAAAGGATAGTTCACACAAAATTTTTAATTGTGTCATCATTGTCCTCAGCCAAGTATGCCTTTTTCGTCTGTGAAACATAAAATAATATTTTTTGAGTGTTATTATTTGTCCATACACTGGAGGTCAATGGAAACCAAAAGTGTTTGGAAGCCAACATACTTAAAAAATATCTTCTTTGATGAAGTTTTTGAAAACGACCGTTATCGTCTCCGTGTAAACTACAAAAAATGTTTTTATTACGTGTTCAATCTATAGGCATGTCGTTTTTCTTTACAAAGTGACATCGCCAACTACTGGCATGAATAATACAGCGTTTTTAGTCATTTTTCGCTGATCCGTGTGAATGTGGATAATTTTGACATGCGAAAAATGCAAAAAGAAAACCGTTTGTTTTTAGTACATCATTGCCGTGAAAACACTCTCAGATTCACCTTAAAATATTGGTGTGTGGGACACGGTGAGCATGCAGACTGACACTTAGTACATTTTTAAAAGCTTAGTTTTTAAGTAAACTATATGGTGCTAAACGGTTTTTGAAATAGTATTCTCAATTAGAACAGAGTAGAGGTTTGGAGCCACAAATCACAACTTAACGAGCAGTTTAATTTTTTACTATTATAATTTTTTATATGATGTTTTGTTTTGTATTATATCAATATATGCTCATGTTCATGTTCTCTGCAATAAAACAATCCTAACTTGTCTATATGCAAGATGGCATCCACCATACTTTTCTATTCTCACTATATTGCTGCAGTTATTAGTGTTTTTTGCCCATACAATGAAAGTCAACAGAAACAAAACTGGACTGTGTTTCTCAAAAGCATCGCTAAGTTGATCGTAGAGATCACTGGCTCATGATACTTTTGGGGAATGAAATTCTGTTTGGTAAACCAATGTTTTTCGAAATGTCTTCTTGCATGTCCCACAGAGAAAAGGAAGTTACACATGTTTGTAATGACAAAACAATCAACTATGAAATAATTTTGGTTAACTTTGTGACTAATAATTGTGACATTTGACTTGCTCAATCCATTGGCCTCCCCCGCAGTCTAACCATTTCCAAGTTGAAACGTGTTAATCACACCCCAAAACCTGACAAACTGCTAATATAGGATATCATTTTTTCCATGTAATATTTCTTAACAGAACTATTAAGATTAAAGGGATACTTCACCTCTGGAAAGATGAATGTGTATTTAAAATGGGTCATTTAGAAATGTGAAATTATTTTTGAATTTGGAGCCTTTAGACTGAGAAAAGCCAGAACATGTACTTGGCTCATGTGGATGAAAGACAACAACTCCCAGAATGCACTTGCTTCTCTGCCCTACGAGGCCACCCCCAAGCCACGCCTACCGGTAAGAGAGCGCCGTTAAACAACAAGGCTAGGCAACTAGTGAGTCTCCGTGACGAGTCTGCCCAGGATTTCGAGATCGCCCAAAATGTCCAGGATTCGGCTTTTGCGTTCTACAGTCGCCATTCATCATGTTTACTGCGGCGAGCAGGACGAGACTGACGGCCGCGGGAGAACGACGCGAGGCCGGTGGCGTGATTACTGATGAGCGACACCTGTGTCTCGTATCTCTCACGGGAATTTTCTTAGCTATGTTAAAATGCACATTAACCGATCACTTGTTTAGTGTTCATGTAAACACTACATTCAGATTCACCAATTGGAATGAATTCAGTCCGATTGAAACAAAAGGTGTGCATGTAAACAATGAATGGCAACTGCAGAAAGCAAAAGCCGAAATCCCGGACATTTTGGACGATCTCGACGGCCGGACATGTCCGGGAAAAAGAGGATGGTAACCCTTACTACTCAGCTTTCTCCACAGAACAAGAGCCTGTTAGCTTAGCTTCCAAATAAAAGATGGCTGACACTATTTGTACATTCTGTGAGTGAGATCCCACCTTCTATGGGCGGGTTGAAAACACGCGGATCTAGCGCCTTCTACTGGCTGTGGTTTTTAGCCTCTGGCCAAAAAAGCCTAGCCTGGTAATACCAAACTCTGCTACTTCGCTTTGCTTCATAGACAGAGTCTGGCATGGCATCATTGAAAAGTGTTTTCTTTATCGCGGAGGGGGAGGGGATCTCGTCTGAAGTATAAAATCATTGGTTACCCGTAAGCCAATCACATAACGTTTGGTTATGCGCCAGCTCAGCAGCATCGAACTGCCACTGTAAACACATTATAAATAATGCGAAAACGAAACCATCGAGAGAAATACCGGAGTGAACATGGATGTCAACGACTTTTGTAGATTATGTGATGTAAATCTACGCATCCAAGGCACAATCGGGGCCTCTATTATTAAACTATTATTTGACAGTAAAGAGAAACATGAAAATATTTGCAGCCAACTGTCAAAGTTAGGATTCGTTATGTCAAACACAGCTCTTTGTTCATTTTGAGTCTGTCGGAAATGCTGCAACTTAATTGCAAGATTACAGCATGACATGGCAATATTTACGAACTGGAAAAAGGAGACACTGACCTGTCAAAAGGGTGCCAGTTCGAGCTTGACAGATAAAAGAGACCTAGATATCACATATCGACATCACCTCCATTCAAAATGTTTACCAAACACTCTTCTTGTTCGTCCTTCAGTTTGGAAATGCCGGGAATATTCTCCTCAACAGAGCGAATTGCATCCCTTGTCTCCATATCCGCGGTCGTTTTCGATTTCCCCAATCTCAAACTCGGCGCTTAGCGTCTACGTCACCGCTCTCAGCCCGCCCTGTGTTCGTTGATTGGCCGGCTGTTTTCAGGCCGGAGGAAAACTGAGAGACATGTCGATGTCTCCATAGACAGTATATAGGATGTCTCAGACTAAGTACAGAAGCAAAAATGAAATAGAGCGGAAGTACGAAGTCTGACGTAGTCAGGCTAAAAAAAGCCTCCGATGACGCAAATTTTTTTACAGACAAAAAATACATAAATCTCTCTCATCTCAGGGGGATATGAGGGAGGGAAGCACGGTAATTCGAAAATACTACAGGTTTTCTACTGATACAAAGCTTAATGCTAAATGCTGAAGTATCCCTTTAAGAGTTCACGTGAGGAATAGACACTAGACCCAAAAATAAAGTTCAGTCATTAATTACTCGCCTTCATGTCGTTCCAAACCTGTAAGACTTTCGTTCATCTTCTGAACACAAATGAAGATATTTTTGATGAAATCTGAGAGATTTCTGTCCCTCCAACAGCTACACAACTGACTTTTTTTGATGCTTAAAAAAGTTCATAAAGAGATCATAAAACTAATCCAAATGAATTGAGCGGTTTAGTCAAAAAATTTATGAAGTGACTCAATCGCTTTATATGATGAACAGATTGAATTTAGGCTTTTATTCATATATAAACATTCACCAACTCACACATCAGTTAAACGGAGGCTCAAGCATGTTCGCTTGTTGCGCGAGAACCAATGATGTTCATTCTCGTGTTACGCAGCACGTTTGAGCTTCTGTTCATGTTTGCTAATCAATGTTTATATGTGAATAAAAGCCTAAATTCAATCCGTTCATCATTTACATATTTAATATGGATAAGTGTTATGATCTCTTTATGAACTTTTTGAAGCGTCACAGTGTCAGTTGCGTAGCTGTCAATGGAGGGACAGAAATCTCTCAGATTTTTTGTGTTCCAAAGATGAATTTTTTCCCATTTTTGGTTGAACTAAACCATTAAGCTTAAGGGGATAGTTCACTTTTAAATTAAAATTCTGTCATCATTTACTCACTCTCAAGTTGTTTCAAACCTGTATTAATTTATTTCTTCTGTTGAACACAAAGGAAGATATTTTGAAGAATGTCGGTAACCAAACAGTTGACAGTACCCATTGACTTAGTAGGAAAAAAAAATACTATGGAAGTCAATGAGTAGTACTCAGTACTGTCTACTGTTTGGTTACCGACATTCTTCAAAATATCTTTCTTTGTGTTCAACAGAAGAAATAAATTAATACAGGTTTGAAACAACTTGAGAGTGAGTAAATGATGACAGAATTTTAATTTTAAAGTGAACTATCCCTTTAACACTTGCTGACTTAATTATGCAGCATGAACAAATGATCTGACAAACGTAGTGAAGTCATGTGACAACAACTAAAATGTTTAATGTGGAACAATGATCTTTAGGCTACTTTTTATTTAAAAAAAACACTTTTAATATATAAGCGTTGTTAATGCAGTCGTTTCTTTTGTAATCTACATGTGTGACAAGCCAAAGAAGCGTTGTATCAAAAGAAGTGATTGACGAACATTTTCTAGATTGAGGAGGATTGATGGGGAGTTATAGACCTGAGTGTGACGTCAACGTGTGTGTGTGTGTGTGTGTGTGTGTGTGTGTGTGTGTGTGTGTGTGTGTGTGTGTGTGTGTGTGTGTGTGTGTGTGTGTGTGTGTGTGTGTGTGTGTGTGTGTGTTGAGGGGAAGCAACTAACTAACCATGCAACATGATTCAGTTTTAAAGATCTTGAAACGCCATCCGCTGGTGACTCCTGCTGGTCAGAGCGGTGAAATGCAAAGAAAACTTGCATGTAAAAACACCTTTTACAAATCAATTGCAACTGCTTTGATGCTAGTTTTTAGTTGAATTGTGTGGCTTGTTTTATGGAGAGCTTGGTTTATTTCTAACCAACTTGCTTGGTTAGAAAAAAAAAAAAAAACTTATGTTTTTTATATTTTTTATAATGTCATAATTTCACATTTAATCTCCAAATTAATGTAGAAACAACAAAGACAGTATATTTTAAATATTTGTCTAAAGGGTAGGAAATATACAGAAATTTTATAAAGTTATCACACAGTTTGCACTGCATAAATGTTAAATTGTACATAGATTAATCCGTATTAAAGAAACCTCAATTTGTTTTCATGCCAAAAGTTCAAAAGATAGCATCCATTCAATTGTTTTAGAAAAAAAGGTCTGAACATGTTTTAAATAGCCTATAAAGAAAAAAAAGAAAATATTCACTATTTGTGATGTGGCAGCGAGCTCTAATGCACATACGGGATCTTTTTGTGTTTCTTAGAGGTTGAATTCATTTCAGAATCTGCCAAACTTCCAATACTTATTCTGAATAGGATGTCTACTTCATAAATTGTATAAAAATTGTAAAAAATAATGGTCCAGATCACTCAAACAACACATGGAAATGGAGGCGCCCTTATATGGGCAGTAATGTCAACTAGTGGAAAAGTTTGGTACTGCGCCCAAACAAAATCTCACTGAAAGCTTATTTTTTGAGATATCAACCTAAAATTTGAATCAAAACTTGTTCAGATTTTTGGCTTTGAATTTTTTTGTTGCATTTTTAGAGTCCACCAGGTTTTGAAAATATGTATTTGATATAAAAAATGAATAAATAAATGTTTAACATTATACATTTTCATAAACTCAAACTTCTATAACTTTTGTTCTGTTTAACTTTGTTAATTTATTTCACTTCGACAAAAGATCTGCCAAATGTCTTCTTTAAAACAAGACAAATCTTACATCGCTTAAGGGGTTAAACAGGCTAATAAGAGACTATTAAGTCAAACGATTCCTTTATGTTATAATGTGTCATTAAAATGTCTACAAATGTATAAATCTTTTTTTCTTTCTTTTTACTAGACACTGGTTCATGGGTTCACAGAGATTGAACCAAAAGTGCAAAATTCAGCATCTTCCCTAGACATTTCACAATTTGCACATTTTGCAAGTACATTTTAATTTGGAACACACCCGTAACTAAATTAAATAAAAACAGTAAGACTGAAATTAAAGAGCATCACAAATAGGCCTATATTAAATGTATTTAACAGAGACACGGTTCTGTGAGCAATTTTAAGTAAATGATAGACTATCTCTTTAGTTCTGTGTTATAGCCTAAAATAAAGATTTACAACAATTTCGCTAAGACATCTGGTCTCAATTTTAATATCACCAAATTTGAGTTATTTTCACGTAAGACAACCAATGAAATTCCGAAACGAACGATTCCTCGTTTATTGAAATCACGTGACTTATGGGAGTTTTGGGAGTTTGCATGTAGGGAGATATGTAGATTGTGGTCGTTATTTCACTATCTATCAGAAGGTGGCAGTGTTAAACAGTGAGTGAACGCCTCACTAGTCTAGTTTTTACAACAAGTGTAGCCTACATGTGTCACTTTCCCCCGTTTTTAAATAGTGTTGCTGCTGCTATTGCTTCCGTTGTAAACGGAATAAAATCTACACAACCTAGGCCTATATATTTTTTATAGCCTTTTTTATTAATTTATTATATATAAAAAAACGATTTATTTTATTTATAACTAATATTTTTTCAGCAAGGACACAACTGATCAAAAGTGACAGTAAAGACATTTTTAATGTTACAAAACATCTCTACTTTAAACAAATGCTGTTTAACTTTTTATTCATCAAAGAAATCTAGAATAAAATTACCAGTTTCCAGAAACATTAAGTATTATACATTACTAATATTACTTTGATAATAGGAAATGTTTTTAGGAGCAAATCAGCATATTGGAATGATTTCTGAAGGATCATGTGACACGTGTAGAAATAGTTTTTTATTGTTGTTGTGAAATGAAAAAGTGACAGTTTTAGTAATTTACTAATTACTACCCCCCCCCCCCCCCCCCCAAAAAAGAAAGTAAGCATGCAGACGTATTTCTCCTCCCTGTCTTAACTGTCATTGTAAATGCGACATGTTTTGTATTTGAATGAACATCAGACTTTCCCCGCCTATTTCTCTTACTGCACTTTGTGAGAAGCAGGAAGAACGTGCGCTTGTTAACCACAAACAACCGTCAGTGAGCGAAAGCGAGAGGAATCGGATTCACACACATAGACAAACTACAGATCCGCGTGTCGTGACTCCGGACAGCTCTGATGGAGCTCTATACAGAATCAGTGGACTATCTGAAGGCCCATGGCATCTCGTCTGGTAAGACTGTTCAAACCATATTAACATTGCCTTACAATACATGTCTGGTTTATTTACTTCAGCCTTGAAGCATATATATATATATATGTGTGTGTGTGTGTGTGTGTGTGTGTGTGTGTGTGTGTGTCTGTGTGTTATATATCATGTTATGTTTTTCTAACAGTCACTGAGGATGAGACAGTGGATTCTGACTTGCTTCAGGATGTGTTCCCTGAGGAGACGGAGTGGGTTACTCACAGCCCTCTGCAAACTGAACCATGTTTGCCATCCACTCCAGTAAGTGTGCCGTTCAAACCTTTACAGATGAATATATAGTGTATATTGCAGGTGTAAAGCAGAATAACGTGATAATTTTAAAAAAAAAAAAATCAAATACACGATACTGGTTATTCTCAGTGCTGAATTATCCGAGTTGTAATGTTTTCCCCCAGACAGCCGACAGCCCAGATGACCTGCTTCAGAAGAGAATGGTGGTCCTGAAAGGGGTTTTAACCAGCGAGGAGATCTACCTGTCAGAGCTTGAGACGCTGCTCACGGTAATATGCTCAGACTCTCAAACAGGACTCCTACTAACATTCGTCAGTGGACATTTTTAGATTGTAAATATTCACATTTCCTGGCCCAAAGCATTTCCTCAGTATGGTGTCAAAAGACTCTTTTTTTCCCCCAGACTGTACAGATTGTGAGTTGAAAAAAGTGAAAACCACTGAGGTCGAGCAACAGAGATAAGATAAATAAATAAATGTTATTTCTAGCTTTTATTGCCAAGCCTCCATATTTACTACTTCCTTTATTCATAAAAATAAGCATAACTGCAATGCCGTTTGTTGCCTAGGTAACAGTTTATTGTTTTGTCTTTAAACACCTCATAATATATTATTCATAGTCATCCGGTCCATATCAAGTTAGGGTTTCTTCTCACGCTCAAGACCCCCCTCAGCACTTCTTTTTTTACGATTCTCTACCAGTTTCAGATGCACGTTATTTAAATCGAACCTTCTGTCATTTCCTGTAGGTCAACTTCTGTTTCCTTTAGTGAAGTATTGCTTCCCTTTCTAGTCAAACCATTAGTGGTTATCATTAAACTAGAGACTTTCCAAAAAGTACAGAATGCATTAAAAAAAGTGTCATGTTTTCTACCACTTCCTCACAGGAATGGTGCCAGGCAGTCAAACATTAGTAGTTATAAATGAAGAGGGGAAAGTATATTTAAACTAATGTTTCAGTTAGTGTGCATTGTTGTTTACATTATTCATACTATAATGTATATATAAGCATGTGTATATTTTTCAGCTGGCTACATCAGTTATTTTCAGCATAAGCAAATTTAAGTTCCCAATCTTTCTTTCGATCTCTGATGTTTGTCCGTCTCTTTCTCTGCAGCCCATGAGAGCTTTGAGGGCGACAGCGGGAACCTCTCAACCCGTGTTGTCCACGGATCAGGTTCAGACTGTGTTTTATCAAGTCCCCGAGCTCAGAGATCTGCACAAGGACTTCTACACTAGCCTTCGGACGAGACTACAGCCAGATAAAGTGACGGATCGGCAGGCACAACGAGACCCGGGGAGGGAGGAGGGCCCGGATTTGCAGCTTTACCAAGCCGAGCATTATTTATCTGTGGGAGACCTGTTTCTTAAGTTTGTGAGTTGTTGTTATTATTATATTTTTTTGCAAACGTGTTTAGGTTGGTCATATTATAAAACCGATCTTATTTTACAAGCATTCGCAGTTCACAATTGACAACAGAAATGATAATTGAACATGCTGTATTCTCTCTTGGCCTAATTTTTGGTGTAACATCAAACATTTGACTCTATTGACCCATTTGGTCGCACCAATTCCCACCTAAAAAGATTTAATGTCAACTTTTAAACTTTTTTTGGGGTCATATTAATCAATTTCATGGAATTGTAGTTCAGTAAGTGAGTTATATGTTGATTATGAAGCAGCTCTGACTGATTCGGTGAGTTTATTAAGTGAAGAATTTGTCGGAAAAATGAAAAATCTGTAATATAATTTATTCCCTCTCATGTCTATCTGAACCTGTAAGACATCTATTTATCTTCAGGAACACAAATGAAGATCTTTTTGATAAATTCTGAGAACTTTCTGTCCCTCCATTGACAGCTACGCAACTACCACTTTGACACTTCAAAAAGTTCATAAAGAGATTTTTCAAAAGAGTCATTGGTTTGTGAATCGTGTGGAACGTGCAGAGTGTGAGGAAATTGTTGTGCAACTTGTTGTAAAACCGCATGTTTACAGAATAGCTCCGATATATCCATTTGTTAGTATTAACTTAGGCCTATATTGTACTATCCACCTTATTTTTCATGTGAGAGCTGGAGTGGCCATTTATAAATTCAATGGCTGCATCCAAATCGCACACTTCACTACTGTATAGTAGGCGAAAAACAGTATTTGACAAAAAATAAGTATTTCCGAATTCACAGTACTCATAAAATAGTAGGCAAAAAGTTTCCGGATGTCCTCCTTCTTCCGGCGAGATTCTGAAGTGTGCATATGATGGACAGTTTACTATCCCATGAGGCGTTATGCTGTTTGAGATTGCAAACTACCATATTATTTTAATGCATTGTCGTAATTATAAACATACTCGTTTGTAGCACAATGGTTTTACCATTTACTGCACTTTGTTATTCTTAATCTCGCTTTTTTTTTTTTATTGTGGTGTAATTTGCAGGTTAACCAGTTAGGTGTGTATCGGGGCTTCATTGACAACTATGAGAATGCAGTGGAGATCGTGCTAAAGTGTATGCAGTCGGACCAACGTTTCAGGACGCTTGCAGAGGTCTTACACAATTCCCTTTTTTGCAAAGCATCACTATTGTTATCTCTCATACTTATTCTGGGGGGAAAAGTCCCATAGAGTTAAAATTGGCATGTCATGTGTGAGATCATATCCCTGTGCCATACGAACTATTTACAGCACCCTAGCAAACATAAAACAACATGAATGAATGAATGCAATCACACAGAACGCACTAGCAACTACCGAGTGCCAAGATTTGCCACTGCTTGCACCGTTCACATTTTAGTTAACTGTATTGTCTTTTAGAGGAGCTGCACAAATGAAATCCCTTTGTCTCTTGTTATCTCTAGAGTATGATGTCCTCCAAAGGGTCAGACCATGTCAAAACTAAGTACACCTTTGAAGGTAAACAGTGCTTCTCTTTATGGTTTTGAATAAATGATTAAATGCTGGGAACATTCAATTATTATTATTCTCCGCAGCTCTCCTGTATAAGCCGTTAGACAGAGTGATGAAAACCACCCTCGTGTTGCATGTGAGACGCTGTTCAGGATCACATCTCTCGTTTATTTATAAATATTCATTGATGCCTCTGGATTTATTAACGTTTTTCCCTCTATCCTCCTCAGGACCTGTGGAAGCACACGCCCCCCGATCATCCCGACAGCATCACGCTACAGGAAGCGCTTCGTCTCACCAGCAGCTTCCTGTCTGGGGTCAATGAAAGGTCGCAGTGCAAACGTGCCGTCATGCTTAGCAGAGGAGAGGTACTCCCTCAACTTACACTGCACGTGTCACGTGTTCATGCGCATTTATTTTCAAATTTAACATTCGAATCATCATATGCACATGTGCATGTCCACAGAGACGTCAACTATTGCGTGATGGGTTTGTGGTCGATGTGTGTGAGAGTGGGCACAACCTGAGACACCTCTTCTTGTACGCCGACATGCTGCTATGTGCTAAACTGACAAGTGCAGGGTGAGCCTCCACTGATCACAGCTCACTGAAAACATCAAAATCAAAATGTAAAACAATTCTGTTACGTATTAGCATGATATGGATGTGTGATCTTATGTGTATTGTCATTTAAAGGAGGCAGGCACAGTACAGATTTTGCTGGTACCTGCCATTGGTCGGCCTGAAGCTGCATTGGGCAGCTGAACATCTGCCCTCATCAGACTACCAAATGAAAATCAGTAAAACCAGAGCCAAAATGTACCAGCTCAAACAAGCACTCCAGCAACATATGGTAAGGCAATTTGCATGTGATTGACTGGGTTTTTCAGTCATTAAACTTAACAAATATGCAAAATTAAAGGTGCAGTAAATGCTGTTGAATGTGGATCGGACCGAGCAGGACAACACTATTGTAGCCAATCAGCAGTAGGGGGCGTGTCCACTCATGATGGGGGAGAGTGAGCCAATCAGCAGTAGGGGGCGTGTCCACTCATGATGGGGGAGAGTGAGCCAATCAGCAGTAGGGGGCGTGTCCACTCATGATTGGGGAGGAGAGAGAGAGCCAATCAGCAGTAGGGGGCGTGTCCACTCATGATGGGGGAGAGTGAGCCAATCAGCAGTAGGGGGCGTGTCCACTCATGATTGGGGAGGAGAGAGAGAGCCAATCAGCAGTAGGGGGCGTGTCCACTCATGATGGGGGAGAGTGAGCCAATCAGCAGTAGGGGGCGTGTCCACTCATGATGGGGGAGAGTGAGCCAATCAGCAGTAGGAGGCGTGTCCACTCATGATTGGGGAGGAGAGAGAGTGAGCCAATCAGCAGTAGGAGGCGTGTCCACTCATGATGGGGGAGGAGAGATTAAGCCAATCAGCAGTAGGGGGCGTGTCCACTCATGATGGGGGAGGAGAAATCGCTTCCTGCACCTTTAAAGTGAAAGTTCACCCAAAAATGAAAATTCGTTAATTACTGACCCTCATGTCGTTCCAAACCCGTAAGACTTTTCTTCATCTTCGGAACACAAATGAAGATCTTTTTGATGAAATCTGAGAGATTTCTGTCCCTCCATTAATAGCTACGCAACTGCTACTTTGACGCTTCAAAACGTTCATAAAGAGATCATAAAACTAAATCCAAATGAATTTACCGGTTAAGTCCAAAATATAAAAAATGTTTTATTCACATATAAACATTCATAAACTCACACATCAGTTGGAGAAGCGTCTCGCTGCAGCCTGCGGTGGACATCCAAGTGTGACGTTAGAAGTCACGCCCATGTCTAAAAACGTCACATTCTCATAGCGTGATTCCCCCCCAAACCAGTTCAGCAGAAACTCCGCCCTGATGCCGATTCTTAAGGTTTTATTGGTCACGTCAATCACTGTACTGATTGCCTCCACCAAACACTGATCCCTAAACCTACCCGTCACTGTAACCTTAATTAGAATGAGGCATTTATATAGCGCGTTCATATACTACTGTCCACCCAAAGCGCTTTAAAATCATATCAGGGGATCTCTCCTCAACACCACCAGTGTGAGCTTCCACTTGGATGATGCGACGGCAGCCACAGTACAACGGCGCCAGTGGGCTCACCACACACCAGCTACAGGTGGAGAGAGGAGAGAGAGTGATAGAGCCAATTCAGTGGATGGGGATTATTAGCAGGCCATGATTGGCAAGGGCCATTGGGTGGAATGTGGCCAGGACACCGCGGTTACACCCCTACTCTTACGAGAAGTGCCATGTGATTTTAATGACCACAGAGAAGTGGTTTGGGGGGGAAAAAGCGCTTCCTTCATTAACTTTGAAGCAGAAAGAAGCTTTGAGAAGACTTAACCCTCAGACTTTTCTTTTTTCATTTTCTTCTTATATTGCTGTTTTTCTGAAACCCATCTAAAACCTACCCTTACGCCTTAAAAACCTTTCAATTGGAAATCTACATACAACAAATCAGTATTGGACATACAATATTGGACATGGCCGTGGCTTCTGACGTCACACTTGGATGTGGACAGGGTTGGTTGTCCAGCACAGAATGCAGCGAGCCCACCTTGATCATTTGTGGTAAACATTTGTGGCTCAAGCATGTTCGCTTGATGTGCGAGAACCAATGATGTTTGGTTGAGCTTCTGTTTATGTTTACTGATCAGTGAATATGTGAATAAAAGCCTTAATTCAATCTGTACATCATACAAAGCGATCGAGTCTCTTCAGAAAATTTGGACTAAACCATTCAGTTCACATGGATTAGTTTTACGATCTCTTTATGAACTTTTTGACGCGTCAAAGTGTCAGTTGTGCAGCTGTCTATGGAGGGACAGAGAGCTCTACGTTTTTATAAAAAATATCTTCATTTGTGTTTTGAAGACGAACGAAAGTCGTACAGGTTTGGAACGACATGAGGGTGAGTAATTACTGACCGAATTTTAATTTTTGGATGAACTATCACTTGAAGAGTGTTAATGCATCAGGGTGTAATTTTTTTTTTTTTGGAGTGTATTTCTGACAATGGCACTGAGGTTTGGTAAGCCTCCAAAAAAAAGTTCTGAAGAGGAAAAATAACCTTTTTTAAAATAACAGAACAGAAGTGAAGTTCCGTTTTAGATAGCTTCATAATTGTGTGTTTGTTACAGAAAGGAGGCAAGGGATCAGTTTCTCGTGCTGTTGATCGCTTGAGGAGGAAGTTTGAAGAGTGTGAGATCTGGCTCTTGACAAACACACCATCTTTTACTTTAGACCTACACAGCACCAGTGGAAAGGTGAAACCACAACACACAAGCACATCCTCTCTGTCTAAAACTGGCACTAATTTTTCTGGATCAGTTTTAAAAATGTTTAATACATTCATAGCATTTTTCACAATACATACTGTTCTGTTCCAAAGCAGTCGAATAGATACAGAGAATAAAGGTTTAATACCCCTAATGAGCTGGAATGAGCTTAAAGGCTTGCCAAGTATAAAGGAACCAGAGTTTTGTGAACAAAGACCCAAGTATGACTAGATCAAATTTCCTTCCACAGAGTCACACTGTCCGACTGTTTTCTTTGTGTGACCTGAATGAGTGGAAAGAAGCCATCGAGAAACAGAGCGGAAACTGTGAGTGCATCTTTTTCCAACTGTATGTTGTCCTGATGATTGATTTTGTGATCATAACTCGCATTTTTGTGTATGTATGTGTTTGACAGGTATGGAGACGGTTCCTCCAGACCTGCTGTCTGTAACTGGTTCCTGTATTAAACTCAGAATGACCCAACAACCTCCCCTTCACTGCGTTCGATCCAGTAAAGACCCCTCAGTATCTCTCTTTCTAACTTTACCTCTGTGAATTTTGCTCTCACATTGCCATCACACTTGTGCACAACGAATGCTCTCTTTTTCTCTAAATTTCACAGATGAGAGTACACACATATGTGGCAGCTTATATGTGATGGTTCAATCCGCGTGTGGTCTGCAACAGCCGAGCAGTAAGTGACAAAACACACGTTGTCTGTAGACGAATGGAAGTTTCCAAGCCACACATCAAACCCACAAACACATCACATACATTCTGCCCTAAATATAAAGCACATATTGCTTTCATAAAAGTTTCCGAAGTAACACACTACAAAGAAACAATGTGCCAAATAAGCTTCAAATAAAATTGATAATTAAAAAAAGCACCAATTTTCAATCAATATACAGTACATATTCTTTTAAAGGTGCAGTAAGTAATTTCTGAGAAGCGCTGTTGAAAGTGGATAAGACCGAGCAGCACAACACAATTAGCAGTAGGGGGTGTGTCCACTCATGATGGGGGAGGAGAGAGCGTAAGCCAATCAACAGTAGGGGGTGTGTCCACTCATGATGGGGGAGGAGAGAGCGTAAGCCAATCAACAGTAGGGGGTGTGTCCACTCATGATGCGGGAGGAGAGAGCGTGAGCCAATCAGCAGTAGGGGGCGTGTGCACTCATGATGGAGGAGGAGAGAGTGAGCCAATCAGAAGTAGGGGGCGTGTCCACTCATGATGGGGAGGAGAGAGAGTGAGCCAATCAGCAGTAGGGGGCGTGACCACTCATGATGGGGGAGGAGAGAGAGTGAGGCAATCAGCAGTAGAGGGCGTGTCCACTCATGATGGGGAGGAGAGAGCGTGAGCCAATCAGCAGTAGGGGGCGTGTGCACTCATGATGGAGGAGGAGAGAGTGAGCCAATCAGAAGTAGGGGGTGTGTCCACTCATAATGTGGGAGGAGAGAGTGAGCCAATCAGCAGTAGGGGGCGTGTCCACTCATGATGGGGAAGAGAGAGAGCAAGAGGGAGATTTGAAGAAAGATTGTAGAAAGAGAGATGGCTGAGAGACATTACAAAAGAGGAAAGCTCAGAGGAATATCACTGGGAAAAGAAGGGTTATGAACATGCAAGAGCTTTAGGACCCGCGTTAATATTAGAAAAGCTTTCCAGCCCTGGAGAGACCTGAGCGGGAAGCATTGTTTCTGCTCCATATGTGAGTAACATTGTTTTTTTCATGTTTCACAGAATCAAGATATACTGTTGTTGTAATGTGAGGACAGTTTTGAGTGTCATTGTTTGTCTGGATCTGCTGCTGTTGGCGACTAACAACCAAACTCGTGTTTGTAATTACTCTTGTGTACTGTATGTTCACTTTGTCATTCCCTATCGTTCATCCGTCGTCTTCGCTTTATTTTTTGCAAATAAATAAATATTTTATTTTTCTTTAGCAATGATAAAGAGCTCTTGCATTGCGTGTTTGTGCATTTTGGGTGTGGAGCAATGAAGTGAGGGGTGTGTTTTTTTGGGCTGATTTCAAATATATACAGTGTTTGTCAGAAATCGCTTACTGCGCCTTTAATTAAAATTCCATGCAATGAATGCATTGAACAATGTCTTCCTATAAGCCTCTTGTCTTTATTTCACCGGACCTTTCAGGTGCATATGTGTGTGTGGAGGTAGACGGCTTTGAGTTTTACGACAGACGAAAACAAACCTGCCTTTCAGCCTTCTGTGTTACACCACAATGGGATGAAGTGAGTGGTGGGAAGCCATTGTGAATTTTTAGAAATAATACAATCTGTGATTTGTATTAATGTACTTCATTTACTGAATTGATTTGAATTGTATGTGTTATGGCGTATAGGAGCTTGTGTTTCAAGTGGACGGAGCTCAGCAGCTGTTTCTGGTATTTGTGTCGCAGTATGAGAATGACACACAGGATGACATTGTGGGCAGGGCGGTATTAAATGTGAGTTCACGTACACATACCTTTCAAACGTATAGGGTTAGTAAGATTTTTTCTTTATGGAATTAATACATCTATTCAGCAAGGATGCATTAAATTGATTAAACTTGTCAGTGAAGACATTTATAATGTTATGAAATATTTCTATTTCAAATAAATAGTGTTTCTTTAAACTCTATTTATAAAAAAAATATTTAAAAAAAACGTATTATGGTTTCCACAAAAAACTAAGAAGCACAACTGTTTTATTTGAAACCAGAATTATTTTTGTGGAGCACAAAATGTAGGATTTAGCAGAATGTGTCAGTGGCTGTCAGGCTCCAAAAATCATATTTCTTGTGTACTGTGTTATAAGTCATCCGAAGCCAAATTATGCTCAAAAAATATGGTGACAAAATGTACATTTTTCGGGTAGTCTAAGTCCATCGTGCATAATACTATGGTCTGTAACCGAATCATTAAGACTCACTGACATTTTTACCATCATCTGTTATAAGCTTTAGGTTAGACTACACAAATATATACAGGTTTGGTTCAGTCTGTCCATTTAGGTGTTGATGTAATGTATAAAGGAACTGTATTTTTGTGCTTTACAGCTGGACCCTGACAACATGTTTAAGAAGTGGAAGAAAGTCACTTGTTCTTTGGGCCAAGTTGATGTTACCCTGTCAATCAAATACTTGCCCCACCCCCTCGAGCCCCCTAGCACCACCCCTCTCGTACAGGAACCAGTCTTCTGCGTGCCGATTGGACAAGTGGCAATGTGAGTTTACAATCCAAACCATTATTACAGATCACAACTTACTAATACTGTAAGGAAGCTGCCATAATGCTGTATTTATTCAGTATTGATTACATTTAGTCTATAAAGTATTTGAACAGGTGCTGTATGTATATATATATTTTTGTTACTGTACTAAAGAATAAAAATACCTTAATATGTTTTGCAAAAAGTTCACATGTTTCTCCGGAAAACAATTCCACTGCCAGTTATTCTACTTTGAAATGTGTATTCCTTGTCAAAATGTTTTTGTTTTGGTCTGTATGTTCCCGTCCGCTGCCAATTTACCCAATAGTATTTTCACACCGCGTCCGAAAGCGCATACTCTCTTGAGTAGGTACTTATTTTGAATAAGTATTTACTTCACGACCACTAAAAAGTACATTCTATACAGTAAGAGTGTGTGTAGTATGAATGTAATTCTACATTCTCCATGTTGTCATTATCATGTGACCTACCAGCGTCAGTTGTGTCGCGTCACTGTCATTCACAAATCCTCTCCCGTGGCCTCATGGGATAGTAACGTGTCCATCGAATGCACACTTCAGAATCTCGCCGGAAGTAGTATTATGAAAATATCTCACAGATTTGTACCCATTTTAACCACTAGTGCTCAATATTACATACTGCACCGCTTTAAGCCATAATAAAAAAATTATTAATGCTATTGCGTTTGATAGCAAAGCAAAATAGCAAGAATATTAAAGCAAAATATCAAAGCAAGTGGCATTCATTTATTAACATTTTTAACACTTCTCAAGCTAAACGTTTCAAAATATTATTTTTAAAATCTTACTATGTACACTTCTATTCAATTTAATGATATTCATACAATTTCTGTAAATTAGGAGGAAGACACACGTTACAATCTTTTAATAAGCTTCCTTCTGTCATCATGAGGTTTTCATTTGTGATTCTGCTTTTTAAGAGATGTAGAAATAGAGCTGTTTTGTCATCAAAAAAAGGAAGAGGAGAATGAAAACAGAGTGAGAAGTGTTTAAAGGCTTGATTGTGTCTGTCTTTGTGTGTTTACAGGCAAGAGAGTGTGCTGGTCCCTCACATTGTCCGGTCCTGTGTGGAGGAGGTTGAGAGGAGAGGCATGACCGAAGAGGGCATCTACCGAATCTCAGGAGCCAGTAGCGAAATACAAGCACTTAAACATGCATTCAACACTAGTGAGTGTGTGTGTGTGTGTGTGTGTGTTACGCGTTGAACAACTTCAGATTTTTTTAAGCCGACATTTATGTGATTTAAAGTCGAGTTAGTCGCAGATGACTGAGCGCGGTTGCCTTGTGCACATCTATGATGACAGCGCTGCCCACAAGGCTGTAAATCAGATACAGATAAAGTGCCACTGTAAAAATGACATATGAATGCATTAGTGTGAGAAAGGGTGATTGCGTGGGAACTAATTCTACCTGGCAGCGTCTCTCTATATAGTGCATTCAACACTAATGAGTCTGTGATGTGTGAGCTACTGTCTGTATGTGTGTGTGCGTTACAATGCAGCACTCATTAGTTTAGAACGGCGTTTAAAGGACAACTTGGCAACTTTTTTAACTTAATAAAACTGTCTAGAAATCATTTGGATGGTTAAACAACCTGTTCTGGTGATATTGGTGACTTCCCCCGCTCCCCCCAGCGTTCCCAGGCGGAAAACCATAGACCGTATGTAAACTGGACACAGCGACCCCATAGGTTTCAACGGAGAAAAGTGAAGTCAATTAGAAGCACTCACTTCCTGATCGCCAGGCGAACTGCGCAGGCTCAAACTGAGCTTGACGACGTAGATGTGACGTGAGCAACCTGTAGGTCTTCTAGTAGCTGTGCCGAGAGAAATCTGAATCATTCCCTTCCGAATCTCGCAGAGACGGAGAGCGTGAGCATTAGCTGTCCATGAGCTAGCAGCGGGAGCAACTTTATCACTCTCTATGGGCTTCTCCCTTCACTTTATGCCTCCACGTCCTCCCGATTGCTTGCGAGCTTCTCTGCCTGTCCATACGGTAATTTCTCGACTTGTGCGACAGAGTCACCCGGTTATGACGCAATCGTTAGCCTATTTTTACAAAAACTGCTTCTACGGGGCCATAACGTAAGATACAAGGTAATGGAGCCTTTTATACATTTTCGTGTTTCTTTAGAAATAAACAATGGACAAACGGTGTCTTTAAACGCCTCAGATGTAAAGTTATTCGCTGTCAAAGTGACGCCAAAATGAATGGGAGTCAATTGAATGCTAACAGCAGGTGGGGGTCCGCTAGCCAATGGCGGCGCCCGGGGATACTTCAGTGTCTTCCGAAACACTGCCCCCCTGCGGAAAACCAACCTTCCATCTTGGAGACTACCGTCCCGGCAAGATAGAAATGGGAAGTCTCGTGAGAAGCGAGAACGAGAACGAGCGAGAAACACGAACTGCTTTATGGTTGATAACTGAATGTCAATGTTCTATGATAATGTGTGTGATGTATTACCCACCTCGGTAGACATAGCTTCACACGATAAAGTTGGCTTGCTCCGATCATAACAAATGCACATGAGAAGCGGTTGAAAGGGGGAGGGGGAGCGCGTGGGGAAAACATGCGACAACAAAAGTGAAAATCAGCGAAGAAATGACTAGTTGCAGAGTTCTGCTTTAACTTATGCGTACAATAAGCTGTTTAAAACGTGCATTCACCCGATCAGTTTTTAGCATCCAGATGGTATAATGATATCTTGTGGAGCGCTCTCGGAGTATGCCGTTTTTTTGTCATTTTAACTGTTGGAGACGGAGCGTAAAAGTGAACAAAGATTTATTATCCTGTTGCGCCCTCTATAGGCCATTATGAGCGACTAGTCGACGTCAAGCTTAAAGTCCCCCTGTGGTGAAAATCAAGATTTTAATATTGTTTATATGTCTATGTGGTGTTTTTAATTTGCTTTAAGACAAACCATGTGCAAATTCATAAGTCAACACCATTGCTGAATATTTTCTCTTTAAAACTGCAGTGAAACAAAGACAGTCTCAAAAACACGGTTTGAAATCGCTGGTGTTTCTGGCGTCACAAACAACCTTGTAACCAATCAGATCATCGTGTGATCGTCAAAGAGTGGATCTCTGAGCTGGTGTGAGTGAGTGGAGGCGGGGCTCATTTGCATATTCATAGAACCACATATACTAAATGAGGCAAGGGTGTAGAGTTGCATTTAAGATATTTTAGGGGATAAAATGATTGACAACAGGGGGACTTTAAAGCGTCATGGCAGAGCATTAAAGTCGACTAGTCTGTGCAAACCCTAGTGTGTGAGATTTTCACAGTACTTATCTCTAAAGTGTGCTTCTCTCTCTCTCTTTCTCTCTGTAGATTACCGCGAGGCTGTGAGTAAACTGAGGAGTGTCGATGTGAATGCCGTATCAGGCACTCTGAAACTGTACTTTAGAGAACTTCCTTTAACTCTTATTCCCTCTGAGCGATTCAAGGAGCTCTCAGAGGCACTAGGTGAGCCCAAGGTCAACAACTGCACATGCAACATTGATGAGGATGATGAAGCATTTGTAATGACAATCTCTCTCTCTCTCTCTCTCTCTCTCTCTCTCTCTCTCTCTCTCTCTAGACATTGCTGATCCATATCTCCGGGCCGACAGCATGCTGACTCTTTTGCAGGCTCTACCAGATGTAAACCGCAACACTCTCCTCTTCCTCTTACACCACCTGAGACGGTACATAACATCCTTTGAACTCGTAACTGTCAAAACACTGATTTAGTTTCACACCAGACCGACCTGAAATCACATCTGACTTTGATGGATGTAAATAAGAAAAATATTTTTCTATTTTCTTTTCTTTCTCTCCCCCTCATGCACATAACTCTCTCTTTCCTTGGCTTCCTCAGAGTTGCGGCGAGAAAGGAAGAGAATAAAATGTCTCTGAGTAATTTGGCCACAGTGTTTGGCCCCAGCCTCTTGCGCCCTCCAGTGGCTCGTGTCGACATATCTCAAGAAGTGGAGGTTCAGGTGAGTTATTATTGCTACTTCATTACAAAACATAAATGTTTCATGTGTCCAGTGTAGTATTGTGGTATTATAAGCGAGATACTTTCCGGGAAGCATGAAGCCATTTTTGTGTTCTGATCATCTCGGGTTTATTTTAGAAGAAGTGAAACCGCACATTTCTACACTGTGGATACTAGCGTATCGTCCCCACAATGATGTGGACTTATGAAATGTGGAAGAAAAGTCCCCTTTCTGTGTGTGGTTTTTTTTATCTCGTGTGTTACATTTCCAGTTGTTGTTTCCACAATTGTTGCATTAATGACCTATTTATCTTATCAAGCAACCAATTATAATCACATTAAAATCTTAGCAAGTTTATGCATTTTTAATCTTCTCTACAATTATATTTTTGCACAGTAATACAGTGAAAGGATATTTCTTTCCATCTTTTTTTTGGCCTGCACGAAAATCAAAAATCTAACTGCAATTTTTCTGATAAAAATTGCGATTCCGAAAGAAAAATAAATTCTACTAAAATAATGATTATTATTACTAAATAAAATATGAATCTAAATAAAAATATTACTATTGTAATATTTCAATGTAAAATAAAAAAATATAATATTTAAGAAACATAATTTAATTTTACCTTAAAATTACAATACAAATGTTTATAGCTTAATTTCTTCTTTTTTAAACATTAAATCATCAAGCTTTTATCTTGCCAGAATACCACAGTCATTAAAGCCATTAAAGCTTCTCTTTTGTTGACCACATCCAGTTTGTAAGCACTTCTCATTACATTTTCACTCCGAAACATGCAGTTCATATATATCATTTTATTAAAGGGGTGGTTAGTGTGTAATGTTGCTGTTTGAGCATAAATAACATCTGCAAAGTCACGACGCTCAACGTTCAAAGCAAAGGAAGATATTTGCTTTTAAAGAAATCGTTTTTTAAGGACTACAACAAACGGCTGATAGGGACTAGGGCGTCACTAACCCTAAAATTTACATAAACCCCGCCCCCTGAACACGATTTATAGATTATCATGACAGAATATGCTAATCAGTGACTAGAAGATAACTACACATAAGCTACATAAATTCATCTACTAACCATTCAGAAATGTCCTGTTGCTTCTACATGTTGTCACTTCTTCTTCTTGAGTCTCTCCATTATTGTCTGACTCCGGTTTGAACATAAACATTGACATTTTTAGTGCATGTGTGTGTGAGGTAAAAGGACACAAGCTCTTGTAGCTCCGCCCCCTTGTGCCGGGAGCAGCAGCTCATTTACATTTAAAGTGACAGACACAAAAACGGTGCATTTTTGCTCATCCTCAAAAAGTGACAATTTTAACATGCTATATAAAAATATCTGTGGGGTATTTTGAGCTAAAACGTCACGTACACACTCTGGGGACATCAAAGACTTATTTTACATCTTGTGAAAAGAGCATTATACCACCCCTTTAAATCGCGCCCATGCTGATTTGAAAACTGCACTAAGCCATATCCTTATTTTGTTTCTATTTTGATTAACCGTGCATCCCTGCTTATCATTGTTATTCGGATATTATTATTAATAATCACTTTTTGCAGACCATTAGTTATTTACATTTTTGGTAAACACTGCAAGTTCCATTATGATCACAGGCAAGGAATTAATGAATAATCAGTTTGACCCATTCAGTCCAATTTGAACACCAAGTGTGAAGTAAGCGTTATCAAAGTGAAGGATTAATCAGCCAATCACAGTGAGGAAGAGAATAGGTATAGGCGGCCATTGACAGGGTAGTGAGCCAATCCTAGCCCTGTGTCGACTCGTCTTACATGATATTTCACTTCCACGCGTGTGTTTTTGTTTTTCTGGTCACAGGTTCAGGTGATTTTCCTCTATCTGCAGTGTCAGAACCTTCCAGAAGCTCTTCTCACAAAACATCTGGACATTGATGAGCTAGAGACATGAGCCTTCAGCAACCAGACTCCTGTCTGTCTGTATCCATGTTCATGTTTAACTCGCTTTATTTTACAGATGTTTCATATTTTATTTTAAGATTTTTAATGTCATTAAAAAAAATGACATGACCACAAGACCATGTTTTAATGTTTCAGTGCTAAAAAAACAGTCACATTTACCATTGCTCGGTATTCCAATAGAAATCTGCACGTTTTTGGGAGTTTCCCATTGCACGTTCATACAGACCGTATTCGAGACGCTTCTGTAAGTTGCTGCTTGAATGGGCCATTTCGGGACTCATTCCTCTAAGGCCGTGTTTACACCTGGTATTAAGATGTGTTTTGGCCGATCGGATCACAAGTGGACGACGCTAGATACAGGTGTAAACCGGGTCAAAATAATTTTGAGCTTGTCCACTTTCCAGCACTTCCAGAGGTAGTCGAAAACACATTCGACCGGATTGCTTTCATAGTGTAAACGCTCATGTGATCAAATGCGTTCGAATAACCACAAAAGACGCCTACTCTCCGTCTACTGACATAATGCGTAACATTATGGGAATCGCTCTAGCCAGACGGGATTTAAACTATCGGCTGAAGACCCTAAAGCCCTATTCGCACGGGATAAGTATTACCTGGTGACCTCTAGTCATTTATAATAATTGCGGAGGTTGTCTGTGATCTTAATCCCATGCGAAACGACCATGTCTGTAATTTGTAAAGTAAAAATTTACCCCGCAAATAACCGACCATATTTCGCCGAACACCGATCCTGTGATAATATTAGTCCCGTGCGAATCGCCATCTCTGTGATTTGGCGAGGTCGTATATAATTTTCTCAAGGTTTTTGTTTTCTGTGCGCTTTTTTATCCATCTTTGGCAAAGAATGGAGTATTTTGATAGTATTTTGGATGCTGGGTAATATCGCTACACCATACAACTATACAATTAGCAGAAAGAGAAAGCTGAAAACCATCAGAAGAGCATGAATGACATGTATTGCAACATGCGGTAAGGAACATTGTTCTGTTTATGTTATATCATAAGCTAGGCCTGTAACGACAAGACATTTCCAAGCAATAGCCTATTGACGTCATATCCGGGAGATAAGTCAATAATTTCGAGTAAAATCACAGGCTTCCGTTATCCCGTGAGAATGCGCCACACGAAATTCAGATGTGGGGGGGGTAATTTCTTAATCACACGAGGTCCCCTGTCCCTGATAATACTAATCCGGTGTGAATAGGGCTTAGGATGAAAAAACGCACCAAGCTCAATGTTCTCTCATCATTCCTGATTTCTAACACACACACTCAGCGTTCGGCTGATCTTGCGGCTCTCAGAGCAGAAACTAAAGCGGATGTTCTCCGTGTGTTTTTCCGTCGTCTCCGGTCGTGTTCGTATGTAAATTTCGCAAGCTTATTTTGTCCATTAGATCAATAGATCTGTAAAAGCCCACACATTTACCCGCACATAGACCCTCCCCTCGAAGAAATCAGGACAGAAGTGCTTGAAAGTGGACAAAAGAGACGGATTAAAACACCAGGTGTAAACGGTTTTCTTGTTGTATGTAAAGGCCTCGATTGACTAGGACCTTATAGAAACAGACACTCTGGGTGGGCCGAGAGGGTAATAGGGGAGAAAGGTGAAGTGAGACACTTGTAATATCCTACCACAGATGGCCAATTCTCTCTCTCACACACACACACACACACACTTGTGGGGGTCACCAATAACAATGCCGCTCTCCCCACCCCCTCACCCCCACCTCCATGCAAATCAATCTGCTGCGGTTCAGCTTCAACAAGACCAAGTTCACCATGACACGCAGGAGCACTTCAAAGAGACCCATGCTTCCTAACCTCTCTCCCGCGGTTTCTGGGTGTTGCTTTTCACCTCAGCTTATGCCACACCTGGCCGGGGTGGCATTCTCTGTCCCTCCCTCGGCCTGATTTTGACTTTGATCCATAATCCAAACTCGGAAAAGCGCTCCCGTTCCCAGCGTTCCAGTCAGGAAAAGTGCAGCGATGTCAGATGTGTGCCGTAACGCCATCCAGACATGAACCCGGTTACAACGTAGCATCAAATGAGTTATGAAAAAAAAATCAGTGCTCCCACGCTAGGACGGCCACCAATAAAACAGGTTCCTGCGGTTAAGTGCTAACGCAGGCGGGATGATCAGAAAAGGTCTGGATAATAGTATAAAAAGGAGTGAATGATGGATTGAATGGGGAAAAGCACAATGAAAGACGGACATTATTAGCAACGGCTGTAACTCTGTAGGGGTCGAACTGAAGCTTAGATTTGAGGGCATAGTTTGAAATGTACATCAGATGCTAACAGACAAAATAGCCACATGAAATATGATCAGATCACTTTAGCACAGGGGTTTTCAATCATCTTGATGCCAAGGACCCCTAAATATAATAATCCCCTTGCAAGGGAGCACCTTCCTAAAATATAAAATCAGCTGTATTCACGTATTATACATAGAGCAGATATATATATATATATATATATATATATATATATATATATATATATATATATATATATGAATGACACATTTGTATTGTGTGAAGAATAGTAAACATGTTTTTTTTCCAGCTTTTATGAATCGTTCCAGATCGTTATACAGTAAAAGTCCCCATTGCTATTGTAGGTTTTTAAATATAACACGAATAACATCAAATCAATATTTTTGTATCAGGTTAAACTGATTATTAGTCACTAAACCTTTATCTAAACCGCTCACCCTCGGTCGCGCATATCCACCATGTTTTGTAGTTTTGGACATTGGGACGCAGGGCTGTGGAGGTACAGTCGTTGTTGCTGTGCATTGTGGGATTGAATAAGTGCACTTGATAACTTCCACTATGGTTTCGGACACCACTACAAATGTTTGTCTACTCAAATAGTGCCCTATTTAAGGGTATGGGGGGATTTCAGACACAGCCACAGTTTCCACAGCCCGATTGCAGCAACTTTAATGTTTATTACAGATAATAAGAAGGGACGATTTTGTTCTCCTGAAACCATGGGTGGAAAACCCTGCTTTATTCGCAAATGTTTTATGCGATGTTCCAATTTTTCACATAAAATGGAAACAGTCCTAAAACAAAAACAAAAAACTTTCCTGAAAAGTTTGTTACATGGAGAGAATTATGTAGTGAACTTCAGAATGTGTAGTGAAATTATTTAGCAATATTATTGTCACGATCAACTTTACACGGATTTTTCCTTTTGCAGAAAAAGTTTAAATGAACTCTGCTTGAAATTTAACCACTGCACATAGGCTAGCCTACTGTACGGAAAAAGCAAGATCCGCCGGTGGGAGTAAAATTTCTGAAAGGCATTTCCATTCTTTTTTAGTACAGTAACCCGTCCGTCAGTTAGCCTATAATCAAGCGTAATCAAGCTGTGGAAGGTCAAAGTTCATTTTAATTTTAGCAAACCCAACTAGCGGCACATGATGACTATCCTGATGACACAGATGCAGATCCACTGACCTAAAGGTAATTCCGTCGACTGAGCTCACGACTGCCATTTTGTCACTGTTTAGATGCATTTTTTTTATACACATTATGTAGCCTATATGTGTTCTGTTGAGGGGTACAGTATATGTACCACAGATGGCACCCGTTTCATTAGAGTTAACGCCAAGCAGGAATCCTGTTGCCATGGACGCAGTGTGTTCGTATGAGAGGCATGCATGCAAGGGATCAACTGGATTGACCTCCTCACTCTCGGGTTAACAGAAGCCGTGTG
The DNA here is from genome assembly GCF_949152265.1 of Phoxinus phoxinus. Lineage (NCBI taxonomy): Eukaryota > Metazoa > Chordata > Actinopteri > Cypriniformes > Leuciscidae > Phoxinus > Phoxinus phoxinus. The sequence goes on from NC_136877.1 coordinate 46,553,123, forward strand.
TGTATCTGGTTCCCCGTGCCCGTCTATGCGTGATCTGAACAAGAGTGTGTAAGCAACATGTTCGCGAAGGCTTATTAAACAGTGAGGTTCAATCTGGGGTATCATTACTCACACTGTGAGAAAGAACAGAAGAAGGAGAGAGAGCGTGAGTGTGGTGGAGGTTGAACTTTGCCTCTGTAATGCACTGTAGGCCTCATGTCTCGTAAAAATTCCCCTTGCCAGCCAGTAAACACACACACACACACACACACACACACGGGATCCAGAACTCACCTGCATTTACTCTGTATGTTTCCTAAAAGATTGTCATATTCCGGGTTCAATACAAGTTGACAGCATATAGCATATGTTGATTTCCTCAGAATAAATAAATGAGTAAAATTGACTCTCCCTCGTTTTTCCTTAAAGCTGGCATGAAGTTGTGATAGTCTCTTCCTTATTGTGACTTATGAAATACTGCTTCTCAAACAAGAAAAATTATAGGGTAATTGGAATTAGGAATTGTTTAATAGCAAATATGTTAAGGCTATAATTGTATAAAACCATATTCTGTTTAAACTTGTATTTGTTAAAGTTGTGTTGCTAGGGATATACATAGAAAAGATTATTAAGCGATTTTTTAACACTAAAATTATAATAACAGGCTACTTCCTTCCAAAACTGAGTATTTTAACGATTGCAGATCTGCCACTTTCACTCACATTGTTAGATTTTTTCAAAGGGGCAAGAACATGTATTATTTGCTTTTTATTGCCAATGTGTGAACCGTTGTAATGAACGACTTCCAAGGCTGTCTTTGAAAGCATGCTGATTTTTATGTGAAGGACGCGGGACGTTTTTGCCGGGAAAATCGCGTCACAAGTTGTAGGCTGCAGTTCACTTAACGGCCACCGGTGTCACTAATAACAAGGGTTTCTGGATTCTGCATTTAGCCCCTATGTAAGTATGTAGAAGAAAATGAGGGGTAAATGGACGCTTATATTGTTGTAATGTCTGTTTATATACTGTCTATGGTAATGTCCTGTCGATGAATGCACTTGTACTGAACCCAGAATATGACTTTAAATCCATGTTTAAATGTACAGGTGAGTTGGAACTATTTTGTATGTGAACAAAAATGTCACACATGCCATGTATCTACACCTCACAACTGTGTGTCCAGATAGTGTTAAGAGTGTGTTATCTGATACACGTACTTGGCTCCTAGACAAAATAAGAGGACGTGTGGGTATTAGGGCACGAGAGTTAGCGAGAAAGACTTCCTGCAATATTGTTCCCAAAACAAGGCAACCAGAGGGCAGTTTGGCCCTTCAAGCTGTGGGAGATTTTACACTAAATTAACTCGTCAGTCAGCCAGGGAGGAAGACTGGAAACAGGTGTTTCCTGCGCTAACAAAGCAAGCAGGTGCATCATTGCTCGCTTTTACGGTCTTTCTCCATTTGTCTTTCCCCTTTCAGTCTCATGCATGAACTATACCTCATTGTGTGTCTGTCATATATATGAACGTGTGTGTATGTAGGCCTATTTTTTTTCTCTTCTTTTTCCTCTCCCTGTCGTACACTTTTATTTTAAATCACTGATTATATAGGCTACCTTCTGTTTGTTGAAATGAATTTATTTAAATGGGAATTGAATAAACATTACCAGTATCGTTAACAATATTTATTATGAGGTAGAGCGTTAATTTAAACAGAAAAAAAAGTTGTCACATTTGATGCACAAATATTTTGAACATTTACATATTGTATGATAGTTTGAAATATTCACAAGTAATAAGACTTAAAGGGACAGTTCACACAAAAATAAAATTTTTTATCTTTTACTCTCCTTCAAAGTGTTCCAAACCTGTATTAATGTATTAATCTGCTGAACAAAAGAAGATATTTTGAAGAATATGGATAACCAAACAGTTGATGGGACCCATTGACTTTAATCGTCATGGGGGGGAAATACTATGGAAGTCAAAATATCATGGAAGTCAAAATATCTTATTTTGTGTTTAGCAGAAGAAAGAAATACATAAAGGTTTGGAACAATTTGAGGGAGAGTAAAATACAGGATTAAAATTTTTGGGTGAACTATCCATTTAAAAAGGCACCATATTAACAATCTGTTGTATACAGCCTGAATTCATTGAGATAAAAAAAACGGTTGCACTTTATTTTACAGTACGTGTCCTTACGTGAGAAAATACTGGGTAAATAAGGTAACAACATTGGTTAAGGTTAGGTTTTGGGGTAGGTTCAGGGTTAATGCCTAGTTATTACCAAGTTATTGTAATTACTGGTATATTACATCGTGTGCACACGGGGAACATGACTGTAAAATAAACTGGTACCAAAAAAAAAAAAAACCTACTTTAATTAGTGCGCACATAATCCGCACTGACATATTTTACATTTTACTCTCTTTAGCCACACTTAACATGTCTGTCAATGACCGAGACCAGATTGGGTAACGTTTGCCAGCTGCTGATCTGAAAACAATGTATCTCTTACAGTCCAACAATAAGAGTCTTACATGTTTGACTGTCATAAGACATAATAACTGTGGATTTTAGCGCAAGACTGGATTGAACGGGGACGGCACATTTAAGAAACGACTCAAGTGAGTAAAACATGGTGATTTTCCGCCTTTTTAATAGTTGGATTAGACTCGTCTTTTCCTGACTGAAGGTGCAGAGCATGTGACACGAAGAAGAGCATGAAAAATACCTGCATGTTTAACAAACAGCTCTGTAATATAATGAATATGTAGGACAAAATACAAAAATACTGAGATACTCGCCGCAAAAGCGTGCGAATATTCATTGGATGGAGTGGCTCTGTATAAGAAACACAACCAAAATATCCCTCCCCATGCATTTGTCTGAGCCAAAGCCCCTCTCAGGCATCTCTTAACTTCCTTTTGTATATTCCTGCTCATAATATCTCCCTGTGTCAGCCAGGTGACCACGTTGGACACGCCGTCGGATGGTACCGCTCGTGTTTGTTGTCCTGACTTGTCCTTGAATCACCCGAGAGAGGATCCTGTGTGTCCTGAAAGAAGGGTGGCGTGACGGTTTCATCCGTACGGTCCTCTTCAAGGTGTGTTACTGTGTGTTTTCCATGAGTCCCTCCTCGTGCGTGGGTGTGTGTGAGGGCTGTTCCTCCGGATTGTGTGGTTAAATGATACTGCTTATGTGCAGTGTGTGTATGTTTATGTGGCTCAGACTGCAGTTTGTCGAGATGTGGGGGTGTGTATTCCTCGTATGAGTTTGGGTGAGAGTGTTTCTGCGCAGTGGTGTTTGCCTGTGGGCACTTTCCTCGGGTGTCCTGCCCGCGGAAGCCTCTTAATTTTGGGCTCCAGTGTTCCCTCCACTGCAAGGCCATCGTGGTGCGGTCTGCGACTAGCCGCCTCTCTTCGGGGACCCAGCTCCGGCCGCTCTCCTCCGAACCAATCAGGAGAAAGCTTCGGCCCGTCTGAAGCGCAGGGCAGCCGCACCTCAGGTCCCGATCGGGAACCCAGAGGGCCTGAACGCCTCGCTTTACGTGCGAAGAGCCCATGCGGAAAACAGACTGCACCAGTATGGAGAACTGCCACCATGGACCAGAGCGCTCCTTACCTTTTACCTGCACCTTCAGCACTGGAACAAACATGAGACAGAAAACAGGGGACAAGGATGTTAGACAACTTGACTAAAGACTGGAATAGACTACAGGACTTTTGCCTTCGTTTGTATTCTGGACGCTAGTTGCCAAAAGTCAGAGCTAGTCTGCAGAATTTCAGCAATCAGAGTTGATAAAAAACACTTTAATTCGATGGTCCACTTTAGACATTCTCCTAACTATAAGTAACTTTGCTACATGTCAACTAATTCTCAGTAGGGTATTAGTAGACTGACTGCTTAATATCTGATAACACTTTATTTTGATGCTCCACCAACAGACATTATACTGACTATAAGTAATTTGGCAACTACATGTCAACAACCCTAACACTTAACCATAACCTAACAGTCTACTTTGACGAGAGTTAGTTTACATGCAGTTGCAAAGTTACTTATAGTATCTCTAAAGTGGACTATCAAAATAAAGTGGAACCTAAAAATCTTCAGAAAGTTGAAATATATTGGGCTTTTCAAGCTTGAAACAGTGCCTTTAAAGCAAGTAATTTCACTTAAACCGGAGAGTGATGCAGTAACTTTACCATTGGCTCTTTTTGATTTAGAAGGTGGGACTTATTCCGCCATGTTGTGTGTTGCACTTTCTCCCATTCGTTGTTATACATCTAAAGTCTTTGCCCTGGGTCATTCTAAACCCAGGTAAACAATCCTTGCTTCACGTTTCACATTGCTTTTTTAAAAATGAATCTTGGGTATTTATAAACTGCCATTTCACACTGAACCGCGTATCACATTTTTAACCACAAAAATACACACTGTGTGAATGGCCCCTAACACCGCATCGTCTCACACTGTACACGTTAGGCATCACAAAGTTTAACTTTTTTTTTAATTGCCACGTTTTTAGAACGGCGTGTCATGCACAAGACACTTCAAAATACCATCAAACACATTCATCTCTATAGCGCATGATTAAGTAGAAAAACTATGGAAAGTAGTGCAGTGGAGTGGAAAAACACATTCTGTGAAAACGGTCCCTGATGAATATGAGACACACAATAGGAAACACTTCAGTAGTTTCAGATTTTAAGGTATTATATTCCAGCCTCAGATTTTAAGGTATTATATTCCAGCCTCAAGGTTCTTCATCAAGCTTGTCATGCTTCAGTGATTTTCTAAACAAATGTAAATTTCTATATAGAAACAAAAACGTGATTGACTTTTTGTGTCTCGGTTGTGATTTACATATCTCACAACTGCGACCTTGTTTGCCATATTAGTGACTATTTCTTAATTTACCTTTTTTTATTTTTTATTCTGAGGCGTAAACAAACTTCCTTAGTTAAGGACATACCGTAATCCTTGAGACAATATGTCTCTAAATTCATCTTGACTCTTGCTTGAGAAGGTGGACAGTAAGAAAGACACTCCTCGCCTGCAGTGAGAGAAAGAGAGAGAGAAAGTTAATTACACACTTTAATTTAAACTGTTTTTTTTTTTTTTTTTTTTTTTTTTATGAAAGCAATAATGGACCATTTAAAAAGTACAATGAAAAGGTAAATCGCACTTATGAATTTAAAACTGATACATTTTGGAAAATAATTTAAATCGTACAAACTAGACCACCAGTATCAATCTCTCCAAGAAGGGAAAGTGAAAGGCTGCTCTATATCTCTATTCAAGAGTTTAATAGAGGAGTCTCCTGAGAGCCGGAGCTGGCCTGTGTACTCAGTGTAGATCACAGTAATGTGTGTGAAAGCAATCAGCTCTGCACTTTCTTAGATATTAGCAGCAGCTGTGGCAGGTATATATTACCATAATCATGGCAGACTGGACGATATTCTGTTGCTGTCAACGGTAAAACACGTTTTATTCAGAAAGAGAAGTTTTTAATGTGCGCTGGCTGGTCAGAAGGCCAGATTTCCAGATAGTATGGCACTGGAAAACACTTCTCGGTCCACTTGAGACTCATGCGAGAGGCTCTTGTATAAACAGCAGGAGCTCCTTTTGCAGTTTCAGAAAATTGTGAGCGGTAGAGCCAGTTATTTTTTTAATGTAGGCTTGTTTCCGCCACTGAATAAAATAAAATAAAAGAAGGGTGATTCTGATCTTCCTTTGTGTATAGAAAACATGCATTAACTCTTAGAACAAGAGATTATGCCAATTCAGATTTATTTGTATTTAAAATAAAATAGGAAACTAAATATTCTATATTATTTTGGGTTTATATTATGATTATGATCATTATTGGTATACTATATAGGATCTATATACTGTATTACCTGTATATACTGTTTAACCTATATGATCACTTATCATATTTAAAATTTGGTGCATTGCTTATCTCACGCTGTTAATTATTGGGACATATTCCAATTGTGCATCGTGTTAAGGAGACATATACTATTGCTTTTCTAAATTATCTAATGCATCTAATGATTAACATTTTTTTAATGGAGCCAGAAAGCTATAGTGACACTAAAGGAATGAATAGCAGGACTAATCTACATGTGCATCTGAACATGAACAAATGCTACAGCACAAAGCTGATCCACTAGGGGGCAGTAAATCACAATTAATATGCTCTTATTATGCAGTAAACTGTGCACCTTATTTTAATACACATTTTGTTATGTGTTATTGTTTGGCAATATTGTATGTATCATGACAATAAAGTACTTAAAAAAAAAAAGACAGTTAAGAGTCCTACTTTTTGTGATAAATGAAGTGTATCTGACCAGAAAGCTCAAAATAAAATGATTGTGTGTTTGCACATATATGAACGGTCAATAGATGTTTTTAAAAAGTAATTAATTGCACATTTTTCTGTAAGTAATCGTGATTAATCGCACTTAACATTTTTAGTTTTTAATAGATTTTATGTTGTAAGACATTTTAAATCACACAATCCCCAAATAATGTAGAAACAACATAAATACAGTATATTTAAAATTTTGTTTGATGACATCGTTTTTATGAATGAATGCCATCACTGATATCAATAATGATACTAATATCTCTATTAAATGGCTTTTTTATATAAATTTAAGCCATTAATTATAGTCATTCAACATTAAAGTATAATTGAAAGCTTTCAACTTTAAAATGTATTAGGCTTTAAAATATATAACCACTTTTAATTTAAGTGAACTTAAAACAATCTTCACATAAACACTTTGTAATGAAAGTCACGTTACAAGGATTTTTTTTCTATTGGCCCAGTCAGACCAGTTCAGATTTGTACTTGCCCTGCCAAAATGCACAAAAAAGTTATTGTTTTTGATGCATGTAACCTTGTAAATAGTGCTTTAAGATTTTCAGGTAGATCTAACAGGTAGCATATATACCGAAATTGAGCAAAGTTAGTTATCAAACACTTCACAATTATTACTGCATAAATTATACGTTAAATAACTTTTGTAGCTTTGATAAGGATGAATCTTTATTCAGTCAAGTGAGTGATTTTCTCTTTTTCTTTTGTTGACAAACTGCGGGTTTATTAGGCTGCTGTCACTTTAAGACCTGACGCACATCACGCGGATCTGACACGCATCCTATCTTCTCACAGCTCTTTATGTTCATTTAGATGTGCTTACAATTATACTCGACAAAACGGGCATTTTTGCATAATTTTGTGTTTTCGTCCGTTCAAACTCTCTGAAGTGGCTTTCTGTGCGCATGAGTGTGTGTGTGACACAGACAGGAGATTCACAGACACGCGCGCCTGTACTGCACTGTCTTCTCTTTTGCTTGAATGGAGGCTTGGTATGAGATGCGTAAGAAATTAGTCCCACACAATAGCGTTTAAAATGACAAAAAACCTGTCAAATGTCTTGAAATACGTCATCTGAACAATGTTTTGAGGTTTGGTAACCATAGTATAAGCGGAATAATTGACTCCGGGCCGTTGAATTATTAGATTAAAAATAATGCACAGCTGAGGTGTAATGCTTCGTGTTGTGGCCGCATTGCCACCTTGGGTGTGCATTATTTTTCTAATAATTCAACGGCCTGTCTTCAATTATTCCTTACTTATTGCACACCTTCCAGCCAATCAGAATTGTGTATTCAGACAGACCATGGTAAAAATATTTTTAATGCGTTAAAGTGAAAAAAATAGTGTGTGTGTGAAGTTTTAGCTCAAAATACCCCACAGATATTTTTATATAGCATGTTATAATTGTCACTATTTGAGGGTGAGCTAAAACACAACATTTTTGTGTGTGCTCCTTTAAATGCAAATGAGCTGCTGCTCCCAGCACAGGGGGCGGATCTTCAACAACTCGTGTCTTTTTACCTCACACACACATGCACTGAAAATTTCTAAAACTTTTAGCTTTTTATGTTTAAACCGGAGTCAGAAAGATGGAGAGACTCAAGAAGAATTGACAACATAGACAACATTTCTGAATGGTTAGTTGGTGAATTCATGTAGCTTATGTGTAGTTATTTTCAAGTCACTGATTAGCATATTCTGTCTTGATAATCTATAAATCGTGTTCCCGGGGGCGGGGTTTATGTAAATTTTAGGGTTAGTGATGTCACTAACCCGGGAGAAATGTCGTGTAGTCGCTACCAGCCGTTAGTTGTAGTCCTTAAAAAGCAATTTCTTTAAAAGCAAATATCGTCCTTTGCTTTGAACTTTGAGCGTTGTAACTTTGCAGATGTTGTTTATGATCAAACAGCAACATTACACACTAACTAAAGTTAAAAAAGTGAAATCATAATAAACCACCCCTTTAACATTAATTTTGACAGCCCTATATAAATAGATGCAGGTAAAATGAAAAAACAATTGCTTACCAATGCTGTACTGAGGCTGGTAAACGGGGGTGGGCGGCGCAACCTCCTGAATACCTGAACGAACAACAGACGGGCAGAAAGGGGGAAGAGGCTCTCATTAAATTACAGCAAGCAGTGACAAGTTTATTTGTGTGTCTTTCATTTTGTCCTTCCTCTTTTTCACACCTCCGCTGTGGGTGACCGGCTCTAATCCCTACGGTGGCTCATTAGGGCATACTTGCCATTTGTGAGTGTGTGAGGGAGAAAGGGGACGTTTGTGCTGCGCCCTGTTGTCTTTTAGTGCATGTGGAATGCTTGTGTTAAAAAACAAGCGTACGTTTGTCACAGCGAGTGAGCCCAGACTATTTCGTGCATGTGTGTGGTCTTAAAGGTCAATAGGGCCACCTATCAGGACGCCCTCTGCCCCACACACACACGCATACATACGGCCCATGATAGGTCTGGAGCGCTGGGTCAACCATATATTACCCATGAGTTCTGTACTTCTGCCCGTATCTCTGACACAACTGGGGCACTGACACCTTATCCTCCTCCTCCAACCCCCCAAACTCCCTCAGCAATAACTCATATCAAGCGTCAAACGCTTGATGCTTCAGATGCTTCGCTCATTCGAGTGTTTTTAGCCTGGGAGGTATTTAGTAGGTCTGTGTGCGTACGAGCTGGCATTGTGTTTTTGTGAATGCAGACCTGAACAAAATCAATTTGCTTTAAAAAGGATGTAGTATATAGAAAGAGTTTAACATTGATAACTTCCTGGTCACCGTTATCCAAAATTAAACCCCCACAAATCTTCAAGTGCTAATAATATCTAATGTCTGGGTCACTTTCCCTGTGATAAACGACGGCTGCGTTCGTTTCCTGGTCCGCCGGCGCTGGTTATGTTTTTAGCCGCGGCTCGCCTTTGGTGCTGGAAAGACGGGAGCTCACGCTATAAATATCCATGTTGAGACGTTCCATGTAGAACAACAAACAAGCTCTTCTATCACTGAGCCGTAACCCATGAAGAATTATGCGTCTGTCACGCTGGGAGGGAAACGGGTCTGGTTGTGCAGCGCGACAGGTGCTCCTCGCCCCGGGCCATGTTAGCAAGCACCGCTACTGAGATATAAAAATGCAGCTACACATTAGATTATCACTTGCTGAGAGGAAAGTACTCCGAAATCCAGAAAGATGATTGCAATGTTGAAGAAAGCCAAGCGAGACAACCTGAGAAATGTCAGGACTTTGTATGGGACTAGCTATTCACAGGAATGAGGGGAAGGTGTTAGAGTTTCAGAGAGCGGCTTCTACTAAATCCTGTGTAAACAAACAGTAGTTTGCGGAGTGACAATGATACCGACTTTGGAGTTTAACTAAATTAAGCAGGTTAATTGGGTCAAGGGCAGTAGGGGTGAAAAATAGTAAGAAAAAAAAAAAGCTTTGATGCCATATTGAGTTTAATACGGATGAAAACGGGGTTTTGTGGGATGGCACACACTGCATAAAGGTACTAGATCATTTATACAACTCACAACTCTCTACTGAAACCTGGCCACCCTGAGTGCGCCTGTGTCACATGATCCTTCAGAAATCATTCTAATGTGCCGATTTGGTAAATGTAGAAGTGGGACAGGTAAACAGTTGTGCTGCGTAATAGTTTTGTGGAAACCATGATACTTTTTTTTCATGATTCTTTGTGTTTTTAATGCTCTGTAACTTTTAACTTTTGTAAACGTAAATTTTTATGTTTACTCTCTTTTTCTTTTTTTTAATGCAAGCACTTTGGCCAATCAAGGTTGTTTTTAAATGTGCATTATAAATACATTGTATTGTATTGTATTGTATTGAATTGAATGTTTCAAAGAACACCATTCTCGATATTGTAGAAATACAATGATAGCAGGTGTGATGTACTGTAACACACACAAATAAAACTAAAAATGTAGCCAAATTTACAAAAATACAGAAATTGTTTTCTATTAACTGAAAGCTGTCAAGTTTAATTCGATGCAAACCGTAGGCCTATTATAATTTTGAAGACCTAGACAATGTGAAAGTCACTCGACAATTGTCCAGTATGTAGATGTTAATCAGACTTCATAGTGTGCATGCAAGACAGACCTGATGCATTTAAAGGCAGGCTAGGCGATTTGTTGTAATGCTGGTTGAAAGTCTCTTCACATCCTGATAGCAATCTTAGTTAAGTGATCTAAATGTATTTATATGTATGTCGTCTGTGGAAGGAGTAGGACCATAAAATGTTCGTCCAATCATTGTATTCAACGTATATTTCCATACCTCCATGCACACTTCTTGCGCAGACATCACACGTCATCAGTGCGTTTCATGCTATGCTAGACAGACGTCAGTCACAGAGCAGCGCAAACGAAACCGCATCCGCCTTTTACAGTTCCTCGTGAACCAAAACAACGAGTTTATACTGCGTTCACACCATAACTACTGTAATTTGGAAGAAATTGAAACCCGTGATGTTATACTCGGAGCGGTTCGTGACTCAAATTTATGCATTTTCAATGGCAACACTATCAATGCCGAAATGAATCTGCAGCAGTCAGGTGGTACAGGTCAGAGCTCTTTAACCCCTTTAACCCGCTTTTTTTTAATAGACATGAAAATGCACATTCCGAACTTAAATGGTTGTAATTCAAGAATGCTTTGGAATATAGATGTAAGATTGTTTTAAAGAAGACATTTGGCAGATTTTTGTAGAAGTGAAATAAATTAAGAAAGTTAAACAGAAAAAAAGTTATAGAAGTTTGAGTTTATGAAAATGTACAATGTTAAAAATTGTATTATTCATATTTTATATCAAATATATATTTTCAAAACCTGGTGGACTCTAAAAATGCAAAATAATCTAAGCGAAAAATCTGAACAAGTTGTGTTTCAAATTTTAGGATGATATCTCAAAAAATAAGCTTTCAGTGAGATTTAGTTTGGGCGCAGTACCAAACTTTTCCACTAGTTGACATTACTGCCCATATAAGGGCGTCTCCATTTCCATATGTTGTTTGAGTGATCTGAACCATTATTTTTTAAATTTTTATACAATTTATGAAGTAGACATCCTATTCAGAAGTAGTGTTGGAAGTTTGGCAGATTTTTAAATGAATTCAACCTCTAAGAAACACAACAAGAACACGTATATGCATTATAGCTCGCTGCCACATCACAAATGGTGAATCTAGACCTTTTTTCTAAAATAATTGAATGGATGCTATCTTTTGAACTCTTGGCATGAAAACAAGGTTTCTACCATTCTTTCATGATTTTTCATGTTCATCACTATTTCAAAAATAAAGGTCTGAACACGCCTTAGGAGTGTGAATATATTCTTGTTGCAAATTGATAAATTATGGCTCCTCTATAATTTATTTTGAAAATCAGTCACCAAATATGGAAACTAGAGATTGTAAGCTTTCAAATGATATATAGTTTGTCAAGATTAGTTTAGGTTTAGTGTATAGGATATTACTGTGTTAAATATGTAATGGCTGTGGTGCCAATAAAGTTATGTTCATTATTACTGTAATGTTATGTTTTGTTTTGTTTCAAATCAGCTTTATAGTGATAACAAATAATGCAACAAAGTTTGTTTTTCAGCTGTACAGCAGATCTAGAAGAAAATAGCGTCATAGTTGGTTCATTTTTGTTGTAAAAAAAGTTATTCATTCAGTTCATCTTGTATATATATATATATATATATATATATATAGCCGCTCTGGAGAAAACAGGGATGTCATCGTCCAGCTCAGTTCAGTTCTCATATAATGGTGTCATTGCATGCAGATCAATAATAGTGTTAAATATTAAGATGTATCATTAGTTACTAAACACAGCGATTGTTATGGCCAGCAACTTTAGTTATTATACTATAATCGAAATGAGTAGCGCAATACTTACGGATACATGGCCGGAGAGGGGACTGGCCTTGCTTGTACCCGGGAGCACATCGGTTACACCTCTGTCCTGTGACTCCTTCTCTACACAAGCACTGTCCTGTGGACTGGTTACACCAACGGCCCACGGCTCCCAGGGGATGGCACTGGCATGCTGAGAGAGACAAGGATGAAAGTACGAGATTAGGATTTTTAAAGAGATAGTTCACCCAAAAATGTCTGTCATCATTTACTCCCGCTCGAGTTGTTCCAAACCTGTATGAATTTCTTTCTTCTGCTGAACACAAAAGAAGATATTTTATAGAATATGGGTAAACCAAACAGTTGATGCTTTTGATATTTTTTTTCCTCCATACTATGGAAGTCAATGGGTCCCATCAACTTTTTGGTAACCCATATTCTTCAAAAAATCTTCTTTTGTGTTCAGCAGAAGAAAGAAATGCACGTTTGGAAAAAGTTTGAATTTTCATTTTTGGGTGAACTATCTGAAAAGAGTAACGTAGCAAGAACACGACTAGAGCTTTATAGTAAGGGTATTAGTGTAAGACTAAACATATGAAGGGAAATGACGAGTAATACTACACAGAACAAGGCATCTGTGGTTTGTGTCTTCAGTTGTAATTCAAGTCTCATTGACCCCTGAGCAACATTTTCCCCATAAAACATGTGTGTGATGGCTGGGAGATCTGCTTCTCTGCTTCTGCTCAACCCCTTTCCATCCAAACAAAGCTCCAACCGTCCTACAAACATTTATATACGCTTAAAAAGTCAGGTCTGTTTTAACATTAACACGTTCTAAATCTTTCAGTTCCCAAATTTTTTAAGATAATTCTATCTACTCAATTCAAATATTTAGGCGTTAGCAGAGGCTTTATGGTATTTCCAGGACATCATTTAGAGTTTGTATACATTTTACAAAGTTGCGCACTAAATTACAAGTAAACATTGATGTATGATATGTATGCACAAGCATGCGGAGTATATTGGGACATTGACTAAAATGCACCGTGAGCGTGTGATAGACATGAGAGCAGTCAAAGGGCAAGTGTCAGTGCACATACCATCACTCATAGTGTAGCCATAACATAGACACAGACTACGCTGCCTTTCACGATTCACACACCTCAGACCCCACAGATGGCAAAGCCCAAAAAAAAAAACATGTTTTTTTTCGCCCGTGGAACTGTAAGAATGATTCACTCACTGACACACCAGCTTAAACGTGATTTCCTCACTAAACACACTGACAAATCAAATGTTACTGACGTTGGCAGGCCTTGCGGTGGCTGGGAGGTTTGCCGTGGTCACGCGTGTATCCGTTCTGGCAGAACTGGCAGTGGCGTCCCGTTGTGTGGTGCCGGCACTTCAAGCAAATGCCTCCGCTGACTCGACCAGACTGCTGATACACGGCCATACTGAACCTACACTTCGTAGAGTGACCATTACATTCACACGCTGGAAGAGGAAGAAACAGAATACAGATGAGGGCAGGGTGAGGACTGAATAATAGCAGTAAAAAACGTTTATTTGAGAAGCAATACAGTACAGGTGAAACTCGAAAAATTTGAATATCGTGCAAAAAGTTCATTTATTTCAGTAATTCAACTTAAAAGGTGAAACTAATATATTATATAGACTCATTACGTGCAAAGTGAGATATTTCAAGCCTTAATGTGTTATAATTTTGATGATTATGGCTAAAAAAAACTAAAAAATTCAAAATTAGAATATTGTGAAAAGGTTTTCATAAGCTGTTAGCCATAATCATCAAAATTATCACAAATAAAGGCTTGTAATATCTCACTTTGCATGAAATGAGTCTATATAATATAGGGTCACCTTTTAAGTTGAATTACTAAAACTTTTGCACGAGTTTCACCTGTATATACAAATTTAGATTGTATCTTTCCTTTTTCTTACTGCGCTTGCAGATTTTTTTTTACTTGGACAAAAAAAAAAATCTTCCAGTGCAGTTAAATAAAATATACTCCTATTAAAGATTCTCTGGCTGCATCCAAAACCGCATACTCTCTTGAATAGGAACTTATTTTGAATAAGTAATTTCGACATAGTATGAATGTAATTCGTACGTACTACCAAAGCCACTTGAAGGCAAGCGTGCAACCTTTAGCTGATATAAATGATAACGCCTGTCGCCTGCTAACGCTGCGGTAGACGGGGAAGGAGACCAGAGGCCGTTTTTTTGAATGGATGTCAATGGAGGAGAGGCTTTGCTACAAAATCACCCCGAAACATTCAAATCTGAGTTCGCTCTGCTGCTGATTATGCAGTTATTGTTCAGTACTGGTATAAAACCGCTTCACAAACCGTCTTTTCAACCACACAGTTTTGTTATTTCTGTGTTGTCAAATATTCATATTATCACTCAAGTACTGGGATAAAATGTGTAGTTCGGATACAAACACTGATGTCAAAACAGAGCAAATCACCTTTTGAAAGTGACTTGGCGCTTGAAATAACGATTGTATGATCACTTGTCCGGTTAAAAAATGTATTTGTCATTGAATCATTTATTTGAGAGATTTGTTCAAAAACGTTGATTCATCCAGTAATGAAACAAGTTGAAGCATTAATGAGTGAGTCATTGAATCATTCACTCAAAACCGTTTTTAAAATACTTCATTCAGTTTGATTAAACATTTCAAATAGACTGCAGCCATTAACATCTTGTCAGAAACTCCAGTAAATTGCATGTTATTTTGTTTGGTTATCTGGTCAGAATCGTGGAAGAATCGTGATCTCTGTTTGAAAATTGTGATTCTCCGTTTAACCAGAATCGTGCATTTCTACTGTGAATTTGGACATACGATACGACAATTGTCACATACTGTTTTTAGTCTACTATATAGGGAAGTATGCGATTTAGAATGCAGCCTTAATATGTGGCACTGCTAA
This sequence comes from Phoxinus phoxinus, assembly GCF_949152265.1. NCBI lineage: Eukaryota > Metazoa > Chordata > Actinopteri > Cypriniformes > Leuciscidae > Phoxinus > Phoxinus phoxinus. The sequence continues at coordinate 46,568,345 of NC_136877.1, forward strand.
TTACCCAGCATGCACTGGATCTGAATTACTCACCAGGATTGTAAAATATAGATGAATGTCATTAATCTAATCATCCAAAGTAAATACAATTTTATGAAGTATAGCTAATCATGTAAATTAAATTAAAAATGATTTTTAGCTGTTTACACTGGTAAATAAAAAAACTAATTAATGTTGTTGTTTTTTTACAGTGGATTTTAAATGAGCATAATGCAGATGTTAACATGTTTTATATGATATTGTGTGGAAAATAATATGCCATACATAATTTTTTTTCCAAAAGTAAGAATATAAAAATGGACATTTAAGCACAGACAGACCAGCGGACACACACAGGCTTAAACTCACGGACGCACGGGTGTGGTTGGCTGGGTGTGGCCCGTTGCCATGGGCGATCATAAAAAAATTGCTCACATACGTCACAGTCCGGCCCAGATGTGTGATGCTCACATTGACACACGGCACGCCCCTGGTTGTCACGGCGACAGCGAGAGGCGTGGCCATTGCACTTGCACCTGCCTCCCACCTGCAGGTCGGAAAGGGCGAGAGGGGGTTTCGGTGGGGCATAAAGAGCAGATGGGACGAGGTGCTGCGAGACTTTTTTTCTCGCTTTAGAGCGGGACTTCCCTCTCCCTCCATTGTTTCTCCTCCTCCTCAACTCTCGCCCTTTGGAGCCCTGTTGCGGGATATTTATGGACCAATCACACGTCCCATCCTGGCATGGCTTAAAACCGTCCTTCTTACGGCCCCTTCCCACTCTACCTTGAGATCCCATCTCCTTTTGTGTAACATTGTGACCATTTTGCTGCACGTTGCTTTTATTCCTAATTCTTTGTGTCGAAGTCTGTTTTTCTCGACTGTTTCCCCAAATTTCAGATGTCTTAACGCCAGTGTTTTTCTCGCCAAACCTCAGAACTTTATCTCCTCTTTCTCTCCATCTAAATGCACCTCCCACTTCATTCAGTTTCTCTTCTCCTTTTTTCATCTTGTCCAACGATTGATGAAACACTATCTTTATGTCTGTTGCAGTCACCCAGTCTTGGAGGCCTGGACTATAGTCAAAATCCGGCGAGGAAGGACGTCCATCCAAAGTCGAGAAGGCCAGCATGACATTTCCACGATGCTTCTGAAGTGGTCTGGGATCTGAACACAGCGGCTCCGTCTCCTGGTGCTTCGTCAGAGCGATAGACTGTGTGGGACGTCCGAATGCGCCCATGCAATCGCTTGAATAAAACTGTAGAGGGCGCCAGCTCCGGCCGAAGTCCATTGACTTCAAGATGGAGATGGAGTAGGACTCCATTGACTCCACCTGTTGACAAAACTGAAGACTAATGTAAGTGACTTCAAAGCGTCTTCCCAGGGGAACCGTCAAAGTCCAATCCCCACCAGCCGGGCCTTCGGCAGCCGTCCAGCACGTTAGATTGTGGGGGTTATGAAGGTCCGTTAAAGCGCTGATGTTCGTCCTGGGTCCTTGCTGGAGGTCCTGCATCGTCACCGGCATCCCGTAGGCCGTGTTGATGAACTCAGACAGGCAGTGGCGCGGACGCCCGTCCAGGTGGTGGCAGGGGTCATGGGGAGAGGTCCAGCTGAGAGGAGATTGAGAAAGTAGAGGAGAAAGATGGGAGAGAGGGAAGAGGGTGAAGAGGAAAAGAGGGAGGAAGGAGAGTCTCTGGAAAGGAGGGGAGTGATATCTGGTCATGTTGTCATCAAGCCTGTAACAGTGGGGAAGGAGGAAAAAAGAAAGACATTTATAAGAGGTCAGGATACGGATGGGTTTACATGACATTTGAGTGAGGCGATATGGGTTTTCTCAAACATCCCAGCTCACGACACTCACTCTAGCTTCTAGGTCGACCGTTTTACACACGTAATCCAGCCAATCAGAGACCTTTGTCCGCATGAGGCCTCACTTTATCTGGCCTGTGTCAATGCGTCTAAACTTAATGCTCTTCAATATATATTCATCTTGACGTTTTCAACCCTGTAAAGAAGGAACAGGGGCGATTGAGTGTATAAACATGGAGAGATTGCAAGAGATGACATAGAGCATGTGGAGCAGCTGCTTCAACCCCTTTCTCATTTATCATATTTATGGCTTTCCACTCTTTTAATCTAAACCTGCCCAATGCAGATGGGGAATTAACAGTGGAGATAGGAAGAAGCAGGATAGAAGGGACTAAAGGATTATTTGTTTTACCCTTAAGCACATGACCACTTTCGAATCAATGGTTTTCTACAAAGAAAAGGCAACCTGATCCCGTTTTTTATCTATATTTTCAGTGCAATGAACTCACTTATGAATTGTGTTCCTTTGTTCACTTGCCATAGAGTAAAAATGAAATTCAATATAACTAACATGTTTTTTTCATTTCTGGCATGTTTTGCAGGTTATTTGGCCATGTTTCTTCCAGACATGGAAGAATTTTCATTCTTTTTTTTTCAAAAAAAATTGCACATCTCACAAAAAAAAAGTTTTCATTGTGGACTGATTTTACACCACTTCCCCTTTTAGCCAACGTCCTTCAAGAGTTTGGGCAGACCTACACATTGAGGTCTTTTAGGGGCTGTTTACACGCCACCATTTTCCACTAAAAACGGAAAACCTTTTAATGCGTTCTGGCTGTTCGGTTACACAACAACAGCATTTTCAGGGAAACAAACTTTTGAAAAGGGGTTTCAAAGTGGAAGTTTTTGACAACGATACCATTATCGTCTCTGCGTGTAAACTACAAAAAATGCTAATTTGTGACATCATGCGTATTACGTGTTCAGTCTATAGGCATGCGCAAGTACTTGTCAACCAAAACAACAATGGCGGACTACATGACTGTTTTTGCTGCTCAAGATATTGAGTTTATTAATGCTTCTCCAGCAAAGTGTTGGTTTACGGCACCACTACTACGACCAGCGGAGACGCATTACTTAACGCCAAATTCTAACATCGCCATCTACTGGCCAGACATGCGAAATACAGCGTTTTTAGTTGTTTTGCCGGATCCGTGAGAACGAGGATCGTTTCGACAACATTGGCGACTGTACGCAAATCTTTTCAAAAACGAAAAGGAAAAACGTTTCCGTTCTTAAGTAAATTGTTGTCGTGTAAACGCACCCTTAGATAGAGAGAAACTTTAAAACAGGTGTGTCCAAACTATGGCTGTGTAGTGCATGTATGAAAATGGTTTTGGTAAAGATGGAAAATGATAATGATAACACATACAAAATGCACATGTGGTACATTGACCCTTAAATAGATTGAAATTGTTATGAAACACGAAAACATTTAATTGACACAATCACAAACCAAAATGTGGGAATTAAATATAAATATTGGCCCCCCAAAAAAGTGTATTATTATTATTTTGACAAAAAATATAATAAAATATTATTTTTACAAAATAAAACTCCAAGGTCAAAATTCCTTAGGAAATGCATGTTTGTCTTTATGGACACATAATGTAAACTGTGGTCAAAATCACACACAGAATATATGAGGAATGCATAGATTACGCTTTTTATTGAAAACAGATTTCATAAATCACACCCGATTGGTTCAGTTTGACCCCCTTTATGTAATCTAGTGTTAATACGCCACTTTAGGGTTCCCATCTATTCCAGGACTCAACATTTGATTGTCACCCCAGTCTGTAAATCCCAAATAATTAACTTGAGGCAAGATGGCTAAAGAAATGAATTCTCGCTGTGAGTGTGTGGGACAAAAAGAAAGATTACTGTATGAGAGAAAGGCAGAGAAAGTGAGAATGACAGAGAAATGAGGGGATCTGCGCTAAGATTAGAAGATAAAATAGAGTGGCAGATTTATAGAATGAATGTGAGAAATGCGTGTTCGACTTGAGCCACTTCCAGACGGCGTATAAGCCTGTACCCGCCTGGCCCTCGGTAATGAATCTCTGTCTTCTTGGCCCGATGATGGAGTCTGTTTATTTATCTGATGAGAATCTACACCAGAACTCTCGCCTGCAGACATGAGAAACAATGCGCTCACTTATCCTTACACGGGGTGATGTACAGCCCTGACAACTTGTGGCTTTAAAAACCGGCAGGCAGATGGGTTGCATTTGAGAGCTAACACCCTTCGCTTCCAATGAAACGCGCTGTAAAATCCTCGGTGTTCGGTCTGGCCAGTTGTTAACTTTTAGAAGTGTGTCTTATGAACACTTTTGAACTGTTCCCTCAGCTATTCTCACCTGCCTTCCAGGGTCTGAAAATATTCCTAAGTGTTGATGATTGATGACGTCCTAACAAGCGTTTGACATTGACAGCGAAGTCAGCAGGGATGCATAAACGTCCCGGTAGGAGAGGGGAGCACTGAGCGATTCACGAGAGGAGCCACTGGCTCAATTAGCTCATAGGCTGAAATATGAGGACCCGCGGAGGAACGTGAAGGTCAAAGAACGCGCACTAAGAGGGAAAACCACACACACGTTCTTATCTATTGTTCGTTGGGTTTCTATAGGCTACTTATTTTAAATAATAAGTGTTTTTTGCTCTAAAAAAGAAAAAAATCGCCTCTACAACGCGAGGTTAATGAGCGTCCAGCTGCGCGGGACAGTCCAGCGCTCTTACCCACCGCGGCACATTCCCAGGGTCATTCCTCACATGTTGAGACGTGCCCCGGGGGAAAACTGAGAACACTGTGAAAACCCCTTCCGCATTAATTGATCGCCTGATTAATTGAATCTCCGGTTTCAGAGAGGCGGTGAAGTATCTGAGGGTGATGCGTAAGACTGTAAGTTGGGAAAGTGATGAGGGTGTGGAGATATTCACGGCTGTCGGGTCTCGAGCGGGGAGGGTTTGATACACACTCTTAGCATGATTTGTGTTATGTCCCTGACTTCGTTGCACCTCTAATTAAACATAGCTCATTACACATAGCTTGATGGATTGGAGCTTAACCGATGTGTTTATTGTGCCCATTTCTAGAGGACACATTCAAACTTGTTCAGTTTATAGGCTTCAGTCTACAACTGCACGTATTAGCTACCCTGGATACAGTTTCCACAATTTACCATAAATTCACACCCAGCGTATGGTGTGAGAGCTGCTAAGTGTCCTTTCCTGTTCACCAGAAGTTAGCTTTGAAAACGATCTTCATAAGTTATCACATAAGTCAAAAAGAAATGATCGGATCAGCTTTGTTTGTGCTCGAGCCAACAAGACGAGGCCCAAGTGTTGACTGAGAGCCGACTTAGACTACAAATATATTTCATCAAGCTAAGGTAAAATTTGCTCACAAGCACAAAAATAATTGGCCTGAAAAATTATTGTTTACTCTGAATTTACTGGACTTTTGAGTAGAAAGAATAACCGATGACATATTTACAATAAATGTATAAAATAAAAAAGTTCAGTTTACTTATTTAGATTTAAAATTAACGTATGCGTACTTCAAGCGTTTTCTTAACATTTTGTCCACTTAAATTAGTAGGCCAAAGGAAATTGACTTAATCCGCTCATTTTAGGATTAAGTAAATTTCCTTTAGCCTAGCCTACTAATTTAGGTGGACAAAATGTTGAGAAAACACTGACTCGACCAATGGCGTGAGTTGGGGGTGTGGTTAGGCTATGTGTTTTAATTGATGTCTGATTGAAAAGCGATTTTCTTCCGCACTTACTTTCGGTGGCTAAGAAATTTCTACATAGAAATCACAACTTCAGAATCCAAAAGGATTCTACATAGAAATTTCTTAGCCACCGAAAGTATGTGCTTATCAATCAGACATCGGTTAAACATATAACCACACCCCCAGCTCAAGCCATTGGTCGAGTCAGTGTTGTCGTCAAAACAAATTGTGATTTTCATATCGAAACAGTGTTTATCATTTTCAAGAAAATGGCTTACTTAGTTGTCTCTGCATCTTGAGGTGAGATTTTACTATTTTATATTATATAAAATTATATAAAAACAACATGTTTTAAATTGTTTTAACTTACCAAAATAAGCAATTTTCAACTTTTTTTTAAATAAGTAATACAAAATTCAGTTAAGTTAAACAAGAAGTCAGTTTAATGTAATTTAAGTTGAAATGACTTAAACATCCAAGTTGATTGCACTTAAATTTAAGGCAGCAATTTTTTTTACAGTGAGGAACAAGTTACTTTGACACGTCTATTGTATTATTATCAAGCTCTTTACAAGTTGAACAGAGATCGAATTAAGTTAGCTAGAAGAATACATGACTGACAAATACATAAAGACTTTGTGACAAAAACAAGTATGTAGATAGCAAAAAAATGAATGTAGCCTATATCATGAAATAAAAACAAACAAATACATAAAATCACCATATTTGCAATAAAAGCCAATGATTTAAAGTCTCCTTTTTTCTCCCTGAAATATGATTTTGCACACATTTGGCAGGCCTCGGATCTATTCTTGGGAGAGCTGGATACCTGTCAGTTCCCGCGCGCGCAGGGCTCCTCTTAAATTCATCTTAACCCTTGGGTATGATGTCGGACAGATGAGAAAGATTTGGCCTGCTTAACACATTTGAACGTTCATCCTCATGGACGACAGCCAGCCAAGGTTGCACTGAAGCCTTGACAAGCGATCCCCGAGATAGGCCTATACGCGTGGGAAACACGTCCTTGAAATGGACAGATTTAAAATCGTGTGATTTATTACTGTCCATCATTAATCAATCAATCACTGTCTGTCTGTTCGGTTTTCCCAGAAGAATAGCAACAACACGAACACAATATACATTCTCTTGCTCTTCCAAATACCTGACAGACTTGTAAGAGGGAGATACAAGCTCGCTTTCTCTCATGCCACACACACACACACACACACACACACACACACAACACACACACGTACGTTGTGTTTCCATGTTTTATGGGGACTTTCCATAGACATAATGGATATTGCTGTGGGGACATGTGTCCATAATGTAGTTACCAGGCCACACACACACACACACACACACACACACGCGCGTTGTGTTTCCATGTTTTATGGGGACTTTCCATAGACAAAAATACTGTTATTCTACACTCTAAAAAATGCTGGGTTGTTTCAACCCAATTTTGGGTAAAATATGGACAAACCCAAACGTTGGGTTAAAAATGTAATGTAAAAATTTTAACCCAACGGCTGGGTTTGTCCTAGCCTGGGAAAACCCAGACCCTCTCAGTTGTAACTGAGTAAGGGTCTGGCAAAGCTCCATAGACAATTCTTTTCCACAGGGGCGTCACCAACGGACGTCGGAAAGATCTAAAACCAATCAGAGCGATGAATGACATGACGTATGCAGAGCGACGGAGAAACATCTCGAGACTCTCAGCAATTCTCTGTTTGTGTTAACGAAAATGACCATTTTTAATCGCCTGAAACAGACGCGATAGCTGATTCGAACGAGTGATGTTGTGATGTTCCACGCGGCATCCATGTCTGTAATGTACAAAATCTGCGTCACCGTCTCTGCTCTGTCGTCATCGTGTAAAACGTTTCTGATTGGTGCCGCGATTTCGGCGGATTGGAAATGGGTTTCAATGGGCTCTTTGCCAGACCCACTTGCAGAGCAAATCTAAATTTGCCGGAAGTGGTCTGGGTTTTCCCAGGCTAGGTTTGTCCATATTTTACCCAAAATTGGGTTGAAACAACCCAGCATTTATATTACAGTTTTGTCATAATACTGTACATTTATACTGTACAAACTGTATATTCTATCCCCTTACATAACCTATACCCCTATACCTTTTTGCATTTTCAAAAAAAAAAAATATCACAACATACAAACAATATATGTTTTTAACATATAAACAATATACAAACTTTTTTTCTCTCTTGGAGACCAAAAAATGCCCCCACAAGGACCAGGATTTGGGATATTGCTATCTTTGTGTAGCCATAATGTAGTTACCAGGCCACACACACACACACACACACACACACACACACACACACACCTGTTTAGCAATGTAGCAGCTGTCAGTAACACCTCTGCTAGCTTCCGGTTAATTTCAAATGACCCTCTTACATAAAATTAAAGATATGCAGAGTAGAGAAGCATTGCTCTTGAAGTGATATTATATTAGCTTTCAGTGATGAATATCGAACACTACATCCTTCAGCACAAGCATAATCGTACACAGCTCTGGGAACCTGATGCACAACCCAAGCAGGTTACAGGGGGAAAAACATCGAAAGAGAGGGAAAAGAAGTGTTTCGTGAAGTCTTATTCAAGCAGCCAAGCCATATGTAACCTTTTGTGCTTTGAAGTTTACATAAGAATATTCATAGTGCGCTTATGTCAACTTTAACATATGCTTAATAGGTCCAAGTAAGGATACCTCATGTTTGAATGGGAAAACACATGCAGTGGGGCTACATTAGACAGCGGCACGGGGAGAGAAAGAAGGAAAAAGAGACAGATCACTCTCTTTCTCTCTCTCTTTCTCTCTCTATCCCACGCTATGTGCCCTGGCAGTGAAATCATGAAATCTCCCTGCAGGTTTCGTCTCAATGTTGAAAAACAGATGCACATGAAATCGCCGTCCGTGATTCCACTCTCCATTTATGCCAAGCACAACATTCCGTGATGAACCTGGGGTGGAACAATTAGCAAAGGGGGTTTCACCCCATTTATCCTTAATTAAACGTTCAAAATGAAGGTTAACCATGTGTTTTAGAAGATGCACGAGATGCATCATCCTGTCAAGTAGCTATGCTGTCAGTCGATCTTTCCGTTCAAATTCAGATCATCCTATATAAAAAAAAGATAGCCTAACTGATCTTTGCAGGCCTATCGAGATTTCCTCCCAATATCTCCACTGTAATCTGTGTTTGAATTGCGCAATGAGATTTTAAATCACATGGGATGTGAACTAAGGCGAACCCTATAATGATCATTTAATGAAAAATTCAGTTTTATGGAGCTATAATTACAACCATTCGTGTTTATCAGCTGACCCGACATATGTCACAGAATAACGAGGCACGAAGTGCGCCCGCAGAACAGGGAACGGAAATTGCATTTTTACTCAAATATAACGGTTTCGCAGCTGGCCACCTACATGGCCTTAAGCTGTTATTATTATTATTTATTTATTTATTTTACGTCGCAAGATCTGACTGATTGTGTCCCATTATGTTAATCCGATGGAAATTAGCCTAGGTTATTTAAAATTAATTATGGACTTCCTAAATTAGTTTGCATCATTACATTTGATAATTATGCACCTTAATAGCCTACGACATGAAACACCATATGAATAACAGATCATTTGAGGGGCACTGTCGTCTTTACAAAATGCCAGATTTTACTTGAACTGCGCGCGCGATTCTGGAAAATACTAAAGTCTACCCTGTATATATTTTTTTATAATTAAACAATTATAATGAAAACAACGTTATTCTTAACATGCAAGGGAATGTGAAAGAATATAGGCTATTCCTTAACTTAGCCTTACCTAAATACTGTTTCAGGATTGTTTGACAAGATTAGCGGTGTGTGCGTAGACGGATGGTCCCATTATCCTTAAATTACGCGTAGCCTTCCGGCAGAACAATTTTGTACAATTCACAGATCATCCAACCCATCCGCGACTGACAGCTACAGGTTCCTGAGTCCTGACTATCACAATCAATCACGTAGTTTCATAGGCCTGTGTTTAACATCGCTTTATGTTTAAGTGGGCCTAAATGCAGACACGATAACACTATATTTACCAATAGGCTAGCTAATAATAATAATACAGAAATAAAATATTTGTTTACTTATTTACAAATGGTTTGCTTTATTAGGCAAAATATTAAAGTATACATATGCATTTTAATTATGTTAAACTGTTTATTTAGGCTATCTAGTTAACTTTTTTATTCATATTAATTTTTTTTACTGGACAACAATACTTAGCTATATGGAATACGGATAAACCTTGGGTAAAAGAATAAGGTGAGCAACCCTTTTTTGTTTTTTAATTAGGTATAGGCTACGTTTTATATTTGACGGGGGGGAAACAGATAAAAAATTATATAAAATGATGTGTAACATAAATTATCTGGCTGAATACTGTGATATAGCATAAAACAAAATCCCTGCTTGATGTTGCAAGAAAAAAAGAGGGAAAAAAATTGCCCCATTCATGCACGTGACGCATGTTGGGTAGCCTATCTAAAATATATTTTGATTTGGAAAATCCAACGAAAAAATCGCCATGTGTTTTTTTCTTTTTTTCTTTCAAAGAACAAATTTAACTTTAGCACTATCCCCGGTTAAGACTAATCAGCAGCTCAGTGTGTTAGTCTAAATTTAAATCTCTTGTCAGTAGTCCCGAACAAGCCGGTTTTAATTTAGCTACAGAATCGGAGACTGAAAAGGTGCACATGCACGAGCAAAACTGAGTTTACCTACCATGTGCGTGTCAATGCGGGTTACCAGTGTATCCGCGTCCTGGCTGATCAATAAGCGCACGACAAGTGGACAGATCTTCTCGGAGCAGCGCGTTCAGTTAACAGGGTTACGTATCACCCTGACGTCAACTCCCTCACACACACACACACACACACACACACACACGGAATGCCATGCATTAACCACTTTAAGAACATATGCGCAAACTTTCTTGGTTTTCTGACTCTTCAGCTGAGTAAATATCACCTAAGGCAATTTTGGTTCTGCACCGTGATCTTGAACTTGCACCCTCGCGGGCGTCAATTCAAAGTTCAATGCGCAATTGAAACACCACTTTGGGTAACCCCTGCAGGAACGACGCGCTCCCTCTCTGGAGAGGATCTGAAGCTGACACATATGGAAATCGTGAGTACGGGTGAGGCAAGGGGAGAGAGTGAAAAAAGAACAACTGAATTGAAAGAGAAACAAAAGAAACTCTCCCAGAGCAGTCCCATAAAACTGATTGATGACTTCCCTGGAGGACTGTTTCCCAGGTGTATGGCTGTGTGTGTGTGTGTGTGTGTGTGTGTGTGTGTACAGAGCATGCAGTTTTAAGGTTTGATGTTTTTGGATGCTTGTCAAGTACAACAACACTTAATTGAGGGATGAACTGGTACAATTGAGCATATCGCATATTTTTGGCATTCTTTCACAGATCAGTTTTGACTGGGGAACTGCAACACACACACGTGTGTCTGCTGGATCTATTACACCATGTGAGATTGAAAGCAGGCTGGAGAAGGTCCAGAGTGTTGGAGAGAAGTGCAAATGTCACCAGAAAGAGGTGAGAGCTACTGTGGTCAGACTGCAAAACAGCTCAGAAAATACATATTACAACGGCACTTCATTTGTCAGTGCTATCAAGTTATGGGTTTCATTTATTGTTCAAAGAAGAAAAAAAAAGAAGTAGGCTATTAGCCTTTGATTGCAATTAGAGGTTCTGTAACCTCTTTAAATATTAAAACCAGCTTTAGTCATTTATCACTGAGTTTTTTCTCCTTCATCTTTTGTTGTCTAAACTCGTCTCGTTTCCACTCATTTCATCCTTAATTAGGTTTCGTGTATCTGATGATGCAAACAGTGCAAACTGTGTTTGATTTTCAAACAGCTGCTCGTGAGAGCTTTGTTTTTCCTACAGACGAGAGGAAGTCTGAATGCTTGGCATAATTTCTGTTTTGATTTCAAATGAAACACGTCATAATTAATTCCATGGATACACATTTCATAAATGTTTGGATCGACTATCACGTAGAATAACATTCAACATTTGAGGGGTAACGATGCCAGAAAAATATATAGTTTAATATATGATGGCAGAAATTAAACCACATTAAAATAGATGGTGAAACCTTACAATCACATTTGTAAATGTTTCCTCTGGGTATACTTTTTTTTTTTTTTTTTTTTTGAGTGTGGTATTTTTTTGTGTGTGGTTGTACAGACTCCAAAAATATTAATTGGAGTAGCATGATGAATAAAGAGTTTATATTTTTGTGGAAATCAATAATGCTTTGTCCTGTTACACTTAATTGCACATTATCCCCAGGTTATTATTCGAAATAATGTCCAGGCCAGCAGAATGGTTTCTTTTTAAAACTATATTAGTACAGATTGCTACACTGATTGGTATTCAATGCATGCATTAAAGGCAAACGTTCAAACTGACATTGAATAATGTGATGCCGGTATAATAGTCCTGTTAATGAAAATAGGAAGAATGATCTGTGCTCTACAAAAATGACCTATAAATGACCAAGAACAAAAGAGCTGCACTGGTGGTAAGTCATACATGTGTGATTAATAATGTTTAAAAGAATGTGTAGTAAAGTTAATGACTGCAATTGGTCATAGAAGTCATTAGCAGCTATCCCTGCTTTCTCTTGAGAATTTAAGAAGTTTATTGAACAAAACGTTTTAAATTGAAATCTTTTAGGAAATGTGAGAGTGAAAAAAGTAAGAAAAAGTGCACCATGTAAGAGCTTTAACACAATCCATTTAAAGATTTAAAAACAAAATAGCAAGCATTTTGTGGAAGAACATTGTTTTGGTTGTGCTTTGGCTCTGCCATACTGTGGATGAATATGACAGTCCGCAATAGATAGGCTACAATTTTACTGAACTCAGTCATCTACTATGGCAATTTATATGTTCAGTTAAATAACTTGCTCACCTGTTGAGTAAAAAACACCTCATCTCCACATCGCATTTCTGAAAAGCCAAGCCAATGTTGCTTTTGGTTTTGTTACAAGCTCTTTCGGTTTTCCGTTTGCTAGCAGACTTTTTTTGTTACGGGTGATTCCCAGGAGATAGGAGAATTAGCTGCTCCATGTCAACCTTTCTCGTTGTGAAACTAACCTCTGGCTCTCCCACACCAGACAGTAACTGGAGCAACTTCTCTCTATTTACAGATATGACGAGACACTGGCGAGGGATGTAGGCCTACGCACTTTCCCGCTAAAACCATCCCGACAGGTCTACATTATAAACAATTAAAGGCTTCTATAGTGAATCAGGGCAAGACAAAAACACGTTTTGGAAGAAGGATTGATAATGTGTTGACTCTCTATTTAAATTTTGTCAATTTGAAGAAAAAAGTTAAATTGTGTAATAGTAGAATTTCAAAGCTTTCAAGAATAGGCTACGCGTTTCAATTTCAATCTTTATATTTACGTGTAGTGAGCTGAAGCCCTTATTTGTAAATGTAATTCGGATATATTTTTGTCAGTTTATAGCAAAAAAAAATCATAAATCAGCAACCAATGTTTTTTTTAAATAAATTTGACTCCTGTTAAATCTTAATTGTTTAGCATTAACCAAATCCCTGATACAAAACGGACACCTTGTGTCACACAAGTAGAACCAGTGAAAGTGATGTAGACAACAATGTCCTGTTATTAAATTTGATACAGAATAAATGTTTCCTTAAAACTGCTAGTGATGCAGTTGTGATGACACCCACTAGTGATGATGTCACATAATAACACTTTAGATATCAGTTATCGGTTTATTCACACGGACTGGGCAGTTAATCATCTGGACCACTTTATGAATGGACAGTTTGTTTGTTAGTTTATGTTTTATGACTGGAGCTCTCCTGCCCCCTTGTGGTGTCTAATACTTAAGTCGCCTTTTGGTCACCATTGTGGTATTTTCCCTTAAAACCCCTGCATAGTTAATAACCTACGAATTAAGGGTCAGTGTTGCATTGAACTCTATGGGCGTTATTTTTTTGTGTTATAATTTTGATGAATCACTAGGCCTAGATGACAGTTCATGAACATCATAGCTTCAGCCAATTGGAATCAACACGAATGGATTATCTATCATGCAAAATTTTAAAAAAAATTACATTTCTATATAATATTTAGGTTTGAAGAATAACAATTTACACAGTATAGCACAAAAAGGCGTCCTGTAACTTAATTGCTTACACTATTAAATATGTAGTTAGCTTAATTTTTCTGGTCTGGGGACAGTCTTTGATTTTTTTTTGAATGAGTTACAAAACACTTAAAGGCTCTTTAATTCAAAGCAACAGGAACCGGAAGACTTAAGAAAATCCCTTAATTTAAAAACCCTTTAATATCCCTTCAGTTATAACATTTAAATAAGCATTTTTTTGCTACAGGACACTTGTTCTACTTGGTTTTTGAAATGCAATCCAAATTGGACCAAAGCATTTACATATACGGGATGTGGAGTTCATCATGACTAGAGGACATATGCATTGAGCCGCGCACTGTGATATCGTGACCGTCAATAGTTAATCGGGTAGGATTGTTTTTCTTCTTGGAAAGTCTGGACCGAAAGACTTCGTACTGACACACACAAATTAATAAGGCACAGACTTATGATTTATAGCTTTATATATTTAACAAAAAATACTGTACATATCACATGAGGAAAATATTTTAAAAGTACCCCAAAATACAAAATCATAAAACCTTCTGTTTGGTCAGTACAAATACAATTCCCAGACTGGTCTATGATTATAAACTGTTAGTGTTGTAGTTGCTTTAACACATGAGACAGTATACAATAAAAAGCACATTCTGTAACACTGCATAAAAATAGAAATTCAAAATGTCTGCATGGACAAAGAGGTAAAACATCAAGGACAGTTCCCATCCCATGATCTGGCAACAACAACAACAACAAAAATCACAGATTTGGAAAATGTTGAACGCTGCCAGATCGATAATGCTCATGCAGATGCTTGAGAAAAATGCTTTCTTTGATGGTTCCTATGTAGCTTTGTGCAAATCCGTCATACAGGTTGTATATATTCATCAACCATTATGGCTCTGCTTTCACAGTTCTCCTGCATCGTGGGTCTGTCGTCCATCCTCTCCCTCACTCTCTTCTTTAGATCCTTTCATTCCCAGGTCACCTCTCCATACCTCACTCAGGCACTCTGAAAGAGAAGGACACAAGGCCTGAAAATAGTGGCTTGGTGTGTGTGTGTGTGTAAGTGCATGTTTGTCAGGATGTCTATTTACTACCTTGGTCCGAGTCTCGGAGGACATGGGTTGCGCAGAAGAACTTTTCAAGTTTCTCTTCCTGACGATGAAAGTACCAGTTCTCCACAACCTCTTCATGCTCTTCTAACATGGTCTCACACTGTAATATAAACGTAAAAAGACATAACATAACTGTCCCAAAGGGAATTTTGATTTGGATATCCAGATATATGCAATCATGACAACTATTAAAACATTATATTTACTAACCTCAATCAGGGGGTCACTGAGCACATTTTAGGGGGGCTTTGTCCCCTAAATGTCCACCCAGCCTCCTAATAATTTGCGATTGGCTTTGTAATATGTACACTAATTCGTGATCGCCTCAGCGCCAGTGTCAGAAGCAGAGGACAATGTGTGTGCATTTATTGATAGATTCTTATCTGCATCTGTCTAGTTCTTCGTCATAAATGCATACATTTGTTTACATAATATGATGCGGGAGCATTCAAGATGGTTTCCCACTCACTGTAAAATCTGGGCTTATTTTTTAATATTTTATTTATAGTATTTTTATAAAATTCCTTCCATCTCAATGGCATGAGATTGTGTGACTTTACCTACTCTATATACCAATAATTCAGTGCAATAAAATTGCTCAAATGTGTTATTTTCATTTTTATAATAAATCCAAAAGCAAAATATGCAAAATTAACAGCAAAAAGTGAGCTAATGAGTGGTCCTCTGCAGCCATCTACTGGTTATAGTGATCATTTCAAGCCATTTTCATGTAAAAAGTGTTTGGTTCCCACCAGAGACTAGCTATGTTTCCATCCACACGCTTTTATCCGAATTAAGTGATATCGAATTAAAAATGCCTTATGGAAACAGTAACGATTGAATTTCATGAATATCGACTCAAATTAAATACGTTCGGTCTCATCGGACATTATCTTGATCGATATACGGCTTATGCGATAACGCTGATGGAAATGTTATTTGCCGAATAAATAATGAATAGCATTTTCTCTAGCAAAACGTTGTTGGCTTGAATGTTGTGCGATTCAGTGCGAAAATGAATGGAAACACCTTAAAATGTCTCAAATCAATTCGATATACCAATTTGATCGCAAAACAGCATGTGGCGTCATTACCCACAGGTTTTTATTTGCTTTAAAGCCGTTGGATGGAAACACACTTTCACCAGCTTTATTCGCATGAGTTTTTTTTACCGAACTTCAGATAATTCGATTGACAAGTGGATGGAAACTTAGCTAGTGACAGGAATCCTCCACTAAAGCATGGCACATTTTCCATGTCATCTCCATGGATGAAAATGAGAAATGTAGATCTGCTTTAAAGTTAATTTTACTACACAAATGTAGAGTAAAAGAAAATGTTGAAAAAAATAATAATATTACCCTCATATTGCCAATCTAGACAATTACAGTAATATAAAGTTTGTCTATATTCCTAATGAATATTAGCTGATTATTTTAAATAATTAGAAATTAATTTAATATTCAGGGATTGACTTGATGGGTAGAAGTAGAACCCACTGTATTGTTCATGCCTACCTTAGTATACAAACTATGAATGAATGTGTGTTACCTGTCTCTTCAACTCCGCCACCTCCACTGATGGTTCGTCCCATAGTTCGTAAGGGACACCCAGCTCCACCTTCACTCCCTTGTCAACCAGGTTCTTAAGTGTGTTCATGGTTTGACTTGTGCCCTGACAAACACAGCAGTCAAATATCCATCATCATTAGTCTGCAACCAAAGACCTTCACTTTTATAGTATCTCTTTAAATGAGGATTGACAGAATGTCATGCAATTGAGGACTGCGGAAATAATAGTGCTAAGGTGAGCTTAATACTTTGGCATAGCGAAGGCTTCCTGGTCTCTCAGCATGGACTTTATACTGCAGAATTCTTTCACAGATGTTGTCCATGGCCTCAGTGAGTCGTGTCTCTCTGGAAACAAATAAATCGTAATAATGGCAATAGGAGGGAGAACATCAATAGATTAAAAAATTTTTCCTTAACTTGAGGGTTCTCTCTCTGGGAGTTTTCTCAGGGACAGAACGGATATGGCCAGCTGATTTGACTTTTATTCATTCACAGGATATGAATTCTTGATATCAACGACTCAATTTTCACTAGTTAAAATCCTAGTATTCGTTACTTCAATGAGCTTATTGTTTCTGCATTAAATTATTACATTTTCGTTAACTGTGGTTTTTGTATTTGTACATTTCTGAAATACATAACTTAGACGGTTACCTCTGATAACAGATCACTCTAAAAATTGTAATGTGGACTGTAAAGCTGCTTTGAAATGATGTGTATTGTGAAAAGCGCTATACAAATAAATGTGAATTGAATTGTCACCAGAGACAATGTTAATCTCTGATTTCAACTAGTGAAAACTGAGTTCTTGATATCCGGAATTTATATTTTTACTAGTAACAAAGTAATTATTGCTATCAAAATGATGATTTTACCTACGGTAGTAAGAATTGAATTTCTGTGAAAATAGTAAGAAATCAATTCATGATCTCAAT
Source organism: Phoxinus phoxinus (assembly GCF_949152265.1). Taxonomy (NCBI): domain Eukaryota; kingdom Metazoa; phylum Chordata; class Actinopteri; order Cypriniformes; family Leuciscidae; genus Phoxinus; species Phoxinus phoxinus. The sequence goes on from NC_136877.1 coordinate 46,585,786, forward strand.
AATTTAATTTGAATGTCAGCATATGGTGACATCGTGAAAATACAATTACAGATATCAAGAAGTAGCATTTTTACAAGTGGAAAATGTCATTCCTAATTTATTTATTTTTTAAAGCCATTGTTACTAGTTGAAATCTAATTCCTGATATGAAGAATTAGCATTTTAACTAGTGAAAACTGAATTGTTGATATCAAGAGTTCATATCCTGGGAATGAATAAATGTCCAAACGGCTTGCCATAGAACGGAGATATCAGTAGTGTGTGTGTGTGTGTGTACTGTATATCATCATCATCATCATAACTACTTACGAAGTGTTGTATTTGATTTTGCGCCTGCGCTTGCCAGTGTCCAAAACTTCTCCGATCTCTAAAACTTCCTTCGAGCGGCCAGATTTTTCTAGTGCGTCCTGCAACTCCACCGTCAGTAGTTTACAAACTATTTAAAAACAACAACAGATGCCTAAAACATTAATAATGCAATAACTTCTTCATGTGCGATTTATAAATGTAAATATACGTGCATATAATACTATCTCTGCACTAGTGGATCTTTGTAGAATTGGGTTTAATACATTTTAGGATGGTTTTATGATAGTTTTATCGTTCAACAACACATGAGAGGAAAATACACTTTCTGTTTCTTACCCTCGCATTTATTCGGCAATCGCTCCTCTTGGTTTGCCAAAACGAAACTGAACATACAAAGCAAGAGAACTGCAAACATTTCCATAGTGACCTCTGTTTACAAACTTTGACTCAATACTCGCTCATATTAAAGCCACATCGACATGTTTGAGGATGGTCACTTAGGCTAGTGGAACTGAGCATGCGCACTGCCAAAGCCGATGGTAAGTGATGGCAAACTGGAAAAACGCGTTATCGATTTAGGCATAGCTAATCGAAAACCGATCGGGCATAAAAGAAAGTGCGGTTTTATGGTCAAAGTAAAGAAAATGTAAGACGTACGATAAACATCTCCGAAGATTGTGCAGAGTGCAACAGTAGGTTCATTCATTTATTCGTGATATTATTTTCATTCATTCTAAAGATACATCGTGAGGAGGAAAAGTCCTCACAGCTTTTATATTAAATGTAAATTAATGTAGGCTACCAGTTACACTTAATCTTGTCACATTTCCCTGGTTAAATAAACATGACTTTACATAAAAAATAAACCAAATGCAATTCTATTTTGGCTATTTTAGGCCTAATTAATATTCTATTTATTAAAACCGAGTAAACCATCTAATCAAGTTAGTGTTTTAAGCATTTATTCCAAAATAGCTCAAGCCAGTAACAATTTAAACTGTTATTTGTGAACTGATGTCTGTTCTTCTAACTCATTTTCGGATCTTCGGCTATTAAGCTCGGTAAACACTGATCACAGACATGAAGATTTACCTTTAATTTCCTCAAGCTGATTGCTCACCAAAACCTGCAGTCAACATGTTTTCAGGCTGTTTCAGGTTTGATTTTTATGTGACATAATGCAGTGATATATCTAAGTGGGAGAGTTGTTTACTTACTTTTACCGTTAGAAATAACAAGAGGATTTATCATACAAATTTATCATACAAACTAATCGTATCCAATCATAGTAGGATGGAGGCATTGCCTCCTCTCACATGACTTTCCTCCATTCATTCTCAATTACCCCCCACCAAACGCACCGCACGCTTTAGGGGGTCTGTTAAAAGTCAATGTGCTCAGGGGAGGCAAGAAAGACGCGGCGTCCCGCTGTAACTTTACCTGTGAGTGTCACTGTTGGACAGTGTTACTTTAGAAAACCGAGCTACTTATATTTTTTTTGTCACATTTTGTAGTATTTGCATTGTTTTATTTTTTAATGATAGAAAATGAACTCATCTTATTTTAATATTTTTTTTGGAGGAGGCACTGCTTCCTTTGCCTATTTGAAGGAAACGTATTGTGCCCTTGAACAAAGCACATAATCCAAGCATGCTCGAGGGGGGTTTGTTTTGTGTTTTTGATTTGTGGATTTAAATGGATTAATATGTATTATTTTCTCATGCAATTTGTTTGAGGAGGCTCTGCCTCCCTTGCCTCCTCAAACTCTTCCCTTTTAAGTCTTAATTTAAGATCTAAGGGGTAAGTTATTAAATTGCAATGGTTACATGTAATATTTTGATTTAATTATTCTGTTTAAAGAGTTGTCATTTTTACTTCCGCATTGAAAAAAAAAATTGACTACATCTTTTCAAATAACTTTTTCTGTTGACAAAAAGGTTTTTAAAACAAATCAAAATCTAAGCTGTATTATTATATTATTTTATTTAAAATAAATATTAACAAATTACCACAAATTAACAGAATGTGGGTACTTCCTCATTGCCACTGTTGTAGTACATTCTCTATAGGTCAAAACATAAAGGTCGACCAACACCAATGCCTAGTGGCTTATAGATTCAACTATACATTCCTATTGATAACTTAGAGATTTAATGACCTTTTGGCTGTCAATAAGACAGTGTCCTTGAGCGAGATGAACAGGTTTAAAGTTTAAGTGATGTGTATTTATAACAGTGATTTATTGCATTAACTCAATTGGCTGGCACTTGAGTTTCAAGCAATTCTGTCTTCTGTAAAATCCATTTGGAAAAGATTTTTAAAAAGATTTTTTTTTTATTGGTGTTAATATGCCTTTATTGGATTAGCTGTTGGTAGGGAAATAGTTTAAGGGGTGGTATAATGCCCTTTTCACAAGATTTAAAATAAGTCTTTGATGTCTCCAGAGTGTTTATTTGAACATTTAGCTCAAAATACCCCACAGACATTTTTATATAGCATGTTAAAATTGTCACTTTTTGAGGTGAGCAAAAACGCACTGTTTTTGTGTCTGTCCCTTTAAATGTAAATGAGCTGCTGCCGGCACAGGGGGCGGAGCTTCAAGAGCTCGTGTCCTTTTACCTCACACACACATGCACTGAAAATTTCTAAAACTTTTAGCATTTTAAGTTCAAACCGATGTCAGAAAGATGGAGAGACTCAAGAAGAAGAAGTGACAACATGTAGAAGCAACAGGGCATTTCTGAATGGTTAGTTGGTGAATTTATGTAGCTTATGTGTAGTTATCTTCTAGTCATTGATTTGCATATTCTGTCTTGATAATCTATAAATCGTGTTCAGGGGGCGGGGTTTATGTAAATTTTAGGGTTTGTGATGTCACTAACCCGGGAGGAATATCCTGTAGTCGCTACCAGCCGTTTGTTGTAGTCCTTAAAAAAACATTTCTTTAAAAGTAAATATCTCCCTTTGCTTTGAACTTTGTAACTTTGCAGATGTTGTTTATGATCAAACCGCAACATTACACACTAACTAAAGTTAGAAAAGTGAAATCATATTCAACCACCCCTTTAAAGTTAGTGCGCCTTCATAAGGGGTGTCTCGTCCCTCTTAGGGATTCAGGTGTCAGTGCCACAGGTTTATTGACAGCCGATATGTTGTGATGAACCTTCTGGTGGGTCCCGTGAGCGAGGAGGGCCGAGGAGCGAAGGAGGGAGAGAGAAGGATGAGAGAGAGATGACAAATCCAGACAGAGAACTGAGATAAGGACTACGTGAGAAACTCGAAGGCCAAATAGTGAGTGCGAGAGTGATTATGCGCATGAATGCATGTGTTTGCAGGGGGAGCTGCATGTCTAAGGGACTTGTAAAAGAGGAAAAGCCCATGTGTTAATGTGAGAGCGAGAGACACTGGAAGACAGCGATGACAGGGACAGAGAGAGAGGAGTTGTGGGTCAGACAGAGAGCATGATCAAATACACAGAAAAATAAGGGGAAAGGGTAGAAAAAGAGAAATGGTTACACAAGAAAATGTACATGGTTGTAGCAAAAGAGTTACACACACCGTATTATGTTTTGAAGCTTGCACTGTTTATACATTTTGTGGTAAATATTTGATGACCCTTCCTAGCTATTGTGTCTTAATAGGGAAGCTTTTGTTTCATTGTAAGCTAGAAGACACACTGTTTGTGTGTGTGTGTGTGTGTGTGTGTGTGTGTGTGTGTGTGTGTGTGTGTGTGTGTGTGTGTGTGTGTGTGATTGTGAGAGAGAGAGGTTTAGGGTTAGTGGATAGAATAGAATTTAAAGCCAACGTGTGTGTGTGTGTGTGTGTGAGAGAGAGAGAGAGAGAGGGGTTTAGGGTTAGTGGATAGAATAGAATTAAAAGCCAACGTGTGTGTGCGTGTGTGTGTGTGTGTGTGTGTGTGTGTGAGAGAGAGGTTTAGGGTTAGTGGATAGAATAGAATTAAAAGCCAACGTGTGTGTGTGTGTGTGTGTGTGTGTGAGTGATTGTGAGAGAGAGAGGTTTAGGGTTAGTGGATAGAATAGAATTAAAAGCCAACGTGTGTGTGTGTGTGTGTGTGTGTGTGTGTGTGTGTGTGTGTGTGTGTGTGTGTGTGAGAGAGAGAGGTTTAGGGTTAGTGGATAGAATAGAATTAAAAGCCAACGTGTGTGTGTGTGTGTGTGAGAGAGAGAGGTTTAGGGTTAGTGGATAGAATAGAATTAAAAGCCAACGTGTGTGTGTGTGTGTGAGAGAGGTTTAGGGTTAGTGGATAGAATAGAATTAAAAGCCAACAGTGTGTGTGTGTGCGTGTGTGTGTGTGTGTGTGTGTGTGTGTGTGTGTGTGTGTGTGTGTGTGTGTGCGTGTGTGTGTGTGTGTGTGTGTGTGTGTGTGTGAGAGAGAGAGGGGTTTAGGGTTAGTGGTTAGAATAGAATGAAAAGCCAACGTGTGTGTGTGTGTGTGTGTGTGTGTGTGTGTGTGTGTGTGTGTGTGTGTGTGAGAGAGAGAGGGGTTTAGGGTTAGTGGTTAGAATAGAATGAAAAGCCAACGTGTGTGTGTGTGTGTGTGTCGTCTCAGTATCAGTAATTGTTACTGTGTTTTGAGCTAGACTGGCTGGACGGATGGAGTTACATCCATAAACAAACGACCGTCCTCGTGCAGGTAAACACACACAGATATAAAGGCACTCGACATACACAACATTACATGTTATGAAGATTAATTAAATATTATATTGAAAATGCAAATTAATGCCAGAGCATTTACCTATTTAGGAGACCCGAGGACATGCACACCTGGTCTACTGGACAAACCCTGGTTGTCACAGCGACGTCAAACAGAAAGCCAACACCTGCTACCCCGCTCCTGTTATATTAGACACATGGACTCTGCAAAATGGCTGATGACCGAAGTCTTATACTCATCATCCTACACAGATACACTGCCAATAACTGCCTTCCCTGAAACTGCCTTAATTACCGGACACGTCGCCGCGACAAGGAACATATTACGCAAAGGCAAAGCAAAAAAACAAAGGTGAGGTACAGGTAAGTGCTGTATCTATTTGTCAGTGGGTTTGAATTTAGGCTTCAATAGAAATGTTGTATTGTTCATATACAGTAGTTTGATATACTTGGATCATAAATGAAAATGGGTTGATTTAAAAATGAATCTCATATATAGTAGATCAGATGTAAATTTCTGATTATTTTATGAATTGTACAGTGTCATCAGTGGCATGTGTTAGATTGAAATTTTATTATTATTTTAATATTGGTTTTATATATATATATAATAAGGTTACACTTAATGGAAATTTAATTCTACATGCTAATGTGACTTCAGGTTTGCAGATTTGCTGAGATAAGTTGCTTGAACATGGTTCAGTCCTGTTGTAGAAGTTCAAGAGCTCCACAGATGAAAAACAATTGCCCTAACAAGGATGCGATTGCCTTACAATTGGCCTCCATATGTGAATCATTAAAATAACTACCACGTTTCCTGACAACCCCACTGTCAAGCATAATTATTCTGGTTGTGAATCGGAGGTGAAAATGTGTCCAAGGAATTTTGTGGTCAAGTTACTTTTTTTTGTCATAATTCAAAGACATATGTGTACTACAAGTAAAACATTGCCCACTTCTCGAAAAAAAAAAAAAAATCATGCATTTTGTTTAATAGAAGCAGGAATGAGTGCAAATTTTACCGGGAGAATGATCCTAAATGCAGACTCAAATTTACATGGAAATTGCCTGAGAACAACAAGGTGAATGTTTTTCTGCAATTGGCCAGTCAAAACCCTGATCTCAGTCCAGCTGATGATCTGTGACAGATTTTGAAAATCGTACTAACTAATCTGACTAACCAGAACAGCCTGTGGTGCAAATCTGCTTTACAAAATCACACCAGAACAGTGTGCGCTGCAAGTTTATCCACCACAAAATATTAATATGCGTAGTCTGAATACAGGGAAAGAATTAGGGACAGATTTTTTTATTTGTTTTTAAAAAAAAATCGCACTAAAAGTTGCACTAATAATTGTTTAAATTTTTTTAATAAAAGGGGCTATTTGTATCATAGATATACATAATAAAGGCTAGATGTCTCGTCCGCGCTTCTGGCCAATGGAGGCCGACGTCCGCACCTGGCGGCCATCTTGTCACAGTCAGCTCGCTCACTCGTAACATTGTGTTTTAATGGTGCATGTACTTTTTAAATAACCATAACTTGCTCAATTTTCTACAGATTTTCAAACGGGTTGGTTTGTTATAAATGTCAGAGATGTAGTTATGGCACTGCATACTAATGAATAATTATAATATTATAATTTCAACATGTTCAAGCATCCAGAATTATAGCCACGTTAATAACGTTTGTAAGAAACCAAACCGTTTGTAAATCCGTCAAGATTTCAGCGAGATAAGAGTATTTGTGTTCGTGCAGATCTCTCACCTTACAGAAAGCTTGCCTGTGTCAAGATGGCCACCGGGTGATGACGTTAGAGACTCCGCCGTAAGACATCTAGCCTTTATTATGTATACTATGATTTGTATAATTCAGAAACCCTTGTCATTAGCGACACCGGTGGCCGATAAGTGAACTGCAGCCAGCAACTTGTGCTCGTGCTCGCACACATAACAAGAGACTGATTCAAGGCCTCAATATACTCACAAAATTCTTCTTCGTTCTTCGCTTAGAATTAAAAAATATGTTGGACATACTTCTGCTGTGATATACTGTTAACAAACATCCATACGCTGCTGAGAGCGACGTTTAGATGAATATGTAAATGTGCTGCGCGCTTTCCTCTCAATAACATAATGAACACGAATGGCAGCGGTGAGAAAACAGCAGTTGAGAAAATCATCTGGTAATGTGGATATGTTTGCACGAGCTCTGCAATTCACCAGCATCATGTCTACAGATGAGGTAATAAAAATGACAGTGCTATGATATTTGATTATATTTGAGACTATAGATAGATCTATGTGAGAAACTTTGAATTACCGGTAATCTATTTTCTTTGCATGGCACATTGACATTACAGTACAGAATGGCTTTTTCTGCATTATACTGAAATTTGTATTTTGCTTCATGTGTCATTGAGCGGAAAAAAGGCACTTGCGTAAACGTCACTTCTTCTGATTTTCCCGGCAAAAACGTCCCGAGTCCTTCACATAAAAGTCAGTCTACTTACAGTCTGTCTTTCACAGACAACCTAGGAAGTCGGGAAGGTCTCGTTTTTTACGTTTTTTTACAAGCTGTCCACACATTGGCAATAAAAAAGTATTAATACATAATTGTTTTGCCTAGCCAATAGCCCCTTTAAATTACCAGAGAGAACAAAATGTGTTCTGTGTTGGGATTCTGTGTTTTTTGTTTGTTAAAGATACTCAGATTTATTTAGCGTGTTTCCCTCAAGTCAAGAGTGCAGTGCTAGTGTTGGCCTGTCCGGTATGTGCACACAACTTTGATCCAGACTACACACACACACACACATGCAAGGACTCATAGGTGGCTCATATACCAGCAGCACTCTTACTGGCCCCTGGCCTCCCTGTGCCCCTTGCCAGACCCCCAATAGATAAAATGTCCCCCTAAATCATATCATTTCGCGCATACACATACCGTCTCTCTTGCACACATGCACACTTGACTGGAAGCTTGACTTTAATATGAGATATAATCCAATAATAACTCTTAAACCCTGATCCCGAACTTCTCATCAACCCTCTCTAAACACAGCTCTACCTCTAAACATATTTTATTATTTAGCTGTTTTAGGTACAAAGGGACTCCTGACACATTAACCTCTCCAGGGCATGTCTAACCCTTCTCCCTTTCCAAGGGAAACTACACCGTCTGCAAATACACCGTTACCCAATCATCCCCGAATCTGAAGCTAAACTCCAGGTTACAGAACAAGACTTAACATCGTGGTTTAGAGATTCTCATGGCCGTTACTGCTGTATGTGGACGAAAGATTTCGTTTCAATTACAGTCCGATATACCAGAGCCTTAAAATAAATGAACAGAAATAAGATAAACATCAGATGTAGATTTTTAACTATTAGAAATTAAATGTATATGTGTGTGTGTGTGTATATATATATTTTAGTGGTGGGCAACGATTAATCGCATCCAAAATAAAAGTGTGTGTTTACATAATATATGTGTGTGTGTGTACTGGTTTTAATTATTTAGTATATATAAATACACACACATGCATGTATATATGAAAAAAAAATGTATTATTTATATATAAAAATGTATTTGTGTGTATGTATATGTGTGTGTGTGTATATATATATATATATATATATATATATATACACACACATATATATACACATATATATATATATGTATATGTGTGTGTATGTGTATATATATATATATATATATATATATATATATATATATATATATATAACAGTTATATATATAATGTGTGTATATATAGTGCTGGGCAACAATTAATCGCATCCAAAATAAAAGTGTGTGTTTACATAATATATGTGTGTACTGGTTTTAATTATATAGTATATATAAATACACACACATGCATGTATATAATAAAGAAAATTGTATTATTTATATATAAAATATATATAATATAAATTATGTATAAAAATATACACATGCAAATATTTCTTAAATATATACATGCATATGTGTGTATATATATATACAAAATAATTATACACAGTACACACACATATATTACGTGAACACAAACTTTTATTTTGGATGCGTCATTTTACATTCATTATTTTATTGAATTGTATTTATATTTAATGCATCCAACTCTGTTCATATTTCTCCTCCTTTGTCTACCTGAATTCTAAAAACGTTCCTTTCTCGTATCTTTCCTCCTTCCCTTCTTTCCACTTCTCCCCTGTGCAGTATGCCAGAGAAAGTGTGCCAGTTTCAAGGTCAGTGCTATCATAAGCTGAAGAGATCGTGTCTGAGGCGAGGAGCTCTGTTCCAAGATCCGTTCTTTCCTCCTTCAGCCGAGTCACTGTTTTACAAAAGAACGCCTCCTCCGGGACTGACGTGGAAGAGACCCAGGGTAAGAGAAGCTGACCGTGGACGGGTGCTTTTTATGTCTGTGCACGTGTGCTAATAGTTAATTTTGTTAACTTTTGGAAGTATATTACCATGTAGACAGCCTCAAAGATTTAGTTGGAGCTAAAAGATTCACACCATTATATTAGAAAAATTTATTTAATGCAAGAAAAATAGTTTCTGCCCAAGTCTGATGTGACTGTACGTAAGGTCTGGTGGCAGGTCAGTCGTTTCTGACAGTATCAGTGAGTGGATGTGTCCTGGTGACTCTTGTGTTTCTAAATGTGGCTGCGCAGTCAGCAGCGTTAGAGATATGTTTAATTAAAGGCCTTTCTGCCGGCTGCAAGGCGTCGGTAACCTGACTCTTTGGAGAGTGTGTGTGTGTGTGTGTGTGTGTGTGTGTGTGTGTGTGTGTCGCCTTGCGTGTTCAAATGAGGGAGATTACCAACATTGTGTTTTACATTTACACATGCTATGCTGATTGAAAGAAGAAGAAAGAACAAGAGAACAATTAAAGCAATATTCCAAAACTGCAAGTAAAATCTAAAAAGCTAGGTTTATTAATTTAGAGAATAATTTAATAAAACGTTAGTACTTTGCCATTGTTTAATACGGTTATCTGCTACTTGACTACTAATGCACACAATTAGCCATTAAAATTGAATTATTTATGTCATTAAACCACTGTTGTTGTTTTTTTGTGAATTAATATTTTCCTTATGTTACTATCCCTTTAAAGAGATGTTTCAGAATTATATATATATTTTTATTTTTTTTCAAAACTAGATAATAAATATAAAAAAAGATAACGACATGAGGATGAATGACAGAATTATCATTTTTGGGTGAACAAACCTGTAAGACTTTCATTCATCTTCAGAACACAAATGAAGATCTTTTTGATGAAATCTGAGAGCTTTCTGTCCCTCCATTAACCGCTACAACTACCACTTTGAAGCTTCATAAAGAGTTCATAAAGGGATCGTAAAACTAATCTTAATGAATCGAGCGGTTTAGTCCAAATTTTCTGAAGAGACTCGATCGCTTTATATGATGAGTAATTAATGGCAATTCAATTATTTGGGTGAACTATCCCTTTAATAAAATGGGTCTAACCATAAACGCATAAATAGTTTGAGTGTCTTTTCTCTCACACGCAGGAACTGTGTAAAGACCCTCGACTATTTGTGGATGGGATCAGCACAAGGGATCTGCACCAGGGCAGTCTGGGTAACTGCTGGATGGTGGCAGCCACGTCATGTTTGGCAGCAGAATCCTCGCTCTGGAAGAAGGTCAGATAATACACAGACACACACACACACACACACACAAAAGTTTGGGGGCTATAGGATTTTTTTAAAATAAATTACTTTTATTTAGCAAGGATGCATTAAATCGATATAAAGTGTATTTAAAGTGTACCTTTATAATATTGCAAAATTCTAATCTAATAAATGCTGTTTTGAACTTTCTATCTTGAAAAATATTTTATCACGATTTCCACAAAAATATTAAGTAGAACAACTGTTTTCAACAAATCGGCATATTAGAATGATTTCTGAAGGATCATGTGACACTGAAGACTGATATTTTATATTGTTGTCTGAGGTCAACTTACTGTATGACGTTCGCTTGTTTTTTACATTCAAAAACATCAAAATGAATAAGTAATAGGCTATTTTCTACCCTGGTTTTGAGCCTAGCTCCTGAAACGCTCGGTTTTTATGGGCGTGCCGCATTGAAGACTTGGAAGTAAACGCCCACTGCTGTGATTGGATAACAGCTTTGCATATTATAATGAGTTTCATGTAAAGTGTGAATCGGTGGGCGGGGCTAAACAGGCGGTGTTGAAGTAGGCGTCGATCTTCTTCTGCGGTTTGATACCCTCTGACGTCATAGATCAACACATTGAAAAACCTGTCGTTCGCGGAACCTGGTGTCAATAAAAGCTTTTATTGGACTAATAAGGAAGTTTTCAGTTCTGAAACTTACAGGATATTCTGTATTCTCATAGTATGATGACCTCTTATAGGTCAAAAGCTCAAGAAAAATTAGATTTCTCAGTTCATCACCCCTTTAAAATGGAAATATACACTATATATTGCTCATTTATCAAGATTTCACTCCTTTCTTTTGTATTGTCTCATGTTCAGGTGATCCCAGACCACGCTGAACAGGAGTGGCACCCAAAGCGCCCGGATCTGTATGCTGGAATCTTTCACTTTAGTTTCTGGCGACTGGGCCAGTGGACAGATGTCGTGGTGGATGACCGTTTACCGGTCAGCGAGGAGGGAACGCTGCTCTTCTGCCGTTCTGCAACGCCACGGGAGTTCTGGAGTGCTTTGCTGGAGAAAGCCTATGCCAAGTGAGACGCTTGTGAAATAAGGCAGAATCTAAACGCATACACTTTCAATAAATGATGTGCTGGACTAGGACTAAAATTTTGTACATAGTAGACCAAGCTCCTTTATTTCAAAATCCTATTATTCTCTCTCTCTCTCTCTCTCTCTCTCTCTCTCTCTCTCTCTCTCTCTCTCTCTCTCTCGCGCTCTCTCGCTCTCTCGCTCTCTCGCTCTCTCGCTCTCGCTCTCGCTCTTTCACTCTCTCTCTCTCTCTCTCTCTCTCTCTGCCAGGCTCAATGGGTGTTATGAGGCTCTAGAGGGAGGTAATACAGCCGAAGCTCTGGTTGATTTTACTGGTGGCGTCTCTGAACCACTGAGTCTGAACCGGGAGGAGCTGATCAATCACGCTGACCAGAGAAAAATGCTGTTCCAGACACTAGCCCACGCGCACAGCCACAAAGCACTCATCACCTGTTCCATTCGGGTCAGAAATCATGAAGAAAAAAACTTTCTAAACACCCTCAAATCAAGCAAATACCACATGATATTTGGTCAACAATAATGACTCACACAGCACTTATTACCTCTTTCATTTGTACACACTCTGTGTCTCTCTGTGTAAGCCAGCAGAAGGAGAGCAGGTGGAATCAGTTCTGGGCTGTGGACTGATAAAGGGTCATGCATATGGTGTGACCGCAGTCAGGAAACTGCGTATGTCGGAGACTCTGCATGCCGTGTGTAACGCAGCTCGTCTGTACATGGTTCGGATGAGGAACCCGTGGGGCACGGCAGACTGGACAGGAGCTTGGAGCCTGGGGTGAGTTCATGTATGCCTATCTCTCTCAGAAATCCATAATCAATTATTATCCCACTGGTTAGCAGACCTCACTAATGAGTTCTTGACTTAATAGTTAAGTGAGGTAGGCTCTATGTAGCGAGACTTCGTTACATGGGTTTGTGTATTCAAGCTAAGAAGCTTTACCTCCAGAGGAGCGATTGGTTAAAGGTACAATATGTAAGAATTTTGTAATAAAATATCCAAAAATCACTTGCACAGTGTGATATATTTCCTGCAGTTGTGTACTTACAATATCCCAAAAGTTCCCAAAGATTTTTCATTTCAGAGAAATTCCAATTTTGAATAATTGGCCGTCCCGAAATCCCTGTTCACTTGTCGCCTGTCAATGGCGTAATATCCGTGTTATCCCTGGTTTCCGCTAGTAGTACTGCCATAGCGTGGCGACCATGGCGACAGACGTGGACAACTGCGTAGTGCGTAACGCTGTTGTTGTTTCGTTCAAACATTATGGACCATGGCAAGCAGACTTTGGGAAAAAAGGAGAACTAAACCGAGGATCATTATCAGCGTGGCGTTTTCGAGACGCCGAGAGCTCCACGTCCGTGACAAACTTCGACTTGACAGAGACGCCGCTCTTGCATGTACTTTATTAGACAGGTGAGCAAATGTACATACAAATAATCAATGTTATATAGTTCAACATGATGAAATGTTAGAATATGATCTGTATGTTATTCTAATGTTGATCTAGCTTACTGCAAGTCTCATACAGCCAACAAACTAACACACAGAATAACTATAACTTTCAACACACTCAAATGCAGTTTAGTGTGATAGTGTAGAGCGAGTGAGACAGCGCTGCGTTACCTCACAAGTTTAATTTGTCTAATAAACTGACCTGTGTGAGCACTAATTCAGCTCTTGCGGGTACGTTAGTTCGGTAGAATTAAATGTCCTTATTCCTTTATATCCGCGGGATTCGCATGTGGCGCTAATATGTCTCTTATTAGCAATCGCACCCTGCTTCATACCTCAGTCATGATAAAAACATCAGTGTATTCACTCATCCATAAACATTATTAGATCCATCGGCTTGACGACAAGTTCCATAATTCCAATGGAATTTTGCGTCATCAACATGTACGCCTTTGTTATTGTAAGAGGTTAGCGTCCCCTAGCCGCAAATTTTTCGTACATATTGTATCTTTAACGTGGGGTGTTGTTAATATAACAGTACAGAGTGTTGAAATGCAGAGGTTGTGAGTTTGATCATGGTTTTATGATTCAAAAGAAATTCAAGTGGGAAAACAAATAAAGGGCCAATGTTGGTCTTTCATTTTAGACCAAACTAGAGCTCTGGACCTACTAAAGTCTTGATTCAAAAGTTAACATGAAAGTCAGGTCTAACATTGGCTGGCCATCTAAACACTAGGTGGACAATCTGTATCGTGAGTGCTAATCTTTCAAGAGTTTGAGACATGGAAGTTGGGACTGGTGTATTCAAGCTCTATATAGGCCATTTCTGTATCAACATTTTGGGTTGGCATTCGCTATAGTGTTTTGTTATAAACCTTTGCAACACTAGGTCCAGTGGCACAATCGGTTAGTTCGGGCCTCTCCTGGAGCATGGGTTTAGGATGCAAGAAACATGTTTGTTAAACTAAAGCCAAAGACTAATGTGTGAAAGTCATAAATATCAGATTATATACTGGAAGAGAGACATTCCGGTAAGAATATAATTCTAATGTGCCTAATATTGTCTGGCAAACGTCAAATGAGTTAGGGCTTGTGTAATCAAGCATCATTGCTCAAAAGCGAACATTTTTTGCAACAATATCTCCTGTGGTATAATCAGTTAGCATTACAAGACCAAAGCTGAGGTTGTGAGTTCGAGCCTCACCTGGAGCATGCTTTTAGGATGCAAGAGACTTTCTAGTGAGAAGAATCTAATCTTTATTTGAGTCGGACAGTAGCTGGGACTTGGAGGTTTGAGCTTAAGCTAAGTAGCCCAGAAACTGAAAGTTTCAGTTTGTCTTTTTCCTATATGGTATTCATGAAGCAATAGCTCCAGGGACACGATCAGTCAGCATGTGGGACTTAAAAGGCAGTAAAAAGCAAATCAATGCCGTGGTTGTGTGTTCAAGCCTCGCCTGGAGCATGTTTTTATGGTTCAAAAGGCATTCAAGTTCAAAACCAGATTAAGGGCTAACATAACTGGCCTTTCATGAAAGACTCTATACTACATTTCAATATGACGAGTTCAAGGGCTAATGTGAAAAACCCTTCTAACTTTTGTTGGCCATCTTCAATCGAGGCAGACACTCTGTAGCGCATGTGCTAATGTTAAAACAAGTGACACTTGGAGGTTCGGCTTCATATTTATATTTAAGCTAAGCCAAGTAATATAACCCAGCCCCAGGCTTTTTCCCATGATATTTTGTGACATAATTCTTTAAAAACCGCTCCAGTGATGCAATCGGTCAGCACATGATACTTATAACTTGATACTTGACATGATACTTATTACCTTTTTAACCTGTATATGAATGACTTATCAGAACAACTAAGAGGCGGCAAAACTGGTTGTATGATTGGTAACGCTTTAATAAATCATTTTATGTATGCCGATGATCTGGCTATTGTTTCCCCTAGCAGTGCTGGATTTCAACAGTTGCTGAATATATGTTCTGATTATGGGCTCAAATATGACGTGCAGTGTAATGCTAAGAAGAGTGTTGTCATGATATGTAGAACAAAAGGGGATAAAAATATAGGTGTTTGTAATAAAACAAAATACCTGGGGCACTTCCTTACAGATCAATTGTCTGATGATGATGACATGTACAGGCAGTGTCGTATGCTTTATGCTCAAGCTAACATGTTAGCAAGAAAATTCTATATGTGTTCCGACAATGTTAAGATGAGGCTCTTTCAAGCCTACTGTCCTCCACTCTACACTGCCCCATTGTGGGCCAAGTTTAAAAAGACGACCATACATAAGCTTCAGGTGGCTTATAATGACTGTATGCGAATATTGCTTCAAAAACCTAGGTGGTGTAGTGCAAGTGAATTGTTTTGTAAGGCAAGAGTCAACACTTTTCAGGCTTTATTGAGAAATCTGATGTACAAATTTATTGGTCGACTGGATGGTTCTCAGAATGGTATTATTAAGTTACTGGCAAATCCTAGTGAAAGTGTTGTGCGATACCAGTCACAGTTGTGGAAGCACTGGTATAACTGTCTTTTATAATTGGTAATTGTTGGTTGTTGTTGTTGTTTTTTTTCTTTGTTTTTTTGTCCCTCTAATGGACCTTGAGTCTGTCAATAAAGTCAATCAATCAATTATAAGGCAGTACAAAGCAGAGCAATGCCGAGGTTGTGAGTTTAACCCTCACCAGGAATGTAGTTTTTAGGATGCAAGAGACATTCTAGAAAGAAAAGAGTTTAGGATCTAATGCACAAGACCAGTCTAACATTGACTGACTATGTTGTCTTGTCGAATGAGACTTTTCAATATATTTTAAAATCACTTTTCAAAATTTTACAACAGGGACAAACTATGATGAAAGTATTTGAGATTTAATGCTTGTGAAATCTTCGTTGTGTTTCCATTCGCAGGTCTCCACAGTGGCAGCAGCTGAGCCGCAGAGAAAGGGAGAAGATGGGCCTTATTGTCCGAGATGTTGGAGAGTTTTGGTAATGTAAATTGAGCTACAATTAGGGATGTACCGATATTAACATTTTGGCCGATAACCGATAATTCTTTATATTTGAAAGCTGATAACAGATATATTGGCTGATAAATCTAAATAAAAAATTTAAGAGCCTGATTATAAATACAAAAGTCTTACCATTAAAAGCCACATCCCAAGCACACAATTATAATAATGTTCTCATTATAATTTTATGTAGCCTATATGACAGACATCGCTGCGCATGTAGCACTGTATTGAAATGTATTTATGTACTGTATTTTCCTTTTTGAAGTGATTCCAATCATTCATATTTCAATCAATTCAAAGACATCATGGAGAATAGTGCGCATCTGAAGTGTCTCAGGAAATAGTCCATTATTTATCAGCTTTAATGTATCTGCCAAATTGGGCTGATGACGTAACAATAAAAATGAAAATATATCAGCCAATACTGATATATATATATATATATATATATATATATAGGCATCCCTAGCTACAATATTTCAATATGTATGTGTATTTGGCTAAAAAAAGTAGTTATTCTCTTCACATTATTCTGTCGTGAAACATGTTTTGACTCAATATTGTACATTTCTCATGTTCTTTAGGATGGAGTTTGAGGACTTCTGCCGTTACTTCACAGACATGGTGGTGTGTAGGTTGTCAGAAAGATCCTTCCTCTGGCCACAGACCCACTGGAGGGAGGTGTGCTGCCACGGGGCCTGGACCTACGCATCTGGGATCCCGCTTCCTTCCTCGTCGTCTTGTCGTCTGAACGTCAAGAACCAGAAGCCTTCAACCGGGCTCCAGTGGTCCAAACAAAGGCCAGCTCAGAGACGAGATAAAAAAGAGCAAAGACTGAGTGAAAGAAAGAAAGAGGGACCAAGCCAAGGAGAAAAACAGAAAAAGAAAGAGCGTGCAGAAGTAAAACCAAAGCAAATGAAGGGAGGAAGTGAGCGTGTGAATAAACAAGGAGGCGTGGAGATGAGATGGGAGAGGCAACTCGACAGGAGAAGTCGATGTGGAGGATGTATCAATAACAGAGACACGTTTCTACACAACCCGCAGGTGAATAACTCTGGGAATTTCTGAACCAAAATTATATTAAATTATATGTATATATAGTATATGGTTTGGGTAATATATTTATGGTTAATGGAAAAGTCCCTTTGAGGAAAATTCAACCTGCTAATTTTGCTATACAGGTGAAACTCGAAGAATTAGAATATTGTGCAAAAGTTCATTTATTTCAGTAATTCAACTTAAAAGGTGAAACTAATATATTATACAGACTCATTACATGCAAAGTGAGATATTTCAAGCCTTTATTTGTTATAATTTTGATGATTATGGTTTACAGCTTATGAAAACCCAAAATTCAAAATTAGAATATTGTGAAAAGGTTTTCATTACGAACTTTTGCTCGATATTCAAATTTTTCGAGTTTCACCTGTAAGTGTAATTTTTTGCAGAGCTGAAACAGACTTTAAAGGAACCGTATGTAAGATTATGGCCAAAACTGGTACTGCAATCGCTTTCAAATTACTGTAGAGCGGTGTATCCCCTCCCCCTCCCCCCTGACTCGAGGTAGATAGGCTGCAGGATCCAGCAGGGACGTAGGCTGCTACAAGGAGCTTCCAATGGCAAGACTACACTCTTAGAAGAAAAGGTTCTATATAGAACCTTAAAAGGTTCTATAGGCGCTTCATATTTGGAACCCCTAAAAGGTTCTAAACAGAACCCAAGAAAGGGTTCTTTCTTGTCATTATAGAACCTTTTTAGCATAAAAGGTTCTTTGGAGTTGAGTAAAGAACCCTATGGTTCTATATAGAACCCCAATGAACCCTTTTTTTCTAAGAGTGTAGAACCTTTTAGGGGTTCCAAATACGAAGCGCCTATAGAACCTTTTAAGGTTCTATATAGAACCTTTTCTTCTAAGAGTGTAGAGCAGAGCTGGCAACCTGGATGCCGAAACACTACTGACTTCGTGATTGGTAGATAGGTGGAGGGTGGCGCATCAGGCCAAAACACAACATGACAACATCAACATCAGTTGAGGGCTGCAACTTCACTTTTAAATGACAATATTCTGGCCGTACTACTGTGTTCAGTGATATAAGTATTTGAAATGAACATGATTTCTTAATGTCTACTGACATCAGGACCATTGTATGATTAATTGAAATACATTTCTTACATATGGTTCCTTTAATGAACAATTCCTGTGGTATCTAAAGCCCTATTCAGACGGGACTTGTTTTCATGGAGGCTTGTTTCGCAGGCTTATTGTGATTTTACTCCTGTCCGAATCGGCCATATCTGTTTTTCTCACTCAACCTCAGTAAATATTCAAGAGCAAATCACCTACTGTTTTTCAGCGAACTCAAAGGTCCTCTGAGAAATCTCACCCCGCCGAATGTGAATGTCTGTGATTGCAGATGTTGTATAATCCTAAGGCTTCTCTTGTGTTTTTTGACCTACCTGAGCCACCGGTCTCACATGCTTTCATTTTATTTCAATATGAGAAATCTCTACAGACATCGGGTGACAAGAATTGTAACTCGGACATCGTTTAGAAAACTAGTCCCGTCCTAATAGGGCTTAAGAGAAGCTGAAAAATGAGCTCACTACAATGTATTTAACAAGTCTACATCTATCTCTCTCACCTTTCCCCTTGTTGTGACCCTTTCTCTCTAGCACTCTTAATCAGATATTCCCTAATTTCACATTCACATGCTTGTCATTCATCTCTCTCTCCATCCCTCTCTTAGTTCATTTTTGAACTGGTTGGAGACAGGGCAGAGGTGTTGGTAAATCTGCAACAGGAGGACAGGAGGATGAAAAGAAGGGAAGGAAGTGGGGAGAACCTACCAATCGGCTTTGAGGTTCTAAGGGTAAGTAGTCAGAGATGTACAAAGAACAGATTTTGACACTGTCTGTTTCACTTATGTGGATTTTGGGGTTTGTTTAATTTTGTACGAACCAAAAAAATCAGTCTACGCAATATCACACAAGCAGTAGTGGTGTTGTTTCCCGAATATCAGATGATATTCATGCAGTTGTGGATATGATATTTTTATTTGTAAGAGTTGACATATCTGTTCCTGAACGAATCAGTGTTTTGGAACAAAACGGTGGAGTGAATGATTCACTCATAAAGACAATTAC
Organism: Phoxinus phoxinus; assembly: GCF_949152265.1. Classification (NCBI taxonomy): domain Eukaryota; kingdom Metazoa; phylum Chordata; class Actinopteri; order Cypriniformes; family Leuciscidae; genus Phoxinus; species Phoxinus phoxinus. Next base: position 46,605,163 of record NC_136877.1, read on the forward strand.
TGGTCGTAGTCGTACCAATGTAACCTGCACCGACTGACAACCTGTAACGTGGAAACAGACAAACAGAGCAATACTAATTGAGGAATGTAACTGATGGTTATATAATTATAATCATAATTATAACTAAATCACAGTATATCTTTATAGACTTTAGTATAAATGTACATTTATTTGGTCTTCTTCTTTCCGTCCCCCCAGCAAACAAAAATATATTTTAAGGATGTTTTGCTAATGTTCCCACGAAGTTATGTAAATGTTATTTTTGAATGTTTTTAAATGTTTTTTCTTGGTTATGCGAACGCTAAGGAATTCTATTTTACAGGAATGTTACATGTGAATGTTCCCTGAACATTCTTAAAAACCAGATCATCGGCTCAGATGCACATGTTTTACTCACTTGCATTCGGTGTTACAACAGCATTTGTATTTTTTCGCATTTTTTCAAAATGACTCAGATACAAGGTAAAATGCATGTAGGAGGCAGAGATTTACAACTGATTTCATGGAACGTGAAAGGGCTTGGCAGTCCAGTCAAAAGGGGGAAAGTTTTTAAACACCTGAAATCTCTTTCTGCAGATATCATTTTTTACAAGAGACCCATTTCAAAGCAGCTATGCAACATAGGTTGAAATGTAATTGGGTATCTCAGATAAATCAATCGCCATTCACCTCGCATGCCTGTGGTGTGGCAATATTGTTTCGAAAAAATATCCCATTCCAGGTAACCTCTGTTAACAATGACCCTCTTGGTAGATATTTGTTGGTCTCTGGTACGATAAACTCGTTCTCATTAACCCTGCTTAATATATATGGTCCAAACACAGACGAGCCAAATTTTTTTAGAAAGGTTTTTGATCTGCTTCCAGACGATAGTGACTCAAACATAATAATAGCCGGGGATTTTAATTGCTATCTGGATCCTTTCTTAGACAGATTATCTACACGACCAGCACCTGAAATTGCATCTGTAAAGCTTTTAAACAACCTCTTGAAAACTAGGAATCTAGTAGATATTTGGAGGATTCAGCATCCTACAAGCAAAGAATATTCATTCTATTCAAATGTTCACAAATCATACAGTAGGATTTACTATTTTTTGACTAGCTCTAACCTTATTTCTCAAATCACCGATTCCAAATACCATAATATTTAGATTTCTGACCACAGCCCCTTAGCAATGTGATTAAATATTTCCCTCCCAAAACAGACGTATTCTTGGCGCTTTAACCCAAACCTTCTAAGCGATGACAACTTCGTTAAGAATACAACCTCTAAATTGAAAGATTTTATAGAATTGAATGATAATGGTGAAGTGTCTGACTTGACCCTTTGGGAAACATTAAAAGTTGTTTTGCGTGGTGATATAATCTCCTACACCTCAGCCATTAGAAAGGAGAGAGAGAGGAGACTGCTTGAAATTAACAACGCTCTTCTTATTTTGGAAAGAACTTACCAAAATTCTAAATCACTGGATCACTATAAAGAGATATTGAAGCTTAAATATGAATACAATGATATTATGAGTGGCCAAGTTAAGAACTTACTTTTGAAATTGAAGCAGAAACACTTTGAGCTCGGGGATAAACCTGGTAAACTGTTAACACAACAACTTAAAAGTGCTCAGGCTTCAAGAGCAATCCGTGGTATTAATTCTAAAACAGGCATTCTTCTAACCAATCCTTCCGACATAAACCATCGGTTTAGTGAATTCTATTCTGAGCTTTACTCCTCTAAACACAATGTCTCACAATCTAATCTGAATGATTTATTTGACTCTATATCATTGCCCAAATTGAGTGATGCTGCTGCAACATGTCGTGATTCAGACTTTACACTGCAGGAAGTCATAAATGCCATAAAGTCATTTCCATCAAGCAAGGCTGCTGGGCCTGATGGTTACTGCGCAGAATTCTATAAGAGATTTTGTGATATTCTTGCACCAATTATGCTCAGGATGATGCATAATTTCTTAAAATAATGGAAAACTGCCAAATACCCTTTATGAAGCAAACATTTCTCTCATTTTAAAAAAAGACAGAGACTGTTGGGGATTGCCCCACTGAAACTGGTGGATTATATTATTGACCGCTGCAGAACTCTGGTCAGGGAGTCGGAGTCATCAGATAGAGTTCAGACGTTTATTGTACAAGAGTGACCATACACATAATAGTGTACTTGAGGTAGTTTCTGAAATAAATAATATAACAGAAATAAATACTCATTGTCTAAATATATTCAACAACTTAACAGATTGCAAACTCAAATATAAACATCTCTGTAAAATGCACTGATACATCAAATATAAATGGAGAAATATATTAGTATGAGTCTGCAATAATAAACTGCATAGTGCAATGAAATTGACAAAAACGCCAAATTATAGATGATATAAATTGGACTGTCTCGTTAATAAAGGCAGTAATAAATGACAACCAGTGAAGGATATTATCCCACGGAGAAATGCACTTAAAGATAATAACTAAACATGAACAATACGAGCCGCGATGCTAGCGGGATAATCCGCTCGTTAAGCAGCATCAAATAACAGAGAGATCGCTAGACGAACAACATCACAAACATGGTCTAACTTAGCGCAGATGGGATACAGCGTGACAATCTGCGTTATTAACATTATACATTAGAAGAAAACTTACTTTGTCACAAACTTTATCTTGCACATAAACACTGCACATGAATGTGTGAACGCGATATGATCGCTCAACTGGAGTAGCTTAGTGAATAGGCAATTACACTGAGTCCGTACGTGCTGAGAATGCTGCACTACGTCATTTGCGTACAACGCAACTTAAAACGTCACACACGTAGCTACCTTAATATTTAAAGGGAGAGAATTCACAACAGCCGCCCCCACATTTGAGCAGCAAATGGGTAATCAAGAGAATTCTCTAACTGTCTTTGGTGTTACCTTCTAGAGCAGGCAACTGTATCAAGCGTGCAACTGGTCTAATGTAAGCTTTACCGTCAATAACAACTTCGACAGTTCGCACACATCCGTCACTGCTGGGCAATGTTTTCCGAACTCTGCCTATTGGCCACTGAGCTCTTGGGAGTTGCGGATCCACTATCAGTACAACAGAGTCGACTTCCAGGTTTTCTGCAGCTTTATGCCACTTCTGCCTGGTCTGAAGTGTAGGCAAGTAGTTTCTGGTGAACTGTATCCAGAATTGGTCTGCCATGTTTTGACAGTGACGCCACCTCCGCCGCCCCATGTCTCCTGGAGCATATGCCACCTGAGGGAGAGATGCATCCCGCCGCCCCATAAGGAGAAGGTTAGGAGTAATTGGATCGATGTCGGCGACATCTGTTGAGGCATATCCCAGAGGTTTCGAATTGAGAATCCCCTCCACTTCCACTAGGATTGTGGACAGAACATCCTCTGTGACTGCTTGATTACCAACGGCTACCTGGAGAGCATTTTTTATAGAGCGGACCTCACGCTCCCATATTCCGCCATAATGTGGAGCGCTGGGCGGGTTGAACTTAAAGTCAATTTGGTGGTCTGCAAGACGGATTTGGAGTTCTGACTCCATGCTAAAGAAGGCTTCCCGTAGCTCTCTTTCTGCCCCGCGGAAGTTGGTGCCACAATCTGAACGGATCTCGCAGGGTTGACCTCTTCTGGCTATGAGCCGGCGGAGTGCTAGAAGGAAGGCATCGACATCCATCGAGTTAAGAAGCTCGATGTGAACTGCCCTGGTTGTGAGACATTTGAAGATCAGGCCCCAGCGTTTTTCATTACGCCTTCCTATTTTGACCAGGTATGGGCCAAAGCAGTCAACGCCCGTTGAATAAAAGGGTGGACAGAGTAGACGGAGGCGTTCTGGTGGCAAATCTGCCATTTGAGGTACCTTTGGCTGCGCTCTCCAGCGCTGACAGGGTTGACAATGGAGTTGATGGTGCTTGATAGCCTGGCGTCCTCTGAGAATCCAGTACTGCCTCCGTATCTCGGCGTAGACTCTTTCAGCACCCGGATGTAACAGACGCTCATCAAATTCTTGAATAAGGAGCTTTGTTACTGCGTGTCTTGGGTCCAGTACAATTGGGTGGATTTGTTCTGGGTCTGAGTTTGCAAGCCTTCTTAGACGCCCCCCAACTCGTATCATGTTGGTCAGGGGGTCCCACTCTGGAGCGAGGTTGACTAGTCGACTGTGCACGGGAATCAATTTCTGTGCTCTAAGGGCAGTTACCTCTTCCGGAAAGCTCTGAGCTTGACATGCCCTCAGCAGGACAGCTTCCGCCTCTCTGTTAGTCATTAGTACACTGTTCGATGCGGCCGCCCCTTTACAGGCTTGTAGAGTTGCCCCCACTAACTCTCGCCAGGTTTTGAATTGAGTAACATCAGGGAGGTTGGACTCTGTTTCAACTGCCATTACGGAGTAGCAGGTCAGGCCTTTCAATTCGGATACCACTTCTGACTGTGCAACTTCAGGTCTTTTAGGCCAGTGCTCTGGGCTCTGTTTCAAGAATGGAGGCCCTTGACTCCATCGACTGGGCTCGGACAAACTTTGGAGGGTTTTACCTCTCGTTATGTCATCCGCTGGGTTATCTTGCGTATTAACATACCTCCATGAGTTGTGGTCTGTTAATTCTTGGATCTCGGTGACTCGTGTCCCAACGAACACCTTGTATCGGCAGGAGTCTGACTGAATCCACTCTAGCACAGTCATGGAGTCTGTCCACAGAAATGTCTGATTGATGGAGAGTGTCAGCTCATCATTCACCAGTTTGGCCAGCTGAGCTCCAGCTAAGGCAGCGCAAAGCTCCAGACGAGGTATAGACTGCTGCCTCTTAGGAGCAACCCGTGATCTGGCCATTATGAAGGAAACATGAATGTCACTGCTGGTTTGAACGGCCAAATATGCCACTGCCCCGTACGCTCTTTCAGAGGCGTCGCAGAACACATGGAGGGAACTGTGCGGTTCTGCTGCAGTTGTGGAGGCTGGCGTGTAACAGCGAGGTATGGAAACTGCACTGAGTTGTTTAAGCTCGCTTTCCCAGTTGGTCCAGGCGGCCTGAAGGTTTGGTGGTAGATCTGGGTCATCCCAGTCTCTCTTTTTAGCCCACAACTGTTGGATGATCATCTTTGCTCTAGTGGTAAATGGTAGTATGAACCCCAGTGGATCATATTGGGACGCCAAGACCTGGTAAGCTGCTCTCATCGTCAGTTCTGCATGCTCAATGAGCCGATAATGGTAGCCGAGGGTATCAGCTGCACAATTCCACCGAAGGCCTAATGTGGGCTCCATAAGGTCAACGCGGTTTTGCACTAACCACTGCTCTGTGGCTGATGACTGGGCTTCCGTTGGAAGATGAGCTACCACCGCTGGATGACTGCTAGCCCACTGTCTTAGGTCGAACCCTCCTTCGGCTAACATGCTGCGTAACTGATCCACAGTTTGCTTGGCTGCTGAGACAGTAGGGAAGCTTGTCAGGCAATTATCCACATAGAAGCTCTGGTGGACTAGCTGTTGCAGACCTGGAAATTTGGCTTCAGAATTTAAAGCATGGTGCTGCAGAGCAAAGATGGCACAGCATGGACTGCTTGTTGTGCCGAATGGCAGAACCTGCCACTCGTATACATCTGGAAGGTTTTCACTCTGCAGATCTCTCCAAATGAAACGGAGAAAGGGCTTGTCCTTCGGCAATAGGCGGACCTGATGGAACATGCCCTTGATATCCGCACTTACTGCTACAGGATGCTGTCTGAATCTCAGGAGTACTCCTAACAGTGATGGTCCAAGTGTGGGACCTGGCAGGAGCTGATCGTTCAAGGACATGCCATGGTATCTGTAAGAACAGTCAAACACCAGTCGTTGCTTATTGTTGTGACTCACGAGATGATGGGGCAGATACCATGCCTCTGTTTGTGTCGCTTCCATTTGGTTAAGCTTGACTACGTAACCTGCCTCGATGAGTTTTGCAATCTCTCCTGAATAGATTGAAGCCTTTTCAGAGTCCTTCTGGAGTCTCCTTTCAGTGCTCCTCAGATTTGCAAGGACGGATTGCATGGAGCCCTTAAGTTCTGGAGCACCTGGGTTCCACAGAAGAGGGGTGGCATAACGCTGTACTCCCTTGACATTCACTCGCTGCGTTTGATACTCAAGCAACTGCATAGCCTCTTTGTCTTGCCTAGACCGGACAACCAGTTTCTCGTTGCGAAAAGGCAGCACATCCAGTTGCCATAACCTTTCCACATTTCTGTAGAGCAGATCGTCTGGGTGGTCAGTGGAGAGAAAGAAACATTGCTGCACTGGTTCTCGGACTGTAGTACTTATTTCCGCCCCTTGGAGTGCCCAGCCGAGAGCTGTACAAACTGCCACGGGTCCCCCTTTGGTGCCTTGACGAATAGGCTCTTTAGCAGTAATAAGGTGTACTTGGTCTGAACCTATGAGCACCAGTGGACGTACCTTGTGAAATGGCTGTAACGGAACTCCTCTTAGATGTGCATAGCGTCTCTGAAGAGTCTGAACTGGGTATGACTGTTCCACCAGATCATTGCCAGATGCTGTGAATGCTCCAAACACTTGATAGCGTTTCTCTGGTTTACCTCTTGGAGAGATATCAAAGGTGACTTTTGATCCATTAAGGTGAGTAGTGTCTGGTCGGACTGTACGAAGTGCCAGAGTCTCAGGTTCACCTATAAGCCGGAGCTGCTGGACAGCAGTAGGTAGGATCATGGTGCGCTGTGCCCTGTCATCTAATATAGCATAAGTCTCTAGTGTCTTTGATTTGTGGTGCAGCAGCACCGGCACCACTTTCAGAAGGACTCTGCCTGATGCAATGGATGGCAAGAGGTAGATGCGGCTCTCCGAGGTAGCTGATGATGTATCGGTTGCATGACTTCGGGCCACACCATGAAGCACTTGAAGGTGAATACCACCACAGTCACTGCAGGGTTTCTTCAGATTACAGGTCTCAGGCGCATGGGAACGGGCACATTTCCAGCAGCGCTTCCCTTCTGAAATCCACTTACAAAGATCAGCCACTGACTGTTCTTTAATACTGCTGCAACGTGTGATGTAGTGGTCTTTGCTGCCACAGAAAAGGCAGTTGACTTGGAGGGGGGTCTTCTTCCAAGACACCTTAGGACTGGGGAAGGATTTATCCTCAGTGGGTGCTGCACCATGATACAAGGCTGTACTTTGGCTTTTTGGTTTGGCTGCACTCTTCTCCTTTGGACCGCTGGGATCTCTTTCATACTGGTAGCGTTGCACTAACCTACTAGACAGTCTCTGTTGCTGAGCTTTGACGTGGAGCCACCCTGCGAAGTCTTGTAGGTTGTAAGGGTTAATACTGGGGGAGTTGAGCTTCCCTTGTAGCTGGAGAAACTCTATGAAACCATCTCGCAAGTACCTGGGCAGCTTACTAAGCAAACGATCCACATGCGAGCAGCAGTTCAACTCCATCCCTCTGGGTCCCTCCAATGATAACAACATGCTCACTAAGAGGTGTACACGGAGAGCGAAACTCTGAAAACTGCGTGCATCATTTGATTTTACCTCTGGTGCTGTGAGGATTGCTGCTATTTCGCTCTGTGCCAGCTGATGGGGTTGGCCATATTGTAACTGAAGAGCTTGCATAGCTGCAGAGTACGGGAATGGATGATGGCGGCAGGACTGGCCAATCATTTGTGCCTCAGGCAATTTAAGGTGTTCCAACAAGATGTGGTACTTGTATTTCTCATCCAGCTCTACATGAGGTTCCAGAAGATTGTCCAGTGCTAACTTCAGGTTAGCGAATTCCCTTTCGTTGTCATTTACAAAATCAGGGATCTTTGGCTGGGGGGCAGCATGCAAAGGGCGGTGAGGCAACAAGTATTCTGGTCGCTTCAGTGGCTGGCTCAATGGCTGTAGAGCAGTGCCTGCAAAAGTGGGAATGTTCATGGCAGGAACTGAATCACCGTGCAGGGTTTGAGGCACTGACACTACTGGAGGCATTGTAGTATAGTGAGGAACTGAAAAACTGGATGCAGGTGGAGCCGTGACAGGTTGTCGTGAAGAAGGTGCCAGTGTTGTATAGATGTAAGGCACTCTGGGATGCTGGTAGGTTGGCGTGGGAGCTACTAGCTGTGGCTGCATCCGAGGCTGAAAGGGGGATCCAGCATCGTCATAAGGACAAAACTCTGTATTAAGCAGTAGCGGCACAGTCTCTGCTCTGGCAGCATGTTGGTGTTGGTGCACGGCCGCAGGTAACGTACCAGACGAAATTGGTGAGTACAAAGGGAGTGAAGTGACTGGCTGTATTGGTACGAAACCAGGGTTAAAGGGCTCTGCCTCTACAGCAGGTGTGCTTACATTTATTTGTGTGGCACTCACATGTCTTTGTTCTTTGGTATGTAACTCAATGTCAGGTGACTGTGATGAAGAAGAAGAATGACTTCTGGTCGGATGAGGTGAGTTTCCTGGAGGTGACCTCGTCGGTGGTGTGGCAGGCTTTACACTTTGCACCTCTTCATCCCCGTCTTCCCTCAGGAATGATGTGATATGTTTCATCAGCTCCTGACGCCGATGCTGTCGTTTTTCATACTGCTTGAGTTTGCTCTGAAGCGCAGCCATATCAGCAGCCTCATCTCTTTCTTTCTCGGAGATAGACTTCATCAATTCCCTCAGTGAACTCATACTTAATAAGTCTGTGGAGCTTGTGGCTGGATGCTCACCCTGGCTGGAGGCTGGTCTTGATTGACTAATTATGCCCACTGCGGCTGCTGCTCCTCTCTGCTCCGCTGGCACCTCTGCTGTAGGTGGGGAGGAAAGAGCAGGTCGGTGATGGCTGGTGTCAAGGAGATACTCCTCCAGATGCTTGGGTGTGCGACGATGCCGTGAGGGTCTGTCTGACGTCTCAGCATGAGGGAGAGAGGTTGATTGCTCTTCCGATGACATCACTGCAGTAGTCAATAGATCCGGCTCGAAGGACCATTTGTTGGGGATTGCCCCACTGAAACTGGTGGATTATATTATTGACCGCTGCAGAACTCTGGTCAGGGAGTCGGAGTCATCAGATAGAGTTCAGACGTTTATTGTACAAGAGTGACCATACACATAATAGTGTACTTGAGGTAGTTTCTGAAATAAATAATATAACAGAAATAAATACTCATTGTCTAAATATATTCAACAACTTAACAGATTGCAAACTCAAATATAAACATCTCTGTAAAATGCACTGATACATCAAATATAAATGGAGAAATATATTAGTATGAGTCTGCAATAATAAACTGCATAGTGCAATGAAATTGACAAAAACGCCAAATTATAGATGATATAAATTGGACTGTCTCGTTAATAAAGGCAGTAATAAATGACAACCAGTGAAGGATATTATCCCACGGAGAAATGCACTTAAAGATAATAACTAAACATGAACAATACGAGCCGCGATGCTAGCGGGATAATCCGCTCGTTAAGCAGCATCAAATAACAGAGAGATCGCTAGACGAACAACATCACAAACATGGTCTAACTTAGCGCAGATGGGATACAGCGTGACAATCTGCGTTATTAACATTATACATTAGAAGAAAACTTACTTTGTCACAAACTTTATCTTGCACATAAACACTGCACATGAATGTGTGAACGCGATATGATCGCTCAACTGGAGTAGCTTAGTGAATAGGCAATTACACTGAGTCCGTACGTGCTGAGAATGCTGCACTACGTCATTTGCGTACAACGCAACTTAAAACGTCACACACGTAGCTACCTTAATATTTAAAGGGAGAGAATTCACAACAGAGACGAAACTGACCCTGCAAGTTTTAGGCCAATTGCGCTTCAAAACTTTGATCGTTAAGTAATAACTAAAATCTTGGCTACTAGATTGAACAAATATCTGGCTTCTATCATCCATCCTGACCAGACAGGGTTTATTCCCGGCAGACTCTCCTTTTCTAATGTCAGGCGGCTGCTTAATACTATTTACTCTGATTTTAGTGGCACTAATGGAGCTTCTATTTTGTCACTTGACGTACACAAAGCTTTTGATCAGGTCGAGTGGCCTTACATGTTTGAGTCACTGCGCAGGTTCGGATTCGGGGATACTTTCATCTCTTGGGTGAAACTGATATATGCAAAACCGTGCTGTTCTGTTCTGACAAATGGTGATCGGTCAGCCGGACGACGTAATATTGTATTTGTACAATGCTGAAAAATCAGTTCCCCTTCTTCTCGAGTTGATTGAGTCTTTTGGTAAAATATCAGGGTACACAATCAACTGGTCAAAGAGTGAGCTTGTGCCTCTTTCCAGTGTTTATTCGCCAGGTTTTTTACAAAGTATCCCGTTCAAAATAGTTAATGATCATTTCACCTACCTTGGTTTGACTATACCTAAGGATCCAAAACTAATATTTAAATTAAATTTCGCAGAATTTATTTCAAAATTAAAACAGAATATTGAATGTTGGAAAATTCTTCCCATATCAATGATCGGACGCATAAACTCAATTAAAATGATCTCCCTTCCCAAATTTTTATACTTATGTCAAAATCTCCCCATCTATCTCACCGCAGCCTTTTTTAAGGACTTGGACTCAATTATCCTGTCCTATATTTGGAATGGTAAAAATGCCAGAATTTCAAAGGCACATTTGCAGAAGTCTAGATTGGAGGGGGGGTTGGACCTGCCTGTATTTAAAGGGATAGTTCACCCAAAAATGAAAATTCTGTCATCATTTACTCACCCTCAAGTTGTTTCAAACCTGTATGAGTTTCTTTCTTCTGATGAACACAAAAGAAGATATTTTGAAGAATGTTGGTGACCAGACAGTTGCTGGACCCCATTGACTTCCATAGTAGGAAAAAAAGATACTATGGAAGTCAATGGGGTCCAGCAACTGTCTGGTCACCAACATTCTTCAAAATATCTTCTTTTGTGTTCAACAGAAGAAAGAAACTCATACAGCTTTGAAACAACTTGAGGGTGAGTAAATGATGACAGAATTTTCATTTTTGGGTGAACTATCCCTTTAAACACTATTACTGGGCTGCCAATGTTAGGGCATTAATGTTCTGGCAACAGGGATCCTTGGAGAATCAGACGTTTACAACCCCTTTGTGGCTTAAATTCTTTGTATTCCTTAAATTTGTGGCTGTAAAAAATTCTTCATTGCCAGCTATGTTATTTTCCAAGTTTAAAAAGCCAAAGTCCTATAAGAATTTATGCTTTGTGGTAAAACAGTCAGTAAGAATTTTGAACCAGGTTAGGTGTTTTCTAAAGTTACCAAGTACATCAGTACAAACACCTATATGCTTTAACCATAGTTTTCTGCCTCCCTGGCATGACATATCGTATCTTGACTGGAGAAAGAAGGGCTTGATCTCCATTAATAATCTGTACATTGATGGTAAATTTGCATCATTCAATCAACTGAAAGGAAAACATAATTTCTCTAATTCCCATCTCTTTCGGTATTTGCAGGTTAGGCATTATACCCAATCAAGTATTGAAGATTTTCAAAATCTACCCCTGGAGCATGAAATTTATGATATTTGTAAGAGCCCTCCTTTCTCCGCGCTTTCGAGAATTAGACGTCTGTTTGATGATTGTATTGCTGCGCACACTGTGAAAACTAGGGATACGTGGAAAGAAGAGTTATGTGTGGAACTATCTGAATCCATGTGGAGCGCCTGCTTGTCTAATATTCATTCCTGCTCTATAAACAGCAGGCACCAATTAATTCAATTTAAGATTGTCCATCGCTTACATTATTCCAAAGTTAGATTACATAAAATATATCCATCAGTTTCCCCAGTGTGTGACAGGTGTAATATGTCAGAGGGTACACTGTCCCATGCTTTTTGGTTCTGCCCTTCATTGGCAAACTTTTGGTCTAAAATATTTGACTGGTACTCTAAAGCATATCAGAGGCCTCTTCAGCCCGAGCCTGGACTTGCTATTTTTGGCTTCTCACAAATAACAAGGACAATTCCAACTATAATGCGACAACCATTGGAACTGGGATTGATAGTTGCCAAGAGACTGATATTGAAGGAATGGAAGTCTCCCTCTCCCCCCTCCTTCCAGGTATGGATCACCGATATGCTATCCATAATACAAATGGAAAAACTCCGCACTGGTCAACTGGAAACATTTTCCTGTTCTTGGAACCCGTTCCTAACTCATTTTGAAAAAGCTAAAATACAGTAAACTAATTGTGTTCCTGTATCAACAACCTTTCCTCCTACCGCTGTGTTAAATGTGACTGTAACAACTGGCAATATCTGCATCTGAGCCCTGTGTGTTTGTTTGTTTTGTTTGTTTAATTTGAAAAATGTAAATAAATAAAATATTTAAAAAAAAACAGATCATTTTGAACGAACATTCTATTAACTTCACCGGATGAACTTTGAGAGAACTTTGCCAGAACGTTAGTTTAAAGGAACACGCCGACTTTTTGGGACTTTAGCTTATTCACCGTATCCCCCAGAGTTAGATAAGTCCATACTTTTCATCTCTGTGCGTGCCGTAACTCTGTTTAATGCACCCACCGCTAGCCTAGCTTAGCACAAAGACTGAAGGTAAACGGCTCCAGCTAGCATACTGCTCCCAATAAGCCAACATTTTCCTATTTACATGTTGTGATTTGTATAGTCACAGAGTGTACAAATAACAAGGTCACATGAGACACAGCCATCTTCTAACCGTATACATACTGGGAACTATATTCTCAGAAGGCAAAGCGCTGCTACTTGGCCGGAGTGATTAGCGCAACACTGAGCAAACTCTCGTCTCCTCACCACGGGGCTTCTCAGGCGCTGCGAGCTAATCACTCCACAGAAGAAGCCGTGCTTGGCCTTCTGAGAATACAGTTCCCAGTATGTATACGGTTAGAAGATGGCTGTGTCTCATGTGACCTTGTTATTTGTACATGTTGTGACTATACAAATGTCACTTATTGGGAGCAGTATGCTAGCTGGAGCCGTTTACCTCCAGTCTTTGTGCTAAGCTAGGCTAGCGGTCAGACAGAGCTACGGCACACACGGAGATGAAAAGGGTTTGTATGGACTTATCTAACTCTGGGGGATACGGGGAATAAGCTAAAGTCCCAAAAAGTCAACGTGTTCCTTTAAGTTCTGAGAAAGTTCCCTGTCCTAGCTGGGCCTCTACTTTTCTTTCCGTCAGGTGGAGGTGAATCGTGTGTGTCGTGTTCAGTGTTTATGTGAGCAGGCTGCTAGCTCTGTGTATATGGACTCCCGTAGCGTCACTTTGCGAGTGACTCTTGGTCCTGGACGCTACGTCATCCTCCCCACTACTTTCCAGCCTGGTGCCACTGGTCGGTTCCTTCTGCGCTTTTTCTCACACTCACACGTGCGTCTCAGGTACAGGAGATTGGGCCACTCTGTGAATCTGCTGTTTTGCATTCAAATAAGCTACTGATAAGTTTTAAAAAATTTAGTAGTTGCCTTGTAGTTTTAAGCCGGGCCGTCACTAAAAGGTGGTGACGATTCACAGCCCTCCCATCACTCACTGTCTCTACCTATTGTTTTATTTTGTCTTCTGTCTTCTGTATTCAGGGAGTTGAAGGAAGAGCGACCGGCTCCTTCAGTTTGGCAGTGTTGTATTCCTGAGCCCAGCGCTGTAACTACAGTCCATCTGCTCAAAGCATCTTTCCTCAGCCATCCCAAACAAACAGGTTCAACAACTCAACTCATAAACAATCGACCAATAGAACAACAAACAGGACTATGATTTTAGTGAGCATTTTATGTTTGGGTCCATTCATTTATAAAAAATGGGTTAGCAGACCTAGCACACTTCTGGTTCGGTTCTCTTGGTGCATTTGGTCCGGACCAAAAAAGAAAATGATACATTTAGTCCTGGTTCATTTAGCATTCACACTGTCATTTTTAACACCGAATCTAAAGATTAAAAAAAAGGCTTTTATGACGTATATTTTGCAACATAAACTTGTCAAACATCCAAAACAATGCTGTGTGCTTGGCTAACTGCGCTCGTATGTGCTTAGCCTATATATGGTGGTATTTTGACCAGCTGAGAAATGTGTAAAGGATTCAAAACAGCGAATCCCTCTGTCACACACACAAACTTAGATCTACTGTGAGGAGACTCATCTTTTCAGCGTTCTCGGTCTGCTTGTTTGGTGGCTCCAGGGTTCGGATGTCAGCGTTCACACTTATTCAAATGAACCGCACTAACAGAGCAATCGCACCAGGGTTCATTTTAGTCCAAACAAACACACCAAGTGTGAACACACCCTTAGTTATAACTAATACAATTAAAAGAGAGCAAATTGGTCTTGAAACCATCTTTGAAAATTAAAGAAATAGTCAAGTAGTAAAACATTCTAACAAATAGAAAATGCTGTCAATATTTACTCACATTGATGTTGTGTATAATGGATTAATCCCATTTATTTAAGAAAACTGTTTTAATTCATTGAAATTTGGGTAATGGGCTCTTTCCGCTTTCACAAAGTTGTTAGGAAGCATATTTTATTTTTAGCATGGAAGAAGCACTGTTTCAAATCGAATTATACTCTATACTCAATACACTCTTAGAAGAAAAGGTTCTATATAGAATATATAGGGTTCTTTAAAGTTCAGTCAAGAACCCAAGGGTTCTATATGGAACCCCATTGCGCCCATTTAAAGGGATGGTTCGGAGTAATTTCAACCTAGGGTCCTTTGCACCATGACCTCGAGCCAAACATCCCAAATAAGCCATCAGGCAAGTGTTATTTAAATAAATTCCTGATGTACTTACAAAGGTCATGGTGCTAAGGAATAACTCCGAACCATCCCTTTAAGAGTGTATATATTTCAGCTCCTGATGTGTATGCTGTGATCCGGTGTGAGGAAGACTCTGTCAGGACCAGAATTTTCAAAAAAGATGGAAGCCCTGAATTCAACACCAAAGCCATATTTTACAGCAGGAACCCAAAGTCAAAAATCTCCATTGAGGTAAGATGCTATACTACATTATATATTGATAAAGTTTTGTATATGAGGCAAAGGGTAATTGTGTGTGTTGGATTATGCATAGCTGTGGAGAAGAGGCTTGCTGTTGGACTCATTCCTGGGTGGAGCACGACTTCAGACAGGAGGAAATGAACAAGGACAAAACAGAGTGATCGACTTGCAGGGCGGCCAATCACGGGGCTGTGTTTTTGTAGAGACCTCCTCCAGCCAGTGCCTGACAGACCTGTGACTGGCAGGTGTGCTCAAGGTGCTTGGTTAGAAATAAAAAAATTCTGATTACTCACGATAAAAACCTTATGTTTTTTATACATTTTATAATGTCATTATTTCACATTTATCTCCAAATTAATGTAGAAACAACAAAGACAGTATATTTTAAATATTTGTCTAAAAGGTAGGAAATATACAGAAATTTAATAAAGTTATCAAACAGTTTGCACTGCATAAATGTTAAATTATACATAGATGAATCTTTATTAAAGTTACTTAATGTTCTTTTGTCAAGAGCAGTGGGTGTTTTTCTCTGTTCCCTTTGTTCTGTGATTAACTTTACTGCCTGAAAGCTTTTTTTGGCTACTGTGTCTTTAAGAGAAGCCGCTGCTGACAGAGACGCGGATCTCACACGCGCATCATTCTCTCACAACTCTTACTCTTCTGTTAATTTAAAACGATTTAACTCATTTAAGAGTGCTCAGTCTGCTCTTATGAGGATACTCGACAAAACGGACATTTTTGCAGAATTGCGTGTGTTAGTTTAGTTCGGTCAACTTCAAGCCGAAAGAGAAATCGATTCTGGCGCTCAATTTGTCTTTGCGTAAATGGTTTAAAAACATTTGCAAGGATAAAAGCGCATCATATAATGTAACGCCAGCCAAAGGAAGACAGAAAAAACAGATGTTGCGTTAATTACGTGAAATATTTACCACGGAGTCTTCTCCTCCCGTTTCTACCAGTGATCGCTTTATTCAACTTCCAACGTCGATCCGCGCACGTCAACAGCGCTACTGTTGTAGGTTGCCAGGTTGAGCTCACAAATGGGTTGAAATGTGTATGATGTGTTGATTGCGCGAGTAGGATCGGTTTCATACAAGATCTGGCAACTGGGCAACCTTGGAATAATATATTGATGTGATTATTCATATTTGGGAATACAAATTACGGGAGTTTCACGGGAGAAAGGACAAAACGGGAGGGGGGCGGGAGATGGGTGTGAAATACGGGAGACTCCCGGTGAAAACGGGAGTGTTGACAGGTATGAACTAATTTATGATCCTTACAACAGAACTAAATCAACATTTATTTTCTGCCAGTGTCAGGGCAAAAAAGTTTACAGATATTTCCTTTAACACCTAAAACACAACACAATGCAATGCGTAATTAAAAACACCTGTGGAAAATCAATACTTTATATTAACACGGAACATTGTGCCCCTATTTTTATGGACTTTTCTTAGAGTGCACTAAATATAATTACACTAATCTACTGTTCAGTTTGACTGGGTGGCAATGAGCTCTTTAATGGCTCTATAACATCTTAAAACGGCCCTTAACATCTCTCAATTAAATTCTGCAAAACATCTATTTAAATCTGTCAATTCACTTCAGTTACTTAATTCAGTTCATGATACACATTGTTTCAACAGAAAATGCTTGTTTAATATTTAAATGAATCTGTGAACTTGCCAAAGCTCGTAGTTTTTGTACGGATTTGAACAGTAATAAATATTTCAGTCAGTTTTGTTTGTATGTGTGCGCGCCAGTCTGAATAAACAAAATGATGGCGTCAATGGAAAGACTAATGAAAAAGTAAGTAAACAGCTCAGCCACTTCCCAGGTAACAATTTATGGTTCCCAGAACGTTCTGGGAACGTTCGTTTTTGGTTGCGGGAACGTTCGTTTTTGGTTGCGGGAACGTTCCCTTAAGGTTAGGTTTTGGTTCCCATGGAAAGTTTTCTTAACGTTCCGGGAACGTTCGTTTTTGGTTACATTGCAACCTTTAGGGAACGTTCCCCTAAGGTTATTTTTTACATTCCACTAACCTTTAAAAATCTAACAATGGTACCAATTTTATTATTACTTTAAACTGTCTGTGCATAAGCAGGAATTCATTATTATACAAGCAGAAATGAATTTATATGTTAGCAGGAATGAATGAACAGGCAAACTTGATGGGATTTAAAACTTTAATATAGACAATATAAAATTACAAAATACAAAAAATATAAAAGGCCTAAAAAAATATATATACAAGAATAGAATCAGTTTTACAACTATACAAATAAAACAGAAATTTAAGTACAAAGAGTGTGATGAAGAGTGCAAATGTAGTGTGCAAGATGCATATTGGAATGATAATGTAATGTGCATTTGTTGTTGTGCATATGTTGTTGTGTGTATGTATATATGTTGTGTATAAATGCAGCTTTGAGTCCAAGACAAATTTCACATTGAAAAGGGACAATAAAGTGAATGGCCAAAGTGGCAAAAATACAATTGTTTAATAAAAAATAAATAAAAAAAGAGCTCCATTGTCTTGACCGATCAGCCCTTCTCAGTCCTTCTCAGCTGGCCTAAAAAATAAACAAAAGTTTAATATGTCATACTGAGAATGAACACGTTGACAAACGCAAGACAAATTGCCTCACTAACAACCCTGTTTTTTTTATAATGACAAATATTGATAGTTTTCCCATTCCTTTGATAATTATGAACATCACATAGAAGTATTCTAATTTACCGTCTGTGTGGGGCAAACTTCAGCACTTGCCCAATCAAGTCCTCCGTCTCTGCTGCAGTCACCCCCGGGAAGTTTTTCTGGAAGGCCGCTAGAGTAGAAGTCAAAATGAAGTAAAGTTACAAGTCAAATTAAAACCTCCAAGCTAAGCATAATACTGATGTGAACAATAAAATAACACCTACCTGTTATAACCCTGCAGATTGTCAGGTCCTGGAAGGCCTTCTTTGCCTTTCTGCCCCGCAGACTAAACTGTTTGAGGACGTCATTGGTTGCCACTCGCCGTAGCATGCGACGGATGGCAGTACCTCTGGTCGAACCTCCAAGAGTTGTCAGGAAAAGTTGCTGTAAAACATAGAAATACAAATTATACATGTAGAACAAAGTGGAGAGCTTGTACAATCTCATTTTGTAAGAGCTGTCAGTTCAGTTATAATGATATTTGAAGTTATGCAATTATATAGTGTTAATCTTAGGGCAGGACTATGGCAACTTAATTACCATTTTTTCCCTCCTCTCCTGTTGACCGAGACTCCTGTCAAACTCCTCCAGCTCTGTGACTGTCGAGCAGGGCGACAGCAACATATCATCAACAGGAGCAGAGGGAGGTGACTGGGACTGGGAGCTCCTTAAGAGCATGAGCACCTCATCCAGCCTCTGCTCCATCTTTTCCATTCGCTGTGCCATACGGGTAATGGATGTCCACATGGCTATGGAAAAATTAATTATGTTAGTTTTAGTTGTTATACATTACTTGAATATGTGAACAACTTAAGGAACACGCCGACTTTTTGGGACTTTAGCTTATTCACCGTATCCCCCAGAGTTAGATAAGTCTATATTCTCAGAAGGCGAAGCACTGCTACTTCTGGGGAGTGATTTGCTTGTAGCCCCTGAGAAGCCCCGTGGTGAGGAGCAGAGAGTTCGCTCAGAGTTGGAGTAAATCACTCCGCAGAAGTAGCAGTGCTTCGGCCTTCTGAGAATATAGTTCAGAGTATGTATATGATTAGAAGATGGCTGTCTCACATGTGACCTTGTTATTTGTACACGCTGTGACTATACAAATCACAACATGTAAATAGGAAAATGTTGCCATTATTTGTCACTTATAGGGAGCAGTATGCTAGCTGGAACTATTTACTTCCAGTATTTGTGCTAAGCTAGGCTAGTGGTGGGTGCGTCAGACAGAGTTACGGCACGCACAGAGATGAAGAGGGTATGTATGGACTTATCTAACTCTGGGGGATACGGTGAATAAGCTAAAGTCCCAAAAAGTCGGTGTGTTCCTTTAAGTGAGTCTTCTTACCTCTCATTTCAGTCTCCATGGCTGAGCCACCTCCCTCTGTGTGATGAGTTCTGCTGTTTACAACAACAAAAAAGTCAAGTTACTCTCAAGTTCCTTGTCATGAAATAGTATTTCATTGGAAATGGAAAATGCAAAGCCACTGTACCCTCAGCTTGCGTCATAATAGACCCATCCAATTCTGGGCGACCGGCTGGTTTTCTGTGTGGTGTTGACTCATCTAAAAAGAAAGTAGATATGAATATTGGTCACTTCATTTATGGTAGGTTTCTTGCAAATGGAGGAGGAAGAAAAAAAAAAAAAGAAAAAAAAAAACTTACATGCAGGTGGTGGAGGCAGCTGCAGACCTGAAAACAGGCAGGAAGAGACAAACACATCAGAATAGTCACATGATATGCACTAGGTTGAATGTCAGTAGTTCCATGGTAGGAAATATGACTCAGGTTTCTTAAATGTTAACTTACGGGCAGGGCTTCCAGACACACACTCCGTTCTCACACTCTTTCTCATTTGTGGAACAGATTCATCTGAAATAAAAGACCAAATTTTTTTTACAGATTGCTAAAAGAAAATTTTAATTGTGTAAATAATGTCTGTACTTAAGGTTTTACCATCACTTGAAGAATCCGTCATGAACCTCCTTGGGCGTTTACACTGCCTTTTGTGGACACTCGCATCGTCTTCCGTCTCAATGCTGGAAGTGTCCATCAGTCGCCGACATTTTTTCATGGCTTTGTCGTAGGAATCTACATTAAGAGAACAAAGTTTTTGTGAGACAGTAGCCGAACAAAGCAGTATTTCCATACAGAGAAAACGTATTTATTTATATATAGTATAGCACCAATCAGTCACCTGTACACAACCAGATTTTCTTGACTGCATATTTGGCCCAGCTTTTGTTGGGCAAATGGCAGGCGCTGACTTGGGCCCTCACATTATGTGCAGTCCAGTAGCAGAGGATGGCCTTTTGGAAAAATGTACTTTATTTCAGATAATTTCTTACAATGTGGTGAGGAGAACATTTAGAATGGTAAAAGAAATTATGAAGAAAAAGAAATCTACACAACAACTCCATACCCCTGTAGATCTGTCCACCCATGAAGATGGCACAACCTCCATAGCACTGTCTGAAAACTCAACAATCGTGAAGTTCTTCATCTGTTAAGAGACAACAGCATTATTGGCATGGCAAAGAGAACAACATAGATTGCATTAAGATTAATTTCAAGTGTATACAGCAAATACACACAATGAAAAAAAAAAAATAATTTCAGTGAACAGTAATATTAGAAAAACAGAAATATAAGAATATTCAGTATGAACCATATAGAGCAGGGGTTCTCAAAGTTTTGATAGGTGAGGGCCAATTTAGGAACCCAACATTGAACTGAGGGCCGCCAAAGGGGCGGGGGAGAAAAAGAAAAAAAAACTGAAGAGAAAATCCCATTTGAAATAATTTTAATGACCAGGTTGCATCTCTACAGTTTAAATTTACTGCAATAAACACATTTTAATTTATAACTGAGGCTAAACCTGGCAAAACTTGTGAAAATCTTGAGAAAAATTGCAATTCAAACAAAATCCCTAGTGTTCTCTACCCTCAACAGACAAATTTTGGATATAACAGTCCTGTGTGCAGTCCATTTCAAGTACGAGAGAGAGAGAGAGAGAGAGCGCAGAGAGAGAGAGAGCGCAGAGAGAGAACAGAGAGACAGACAGACAGACAGACAGAGAGAGAGAGAGAGAGAGAGAGAGAGAGAGAGAGAGAGAGAGAGAGAGAGAGAGAGAGAGAGAGAGAGAGAGAGAGAGAGAGAAAACAGAGAGACAGACAGAGAGAGAGAGAGAAACTTTTAAAATAGAAGCTTACCAAACAAGTCATCATCATCATGCATATCATCATATCATTGCCTGTCATGGTGCGTTCACACCGGACGCGAATAGCATAATAATAGCGAAGTCATTTCAATGTTAAGTCAATGCAAAGACGCGTTACGCGCGTAAACGTCTTTGCATTGACTTAACATTGAAATCACTCGCGCCTGACGCGCTATTCGCGTCCGGTGTGTGGGTGCAGTCAGTCGCGTTTCCATTATTACTGCACCCACACACCGGACGCGAATAGCGCGTCAGGCGCGAGTGATTTCCATGTTAAGTCAATGCAAAGACGCGTTACACGCGTTTTACGCGCATAACGCGTCTTTGCATTGACGCGCTATTCGCGTCCGGTGTGAAAGCACCATTACAGATTTGCGCAAATGTTTAGCCCTATTATTAGCCTATCTATCTATTTTAATCCGTAATTGAAAAATGAACGGTTGTTGTCTTTTTGAAACGAAACACTTCTCAAAACGTCTTTTTGAACACCAAAATTTTAATTTGAAACACCAACTGCTGCGCAAAAAAAGTAAATATCGACGAATTTTCAGATTTTTGTTTATGACTTTTTGACACTTTTTTAAGCATTGTTGTATTTTATTTGACAAAAGCACAACGTTGTATTGTTATTATGAGTTCACATAAATAAAAGTAGTTGCGAATAATGTATTATTATTTTATGTATGATCAGAAATGAGATAAAAAAAATTAAGGTAATGGAAACGAGGCTATTAATAAGCTTGTCATTAAATCACACTGAATATTGATTACTTGGTCAACATACCCTTTTAAATTGCAATGGGATTTGAATTGCAATGGGATTTGTGGTGCTCTTTTCGGTTGGCCACGATTCCTCTGATGTTCCTCTGTTGCAATTACCTTCTTGCAGATCAGGCAAACGACTTTATCCGACCCGTGAGGTTCGACAAAGTAATCGTTTGTCCATTTATCTTGAAACTGCCTTTTCTCCTCGCTAACATGACGTTTTTTTCTCGAAGGGCCAGGCTCCCGCCCTGGCTCTCGCTCCATATCCATCTAACGTTACAGACAACCGTTCCGTTGATGCCTTCTGGGAGTGAGAGGTCAAGTGCGATCGGTCGTAATTACCGCTTATGCCTATAGATGCCGCTAAACACCACTAAACGAAAAAATATTTTTTCAAAGCAATGTACAGTTTTAACAGTTTTACAAATGTTATCAGATGTTATCGCGGGCCGCCAGAAATGTTTCGGCCCGCGGGCCGCACTTTGAGAACCAATGATATAGAGAGATATGCATGTACATTATGTACCCTGTCATGGTTCATGGTTGTGCTGTAGACAGATATGGGGCTAAAGTTGTTTGCATATGTCCTAAAAATCATGCAGGACTGTCAAGAAAATGTTGGTCTGTGGCTCCTCAATCATAATAGCCTGTCTTGTGAGTTCACATGCTGGCACCAGCTTCACAAAACAGTCCCTCTTTTTCACCCTGAAGCACCCAGTGATTCTTGAATCACAAGGATCTGTGAACAGAGGCTCCAGCTTCTCAAACACATTGCACAAAACCATTGCACAAAACCATTCTGAGAAAAGTTCACTGTTTCCCAGTCAAAGGATCTCCTTTTTGGGACTGGATCTGAACTCACTGTCTATGACAGCGCGGCTGTCATCACAGCGCAGGCGAAACACCCTGCAAGTGGCGAAATCCTTCCGCAGCGGTCATATAGTGCCGCTCAGGAGATTTAAAAAAATGCTAGGCCTCATGGCCTCAGCTTCGGCGGTACTACAGTTGGGTCTGCTGCGCATGCGCCCACTGCAGTTCTGGCTGAGAGCGCGCGTACCGCGCCGAGCATGGGTTCACGGTCGTTATCGCCTCAAGGTCAATCAGGAATGCTTTTCAGCCCTGACACCATGGAAAGCGTCAGACTGGTACCGGTCAGGTGTAAGCCTGGGGACTTCCTCGAGCCTGAAGGTGATGTCCACGGACGCGTCCACCTCAGGCTGGGGAGCGCTGCTCGAGGGCAGACCGTTCTTTGGCCAGTGGGCAGAACGAGTCGAACTACCGCACATAAACTGCCTGGAAATGATGGCGGTGGACTTTGCGCTGAGGCGTTTTTGTCCTCGGATAAAAGGGCACCACGTCCTGGTCCGTTCGGACAACATGTCGGTAGTAGCCTATGTAAAACCGCCAGGGTGGCGTGAGATCCCGAAACCTCTGCAGGCTGACGGAACGCATCCTGGTATGGGCCCAGCACAACCTGCGCTCGCTGAGAGCAATGCATGTGCCAGGTCACCTAAACGTAGGCCCAGACAGACTCTCACGGGACAACGTTCCGACAGGAGAGTGGTCTCTACACACACAGACAGTGCGTCTGTTGTGGAAAACGTTCGGCAGAGCGGAAATAGACCTGTTTGCAAACCAGGAAAACGCTCACTGCCTGGAATTCTTTTCAAAGAGCACGAACGCGCTGGCCAGTGTCTGGCCCCGCCGTCCGCTCTATGCTTTTCCCCCTGTCTCACTCCTGCCTCAGGTACTGGAGCGAATCAGGAAAAGCGGATGCTCAGTGCTTCTTGTCGCACCATACTGGACGAATCAACCCTGGTTCCCAGTTTTGATGCGACTGAAGAGTACTGCTCCATGGCCGATCCCAGTGAGGAGGGACCTCCTCTCGCAGGCCAAGGGCTCGATTTTGCATCCTCGCCCGGATCTATGGTCCCTACATGTGTGGGCCATAAACGGGCACCCGCTAACCTCCCAAAGGGAGTATTAGACACGATCGAGCAGGCTAGGGCCCCGTCTACCAGACAGCTCTACGCTTCCAAATGGTCGGTGTTTTCTGGCTGGTGTTCAGACCGAGGTCTGTCACCCCTTCAGTGCGGGGAAACAGAGATTCTCTCCTTCCTGCAGGAGCTGTTGGATAAGGGCAGGACCCCATCCACGCTCAAAGTCTACGTGGCGGCCATATCAGCGTTCGTTAATCCAACGTTTGGCCGTTCACTGGGCAGAAACGACCTGGTGGCCTCCTTCAGTCCCCGTTTGGGACCTTTCTACGGTGTTAAACGCTATGAAAGGGGCCCCCTTTTCGAGCCTATTCACTCAGTTGACATGAAGCACCTGTCTTTCAAGACCGTGTTTCTTTTGGCTCTCGCTTCAGTGAAGCGTGTGGGGGATTTGCAAGCGCTCTCAGTCAGAGCCTCTTGCATGAAATTCGGGCCTAACGACTCTGTAGTCGTGTTGAAACCGAAGCATGGGTACGTGCCTAAGTCCCTCAACACACCGTTCAGGGCTCAGGTCATCTCCCTGTCGGCTCTGCCGGCCTCTGAGGATGGAAACAGCTCCCTTTATCCGGTCAGGGCGTTAAGAGCTTATGTGTCCCGCTCCGCTGTTTTTCGACAGACGGAGCAGCTCTTTGTTTCGTTCGGCGGGCGCTCTAAAGGGCGAGCTGCGACGAAACAGTGTCTGTCTCGATGGGTAGTGGACGCCATTGCGCTAGCCTACGCATCTAGAGGTTTGGAATGCCCTCTGGGCATCAGAGCACATTCTACGAGAGGCGTGGCCTCTTCGTGGGCTTGGTACAGTGGGATCTCGTTACAAGATATCTGTATGGCGGAAGGCTGGGCCTCCCCGTCTACATTTATAAGGTTCTATAACCTAGAGGTTCCTGCGTTGCAGGCTAACTGCTCTCGGTCTAGATGACTATGTATGGTGTTCCTGCCCCGCGCTGCGGCCCAGGTCACTCCAATGTTTTAAGCATCACTCACTGACAGTGTGTCCCATGAGCATGCTATGACCATACCTGTCAAGTATCCCGTTTTGGCCGGGAAAGTCCCGTATTTTACCCTTCTTTCCCGCCGTCCTCCCGTATTAGTATTTTCCCGTAAATCTCCCGTATTTTAACCTGCGTTATAAAAAAAATAATTACACCGGAGTAAAATAAAAAACAAAAAAAACATTTCCAATCTGAGCTCTAGCCTCGCGATAACTGCCATCTGCAGTAGCCTACACATAAGCCTACAGTACTGTAGGTGGCAGTTGTCGCGAGGTTTGTGTGTGGGGTCAGATGATGAGTGACACAACGCGGGAAAAAAACAAAACCGAGACGGATAATGGACGTAACAACAGTGACGGAAGGCACTCCTGCCAAAAAAACAAAACCCTCGTGTAAATACCGCGATCAATGGGACAGCGAATTTAATTTTCTGAAGAGGAGCAGGGTGGGGGACAGTCACACGTTTTGTAAGTTTTGTAACTGCGACTTTAGCATCTCACACGGTGGAAGGAATGATGTCTGTCAGCATGAGAAATCCGCCAAGCACAAGCGCAGGCTAGAGGCACAAAAACATGCCCAGGCGATGTCAGCATTCGTGACGAGAAATGCCACCGAGGCAGACCAGGTCACACGTGCAGAGGTAAAAATGGCAATGCTGTGTGCCAAAAACAACATTCCTTTCTCCTTCCACGACGACTTCAACAAGTGTGTAGCTGACATGTTCCCGGACTCTGCTATAGCACGAAAATACTCAACGGGAAAAACTAAGGCTACTCAAATCATCAAAGGTAAGTTAGCTAGCCATATAGCAACCTATCTTTCTTACTGGGCTACTATGTGTTTGCTAAAACAGTATAAAAAATGTATTAAATAATGGGTTTGAAATGTGTTTGAATATTCTTACATGAGCATTAATAACCCATGGCATGCATGTTGTAGGTTAACTTACTAGCTAATTACTGGACATTCAACAGGTGCCATAGCAGCAGAACTAGAGGACGAGTTGGCCAAAACATGCCGATCTCAGCCCTTTTCACTGATGTGCGACGAATCGAACAACCGAAAAACAGACAAAGAATTTGTCATCCTGACTAGACTCTACGATGAGGCCACTCTGCAGGTCGCTACAAGATTCCTGGAGATGCCTATATGCAATATAGGAAATGCAGAAAATCTGTATGAAAAGCTTAGTGAAGCATTAAGGTAAGGGGAACTGCACTGTGTTGTTGATATGTTTAGTAGATTGCATTTAATTACAACCTTACATTTAGTCTGAGACGTTTTGTGGCATTATTTCCTGTTTCCAATAGAAAAAGAGGCATCCCATGGGATAACCTGATTGCCTTTAACTCTGATAATGCGAGTGTTATGAAAGGCCGCCATAACTCGGTCATCAGTAGACTGAAGACCAGCCAGCCTCACGTCCAGGACCTTGGCTGCATCTGCCACCTGGTACAGCTGGCCACTGGCTGTGGTATCAGAGCAGCCCAGGTACCAGTGGAAGACATCCTGGTGGGGATATACATTCACTTTGATAAAAGGTAAATGCATACATATAGGCCTGCTATTTCTCTCGCCTAATGTTGTGTGTGTTACAATGTAACAACATTGCATGTGGCTAACTCATGAACAAGGTAGCCTAGTAGGCCTGCAGTTCATATTCTTTACACACACTCACAATTCCAACCATTGACAGAGTAATTTTCTATCTCTCAGTGCAAAAAGATGTGAAGTCTACAAAGAGTTTGTAGACTTCACTGATTCAGACCACCTGAAGCTCCTCAGGTACTGCAGCACCAGATGGCTGAGTCTGTTAACCTGCATCCAGAGGGTGCTGAACCAGTGGGATGCACTACAGGTAGGATGGTAACTCCACTCAGCAGATATCTACACAGTTTACTATGCTATATTTCCATTTTAACCATGTATTGCCACCCTGTATCTCTATGTACTGTAGGCCTACTTTAACAGTCATGAAGAGGTGGAGAGGAGTGTGAAAGTGCGTGATCTGGCAAGCCATCTGCGTGATCCAATCGTGAAGACCTACTTCCTGTTCCTGAGTGCTGCCCTAAAGCCTTTGTCTAAATTTAACATTGCCTTCCAGGTGGGTGTCAATGATATTGAATGATTGAGTGAATAATAGTATATAATTGAATGTTTGTTCTTATTGTAGCAATCTTATTTCACTGTTATTTTGTTGTGACCATTGATAATATCTGCAGTCAGAGGGAGTACAAATTCACAAACTTGAAGAGGAGATGAGCAGGCTGATAAAGAGGATCCTGGGCTACCTCATACCAGCTAGGGCAATCGTGGGTGTACCTCTCAGGGAGGTGGAGTATGGAGATGGACATCAGTTGGCTGATGAAGATCTCTTTATCGGAGCAGACACAAAGACATTCATGAGAAGCGCTGAGCTCCCTGTGTCAGCCGAGAAGAAAATCTTCCAGTGAGTATATTACCCAGTAGTTATATTATGATATTATCTTTTGACAGTATAGGCTGTAGTGTGCCTAAAAATATTACCACTAATGAATTTTTTTCACTCTTATGCTGTTGTAGAACTGTGAGAAACTTCTATGAGGCAGTTCTTAAGAAGATGTTCTCCTCCTTTCCCCTTGACCATCCACTCCTGAGGGACCTGAAAGTGCTGGACCCTGCAGCTCGTCTTAACATAACTCCAGGGACAGGTAGATAATAGAAACAGTTTCCAATAGGCTTTATGCCCAGCTCCACTACTTACCCTAGCAACCACCCTAGCGATGGTCAGACACACCTGGATTAATCAGTTTGTCCAATAATGTAAGACAAGAAATAAAGGAGCTGGCTTAAAGGTGGGGTAAGTAGCAAAACTGCAAGCAGATTTTGAAAATACACAACTCAAATGGTCATACCTTCTTTCCTCCTACACTGGCCCTGACTCCACCCATTCGAAAAACATGGATTTCATGTCCTGCCCGTTCCACAGATGATTAAATTAATACATTTTCATTTCAGTGCTTCTAACTCAGTGGCTGTAAGGGGGTTAGGAATAGGATTTCAAGTGATTTAAAAAAATTGTCAAAAAAGAGAATTACATACCCCACCTTTAAGTTCAGGAAGTAGTGCAGCTGTGCATAAAGCATATTGATGATAGGCAAGGCAAGGCAATTTTATAAAGGGCTTTACATTGCATCATAACAACATCCTCTGGGGACAGTTCCCCATTGATAACCAAACAAATAATTGGCTTAGTATACTTGATACTTGTTTAGATCTGCAATGTTTAGTCAAACACTTGTTTTACTTTACAGTGGAAAGGCTAGGGGCCCTGTTCCCTCAGTTGAGGCTGAAAGAGGATAAGATGAGAGAGGAATTCACAGACTATCAGGTGACAGATAGTAAGGAACTCCCCCAAGAAGACAGAATCGACAGATTCTGGGGCATGATAGGAAAGGACATGAGGTTCAGTGAGCTGCCGAAGCTTATGAAGGCTTTACTGTGCATTCCCCATAGCAATGCAAGTTCAGAAAGAGTATTTAGCATGGTACGAAAGATTGTTACAGAGAATAGGATGACATTAGACAACAGAACTGTTTGCGCTCTACTCTCATGTAAAATGAACCACTTTGGCCCAGCCCACAAATACACTCCTTCCAAAACAGTCTTAAAGAATGCAAAGTCTGCAACAAATGTGTACAATAACTCACTAAAAGAGTAAAGAAAAGTTATGTGAAATGAAAAGAAAAACTGTAAAGGAAAAGCAATATGAAATAAAAAGAATGTGGAATGAAAATAAAATGTAAAGACAAGCAATGTTAAATGAACAGAAAATATGCAAATAAGCCTTTAAATAAATGCACTTCATATATACCCTTTTGTGTTTTCATTTGGGCTATAACACCTGTCTTAAAATGTAAGGGATACTGGAGCTTGGTTGGGGTGGTGGGACTGCTTGTGGTGGGCGCCGAAAAATTTCCCTTATTTTCAAATCCAAAACTTGACAGGTATGGCTATGACCCCTCATATATATTTAATATTTATAATACATATGTTATTATGCCCTTAGGGGCACTATTATAAAGGGATGATGCTAATATTAGCCGCTCTCCCTATACATTCTTGGTGTAGGCGCTTGTATGCCAGGGCGCGCGCGCCCTTGGGTGTCTGTGTCGGTCCAAGAGCACGCACGGCGTTTTACAGAGGTTCCCGTAGCGTCTTTCGACGCAGTAGGAGAGAACTCTACGTAAGAGAACGTACTCGGTTACTAACGTAACCTCAGTTCTCTCTAGGAGAAGGAACGAGTACTGCGTCTCATGCCGTGCGTGCCCACCAGTGTTGTTTTTGGCAGCCCTTTTAGTTTTAGTCTTAGTCTTAGTCTTTTTGACGAAAATGCTTTTTAGTTTTAGTCACATTTTAGTCACTTATAAACTTGATAGTTTTAGTCAAGTTTTAGTCGACGAAAACGCAAAAAGGTTTTAGTCAAGTTTTAGTCGACGAAAACACAAAAAGGTTTTAGTCAATTTTAGTAAAAAAAAAAAGAAAGAAAAAAAGTAGTCTTTAATAAATTAATTTAGGTTAAAAAGTATTGGAAATGGGCTTAGGTTTGACAGGTTGCAGCAAGTTGCAATTCATAAAACAACAGTTAACCTTAAAAACTTTGCATAATAAACTAGACTTTCTGAATAATTCGATTGGTTGGGTCCTTACATGCGCTTCGCGAGGCACACTAGCACACACACGCACTCTAGCACACACACGCAAGGTCTCTCGCTCCCTTTCTCTGGCTGTGCGCGCGCTACACATGCGCGCTCTTGCTCGCTCTATCTAGATTCCGAGAGATTCAGATTTGCGGGCAATTCTGAAATTATCGTACATTATGGGATTTTTTTCATTATTGATCGTACATCGTACAACAACGATTAGAATGCGGCATTGCTGATACTTTTTTTTTTAGCTCAAAACAGACCGATTTCACGCAAAATAGGCAGAAATTACATTGTGAACGTCAGACTTATAATCATTTTCGTTCCATCTCGTCTCGTCAACGAAAACTCGAAAACGTCTCGTCATGTTTTAGTCACCTTAGAGCCATTTTTAGCTAGTCATCGTAACGTTATCGTCATAAAAAAAAGGTGCGTCAACGAAATAATTGCGTTATCGTCATCGTTGACGAAAACAACATTGGTGCCCACGCTGCGTCGCTTCAGTGACGAAAATCAGAGTGGGAGACAGCTGTGCTCGTATTTATAGGCCTAGACCACGCCCGTTTCGGCGGGAGGTGACGCAGAGGGCGCGAAGCGTCCTCATTGGTCAGCATCACTGGCCTCGCATAGGCTGTGCTTTTCTGGCGGAGCAGCCAATGGGCGCGTGATTTGCTCCGCCTAAGGTTGTATGCTACAGAAAAGCGTTATCTTTCCCGTAGCGTCTTTCGACGCAGTACTCGTTCCCTCTCCTAGAGAGAACTTCCCAATGCTCACTGAGAAAATCAAAAGGCCAACCACTGCAAGACAATGAATCCAGCTTATTGAACACATTCCAGCATAATGCTTGTCATGTTTGTCATTTTGTTCACACAGCAAGAACCAGTTTGAACCATACCTTGAAATGTTACAACTGTAAAAAAAAAAAAAAAAAAAAAAAAAGTGTATTATTTACATTATTGACTCTGTAGTTACAAGGGTTGGAAACCGAAAACCGGTTCTTATGCAGAATCGGATCTGTTTTTTGGGAAAAAACGAAACCGTTCGAAATTCCCACGTTTCGGTTCCACAAACGGTTCTACTGCAATGTGTGTGCGAATGTGCAAACTGCACAGCGCTCGGAGCGTTTCCTTTAATAGATATCTCACCTCATGAATATCAATTACGTTGTCCGCAACCTCCAGCAGCTCAACCAATTAACGCACTCTCCCTCACACACACACACACACTCTCTCAACGTTCACTCGTTGACACGACGCGATCGCTATAGCCTACTCATTTGCGCGAGATATCTGTTCACAAGCATGACGAAGAGAAAGTCAAAAGTGTGGCTTCATTTCATACGATTAAATGATGATGAAGCAAAAAGTAACACCTGTGACAAGCGAATAACATGCAAAGGAGGCTGTACGAGCAATATGTCTAAACATTTGCAACTGCTCCACGGAATCAACCTCAAAACATGCAGTGTTTTCGACTGTTTAAGGAAGACAACTGCACCTTGCATGTCCCCATCGCCAGGTATGAATTCATAGATGGGTAAACAACGTATTATTTCAGTAGTAATAAACTATACCATATCAATATTATGTGAGATTTTTCCCAGATGTTGAACATAGCGCGCCAAGCGCGGATAACACGCAATGCGCCACACCCACACCCGCGCCTGGAACGTCAGAGACAGTAACTCCGTTTACTTTAGCGAGTAAAGGAAAAATGACGACAGAGAAAATGAATGAGTGCCACAGGGCTGTTACACGGTTTATAGTGAAAGGTTTACATCCTTTTTCCACCGTTGAGTCCCCATGGTTTAGGTAAGTGTTTAGGCACATGCATGCAGCTGAACTACCATTTATTAGTTAACTGAATTAATATTTATAACTTGTAAAGAATATACTATAACAATAACTCAAATATAATCTACAACTAGCTTTTATGCAGAGACAGGTTCAGAGGTGTTCATTTAAACATATTTAATTGCTAAATACTGTAATATGTTGATTTTTCTTATTATTTTTTTACATTGACAACCTGTAAATTCATTTAACAGTAAGTAATAAACACAAAAAGGATTGTTTCAGTTAAGTATTGTGCTTTTTTCCTTACCACTATTTATTTATTAGTTGTTAAATAATTTGAATGGAACCGGAATCGGAACCGGAATCGTTAGGCGGAACCGGAACCGGAAAATTTCTTACGATTCACAACCCTAGTAGTTACCGATGACCACTTTCCCCAGTGCACACTGCACTAAAGTATGTGGATCGCGTCTACGGCCCTGTCCCAAATGGCACACTCCGGACTTGTGAACTTCCTCAGAGTCCACACTTTGGTCACGTCATGTAGTGCAGACCTATAGGGCCCTTGGCGCGAGTCCACGAGGGCGCATTGAGAGGTATTTTTGGGACAGACTCGATCGTCACGCCGGAAATAGGAAGACGGTCCGGTTGTTGTTTAAATATTATATTTCTACATTTATATATGACTCAGTAAAGCCCTGCCATTCGGTTCTATTTATTTAATGAATCATAATGCGATCGTAGCCTATTATTCAGCAAGCTATTTATGTTTATAAAATATAAATATATATTTATATTTATGTTTGAGATATCAACCACTGGTTGATGACCATAATGTTTGTATAAACTGTAGGTAATAACTGGTAAAATGTACACATAGCTCATAAAAACCATAATGATATTTACACTTAAATATTTTTTTCTCATCCATGTTAATGTGAGCGAAAGCTCCTCCCATTCGTTGTCTGATTGGCCTTTCGCAAATTCGCAAGGATTCCTGGGTAGGTAAAGTGCGTGAAGCCTGCATCTATGCGGGCTTCGCGGAAGACCGCTTCAAGGGTACAAAGGGGGCGCTGCTGAGCACACTTCAGAGCGTTAAAGTGATGAATGGGACGGCCTATGGACTCGTAGACTCAGCGAGCACGCGTAATTTAAGTCCACGAGACCGAAAGTCCACATCAAGTGCGCCATTTGGGACAGGGCCTACAGCCATCTGAAGACCCAAAAGTAGACCCAACGGAGAGGACAGTCATACTCGCCTCGAGTGACCAGCAATGATGATGATGATGATGGGAGAGAGGAATTCTTGAACACATGAACTGAAAACAAGGCAAAAGCCATTAAACGGTTTTATATTTAAAAGAATAGTGTTACGGGTAGCATGTGTAGATAATCCACCAAGAGAGAGATGCGTGATGCAGAACGAACAGGAACCATAAAGCATTACTCACAAGAATATAACATTAACATAGGACAAGGAGCTGAGGAAAACTAGGCTTGAATACCAAAAGGGAAGATAATCAACAGAACAGGGAACAGGTGGGTAACTTAAGTGACCAAAGTGCTGTACAATAAAACATTGAGCATATAAAAAAGAAACCATGCAGCATACAAAATATAAACACATTAAACAAAATACAATAAAAGGTAAAAATAAAAACCTATAACTAATCAAAAGCCATATAAAACTGCCTAATGAAGGAGCAGCAAATATTTAAGAGCAGAAGGTCACAGATATATTTTGATGCAACGCCTGATAAAGCCTTGTCCACAAAAACAGCAATTTTAAAATTAATTTCAAATTTTACAGGACATTTTGCAGTTTGAGGCTGGCCACAATACAGAGAATTACAGTAATCCAGACGTCATGTTATGAGAGCGTGGATTCCGGTCTCCAAATCTTTCGGAGGTAGAAACTGTTTTAATTTTGCAACTGATCTCAGATGAAAGAAACTGCCCTTTGCCACTGTACTGATTTGTTTCTCAAAATTTAGTGACGAATCAAATGTAACCCCAAGATTACTTACATGAGGTTGAACACTGGCGGCAATAGAATCTAAATTAAAAAGAGATGAAGACCTAGAGGGGCGTAAAATCAAAATTTCGCTTTTGCTTTCATTTAATTGCAAAAAATTATTAGCCATCCAACATTTGATCTCCTCAAAACAGTTGCAGAATCTAAATTAACCAGTTTACCTTGAAATGTTACAAAAATGTAAAAAAAAAAAAAAAAAAAAAGGATGTTGAAACCACCTAAACCAGAGAGTATAAAACCCCATGAAGAATCATTTCAGACAGTTTCTAATCCCGGAGTGTGTCAGGTAAAGACTTTCCAGAACCAGACCTTCAGGTAAGCATTTTCTGAGCAAAGTATCACTTATGTGTCAGAGGTACAGTATGTCTGTCAGTGTATTATTTACATTATTGATTCTGTAGTTACTGATACAACTAATACTGTAGTTGTACAATATTACATTCACCTCAATTCTAACTCAATATAATTTACACTTTATGTAAATTTTGTTAAGAAAACAGATGATCATACAAATTAATTTATTATACAAATTATATATTAAGTCATTAGATCATCATGATTTATTAACTGCTTTCACAGACAGCTAATTTTGGGTTGTGATGTTGTATCCTTTGCATAGGAACCATGGATCTAAATCAAATGTTGAATTACCTGAAATCTCCAAAGACTAGTCTTGGTATGAGAGTTTTACTCCCTGAACAATTGTTACTTCTGCACTTAATGAACATAACGTACACTGACATAGCAAATTTTGGACTGATTTGTATTTCAGTGATTTCAAAACTACTCATGCTGGCTATTCCCATTGCTCAGATTGCAATAGGTGCGTTGCAGTGAATGTGAGTACTGTATTTATTCCTTTCCTATACCTTCAGTTATTTAAGGTGCTGTTGTGTTGCCTGTATCGTCACAGGTGCCGTGTATCTCAAAGACTGTCCCCAGCAGCACTATATCCCAGTGTATGTGCTGGTGTGTGGAGTGTTTGGTCTGTTTCTGGCCTTGCTGTCTTGTCTTCCCTGCGCCAGGAAGACGGAGGAGGGAAATCGTACTTCGCTCAGCCTAATCTGCAAAGTGTGGAACGGTCTGGTTGCCATCTTCTTGTTCTGCTGGCTGATCAGTGGTAAGATTGGGTGGGGTATGTGGGAGGAAGAGGTCATTTAATGTGTTCATAGGTCTCTGAAAGCTTCTGTGCATTGTTCAGTTAATCCATTACAAAGACACTTGCCAAACAAACAGCAGATTTTCATTAGAATTCTGTGAATGGAAAATTTGCAATGTGCTTTTGTGTGTGGGTCTGCCTGAAATCTGGGTGTGAATATGAACTTTTGTTCTGTAAAATAGCTCAGACAATGTCTGTTTAATAGGCTATGTAACTAAATAAAAACGATATTTCATTTGAAACTTTGCAATTGAGTTTTTTTATAGATTGGAATTTTTACTTTAACAATTAAAGTCTTTAACAAAGACTTTAACCATTAACATTAACTTAAGGGGGCTATATGTAAGAATGTTCATGTTTTAATTGCTATCTATTGCCAATGTGTGAACATCTTGTAACAAAAAAAACAAAAAAAACGAGACCTTCCCCAATTTTCAAGGTTGTCTATGAAACCCTGTATACCGGGCCAAATCCGGCCCGTGGGAGGAAAATGTTTGGCCCGCGCTTATTTCAAGATTGTCATGGTAACATATCAGCGTAAGCACGTCACTGGCATTAAAATTCAAACGCGCAGTATCTGACAGCATTCGCGCACAACGAAAATATGCCAAGTGTTAAGAAAAGAAAAATGGACACAGAAAATAGACAATTTAAATCTGAATGGACTGAACAATTTGGTTTTATGTTGCCTGACCACCACAACGCAAAGCCAACGCGTTTGTTATGCACGCAGATCGTGCTGCTAATGGTGCGTTCACACCGGACGCGAATAGCGCGTCAGGCGCGAGTGATTTCAATGTTAAGTCAATGCAAAGACGCGCTACACGCGTTTACCCGGTGTGAACGCACCATAAGGCTGATAATGATAATATCAAACGCCATTTGCTTTCGTCAACAAAAATTATGACGAAATATATTCGTCAACGAACCTTTATTGCCTGACGAAAACGAGACGAGACGCAACGTAAATGCTGCAAGTTTAGTTGTAAGTTAGGCTAAAGCGCGTAGCCTATGACACGCGCGGGTTATTTTTAGTTTCACTTTCTCTAGCAGCGCAATATCAAACATAGCCTAAATGTCTCGCCCCTGTGGAGGATAAAATTCGCTACCATTTTACATCAAGTAGAAAACATGAAGATATCAGAAAAGAGATCGATGGTCTCTTTCCTGCTCGTGTCCCACATCCCCCTCAAAGCTCTCACATAGTGGTAGGCTATATCACGCGTCTTTGTGTGGTAATATAAAACGAGTTTTTTTGTTTTGTTTTGTTTTAAACAACCCCCCAACTACCGCGGTAGTTGGTCCATTAACACCGAGGTGGTAAAAAAGACTGCCACCGTCACAGCCCTAAATATAATAAGATAACCTTGTTTGAAATACTATATTGACTGGGTTGCATTACTTAAAAGAGACTAAAATACAAATTTCAATTACTAAAACTAGACTAAATGTCATCAGTTTTCGTAGACTAAAACTTGACTAGACTAAAAAAAGAGTATGAACGTGACTAAAACTAACAAAAACTAAAATGACAGCTTGACACAAAGACTAGACTAAAACTAAAATTAAAACAGGCCGCCTCTCGCTGTCACTTCTTTCATTGAATGGTGAGTACATGGCAGTTAATACTTTTAGTTTGATCCAAGTAAGAACAATAAAATATTAATGCTGATAGGTCTAATAATTGAATCTGCTATATGGGGAAATTGATGAGAAGAGATCCAGTGTGGTGATGAGCAGGATCAGTCGACTCCCATGCAGACATGGAGATCCAGAGTTGTTGTTTGTTCATTTGTTTTTAATATCCACCATGCAAAGTTCTTTAGTTTTCTGTATCTGAAAAATGCTCATAATTGCTTGAATAAAACAGACTAATGAAAAAAATAAAATAATAAATAAACCTAAATAAAATCAGAATAATTATATTGTGATTTGTGACTCTTTTAACAAAACAACAACAATAATAGCAGAGCAAACATTGAGGCCATAACATTGTGGTCGGTGGCCCTTGGCTTTATATTGTTGGCAGAATTTGGCCTTTGGTAAAAACCAATTGAGGAACCCTGCTGTATACTGATTTTTATATGAAGGACTCGGGAGGTTTTTACCGGGAAAATCAAAAGGATGTGATGTTTACGCTCCCGATAGCCTCTCTAACGTTCAATGACACATGAAGCGAATGCTTTACAATGTTCAGGATAATGCAGAAAGAGCCATTCTGAACTGTAATGTCAATGTGTCATTCAAAGAAACGTGATTAATTCAAACTATAGTCTCACAATACCAGATCTTTAGTCTATAGTCTCAAATATACTTCATAACAATCAAACTATCATAACTGTGTTATTTTAATTACCTCTTGTATTGTCATGATGCCGATGAATTGCAGAGCTGGTGCAAACATATCCACATCGCATACGATCAGATGCTTTTTTCTCACCACTGTCATTTTTGTTATGCGTTTTTGTTATTGATATATCACAGCACATATTTACATATTCATCTAAACGTCGCTCTCAGCAGTGTGGATGTTTGTTAACAGTATATCGCTGTAAAAGTATTTCCAACTTCTTTTGACTTGAAAAGAACTTCGGCGTGAGTAAATCGAGGCCTTAAATCACGTTCAGTCTCTTGTACCTTATGTGAGCACGAGAAATAAGTTGCTGGCTGCAGTTCACTTAACGGCCACCAGTGTCACTAATAAACAAGGGTTTCTCAATTCTACAGATAGGCCGTGTTGCAGGTTAAATTTTTCAACGAATTTGTGCAATTTGCTTGTTGGTAATGAACATTTAAACTGTGATCCATTGTATTTTATGTTGTTGGGTATCACAAAACGGAATATAATGCGAAAAAGTAGGTACTATCTTTCAGCGCCAACGATTCTCCTTTCCGCCACAATGCATTGCATGACGTCACCTTGGGGAGAGAGTTTACCAAAGCCCGCATTAAGAGCGCTGAGAGCGACTAGAGAGACGAGTAGTAGACGAGAGTATTCAGCCCGGTCTCACCCCAAAATGTCACATACTGACGGGTCTTGACCATTCGGCAACATACGACGAAAAAGGTACCCTTTAACGTCCATATGAGACGCAGACATAAGCGCACCAGCAGCGCCTTCTAGCGGTACCCTACCGCATACCTAAACCCAACCATTCCCGAATCGTCACATATGGACGTTAAAGGGTACCTTTTTCGTCGTATGTTGCCGAATGGTCAAGACCCGTCAGTATGTGACGTTTTGGGGTGAGACTGTGTTAGAGTATTCAGATTATAGAACATGATCATTGTCTATACAACACATCTCTAGTCACCTATAACTGTTTAAGTTGGTTCAGACTTCGTGAAAAAAGTAAACAAACAATTAACATAGGCTACGTACTCGTACGTGCTGGCTTGAAGGGGACCATGATCCTGCCTGAGATGTGTGTATGCTATCTTCAGCACAAACGGATTCAGGCAGCATGCATTCAGCATTCAGTCACATCTGGTCGCGGGGTGAGCTCCTCGACCAGCGACCAAAACGCACTCACTGCCCTACAGCACAAGCTTTCCAACGCAGTTTCCACGGGACGGCACCGCCCGCGCGAGCACCTGGCAAACACCGCGACAGACACGCAGCAGCTACGTTTGCAACAACATTTTCACCGGAGGAAGAGAAACGCTTAGAAACGCCCATATAGCTAGCACGATGCCTTCTATTTATAGATGACAAAGACAAACTTTACCAGTACTATGACAAAGGCTACCGGTAACGTTACTTATCTGAACTAACGTCATGATCATCACCGCCACTTTAAAGAAAACGTTTATTTTTCACTCGGTGCTATTCAATGACAGTAAAAAAAAATATGTGTCGTTATCTCATTGCTGCGTTGCTAAATGATAGCAACTCACCAGGACACTTCACCAACTCTCCACTCATTCTCCTCGGACTATGCATTTCATCGGCTTTGACGGCCATCAGGCTACCTTTCCTCCACTTCTCCCCAACGTGACGTCATCACCGAATTGCGTGAAAAAAACCGTTAATACCAAAAACGTAAAAAAAATGGTATTTAAGACCATTTTTGAGACATTTTAAAAATTATATACATATCTTGATTGATTTATGTACCCATTAATCGACAGTGGTGGTTAACCTGCAACATGGCCTTTAAGTATTTAATTAATTCATTAAAAAATAACTAAAGGTAAAAAAATATATATGTGAATCAATGTTTTTTTATTTAAAGTTTACATTGTAAACATAGTAATTTGAAGTCAGGTTGCCTTTATTGATTGTGCTTTATACAGAAACAGTAAAGCGCTGGCGCTTGCAATGCCAAGGTCATGGGTTCGATTCCCAGGGAAAGCAAGAACTGATAAGAATGTAAATGTTTAGCTTGAAATGCAATGTAAGTCGCTTTGGATAAAAGCGTCGGCCAAATGCATAAATGTAAATAGTAATAGAATGATGGCAACTTCATAAAATCATAATCTAAAATAAAATATGTTAAACAGATTAAACAGAGAAGTAACGGGATCAGTGAAGCCTGTTTCATCAAATTGCCAATGTCATCAAATCGTAATCTAAAATAAATTATATTTCTGAAATATATTTGTTTTTGTATTTTAACAGGCAGTGTGTGGATTTACTCTATTTACCCTCCGAACTACAACCAAACCGTGGCTGGAGATCCCTACTGTAATAAGACCTTCTACTTGTTTGCATTCTGGACCACCACTCTGGGATACATTCTGTTCGGTGTGATGCTGTTGCTCGGATGCTGTTCTTTAATCTCTACTTGCATGTCTGCAATAGAAAAGTTCTGGGAGTAATCCTAAAGGCCAAGTAAGCAATTTCTGAGAAACACTTTATATTTGAAATCAGCCCAAACAAACACCCCCCTCACTTTATTGCTCCGCACCCAAAATGTACAAACACGCAATGTAAGAGTGGATGTCTCTTTCTCATAGCTGAAGCGAAGCTAAATAATGCTTTTCGACAGTGGTGCATACTCTGCATGCCCAGATGCTACGCTATGAATGAACGACCAGGAATAACATACAGTACACAACAGTAAATACGAGTAAGAGTTGTTTGTTAGTCGCCAGCAGCACATCAGCTCCAGACATATAATGACACTCAAAACTGTCCTGTTACTATAGCTCACTTTACAACAATAGCATATCTTCGGTCTCTCCACCGCTGGAAAGCTTTTCTAATATTAATGCGGGTCCTAAAGCTCTTGCCTGATCATAACCTTTCTTTTCCCAGTGATATTCCTCTGAGCTTTTCTCTTTTGTAATGTCTCTCAGCCATCTTTCTTTCTACAGTCTTTCTTCAAATGTCCCTCTTGCTCTCTCTCTCTCCTCCCCCATCATGAGTGGACACGCCCCCTACTGCTGATTGGCTACAAGTGTCTTGTGCTGCTCGGTCCGATCCGCTTTCTCAGAAATTGCTTACTGC
This sequence comes from Phoxinus phoxinus, assembly GCF_949152265.1. NCBI lineage: Eukaryota > Metazoa > Chordata > Actinopteri > Cypriniformes > Leuciscidae > Phoxinus > Phoxinus phoxinus. The sequence goes on from NC_136877.1 coordinate 46,644,910, forward strand.
ACCTTTAATGGATATTGATGACAGGGTTCTTGATGGTTTTGGGGGATAAACTCAACTGAACTGTGTGTATTAAGTAACACATTTAAAACAAATATTTAATTGTATTTGAAATAATTTGGTTTTGGGAACATTGTAAGAATTGACAGTAAAGAGAATGAATGTTATTGTCTTTGTTTGCTTACAAATGAATGGTGATTTTAAATAAAAAATAATCTAAAATCAAATCTCCTTAATACCTTAATAGTTATTTTGAAACCGGATATTTTTTTAGCTACTAGTTTCAACCAAGCAACATCAACTTTATAAAACATATAGTTTAGCCAGCCATGCAGAAAGTGTCAGAAATAATCAGAGAGAAAGAGTGGTTAAGAAAACAAATATGTGTAAAATGTGTGCATTGCAGTTTCAGTTCAACAGTTATGACTCATGTGCAGAGCTTTATTTTCATACAAGAATCCAGTCACTCACCCACCTGACATTATCAAACCAGAAAAAAATGAACATAACTGCATTACAAACCAACAAGACTCAATCAACTGTCTTTAAACAACTGAACAGGGAATGAAGTGAACTCAATGGAGGGCGAGAAACAGTTCAATATACAAGGAGACAATGACCTCTGGCGTTCAGGCAATGACATGACAGCCTCCTTAGTCCTTTTAGCGAATTATTTCCTTTCCAAGGCTACATGTTGTTTTTTTAATATTCAAAAAGAGTGCATTTTGTAATTAAATTTACTAAATTTAAGTACATTTTTTTGGTGGTCTTAACAGTATAATAAAGCCACCCGATTCTAATAGGCTACTTGAGAGCTTAACAGATATAGGCCTAAGGCTAAAAATCACATCTAAAACTGATAGGCGAGTAACCTTCATTACTATACATTTTAAATTAAACATTATTTAAGTTGAAGTTTAGTACGGGTCATCATAAGACTATATTGTGCCATATGCAAGATGTAGACATGTGCTTCCCACTGGAAATGAAATTCTCATAGGCTACTGAGGAGAAAGCAGAAGAATAGACAAGAAATGTTGTCACGTTGGAAAAGAAGACTTACACTTCCGTTCAGATGTTTGGGGTAAGTAAGATTTTTTAATAATTGTAACATTAAACATGTATTTACTGTCACTTGTTATGATCAATTTAACGCGTTCTTGTGGAGTAAAAGAATATAAAAAAAATCTACTGAGCCCCAAAACTTTTGCATTGTAGTAGTGTTGTTATTTCCGTTGCTGGTTTTAGGAAAGATAGTCTCGAGGTGCTGTGTTTATAGTAAACTGCAATAATACATTGATCCAATTATTTTGGTTAAGCAGTGAGTAATTCAATATTTCCTTTGCATTTAAATGAGCACTTCAGAAATGTGTGGCCTACGACGGAAACATGATTGCACATCTGTGACAACATTACGCCAGTTAGGAAATATTGGAAATTACTATCAATAAGACGGATAACAGAAGAATTTTTCTTTTTAAAGTTATGAAGTGAACACTGGCACTACACATTTAAGCTGTTTTAACCGTCACAGGAGACGCAAGAGGAAGCTTTTCTCAACATTTAAGTTGAGGTGAGACTCTTAATGAGGACTAACATATTAAATCTTACGAGTCCTTATCCATGTACTCCGTTTAATGTCTTATACACCTTTACGATGTTTTTTGTTTTGTTTTGTTTTTTAACTCAAAGCAGTCATTGTACATGTTCATCAACAATGATATTCTGAGGATGGACAATTCAAAGCCATCACCATTTTTGACATCACTGTTTGGTAAATCGTATTAAATCATGTTAAGAATATATAGGCCTATATAAAAAAAAAATCTATATGTTAGGCTAATATATATGTTTTCCAAATGTCCTGGTTCCACTGTATACTTGGCAAATTGTGTGTAAACATATTCTTGTCTGAGTAATCTTTTTATTTTTCAGTGATACTGATTATTGTTGTACTGGGGGTTTTAATTGCAGAAATTGGAATTGGTAAATCATGTATTTTTTACCTTTTTACTCAGGACATGAATTTAAATTTTTGTGTGTGTGTATGTGTGTGTGTGTGTGTGTGTGTGTGTGTACTCTCGGCTTATAAATAATACAGAATTTTATTATATTTTTTATGTAAAAATGCAGAATGTTTTCTGTGATCGGTAGGTTAGGGGTAGAATATACAGTTTGTACAGTATAAAAATCATCGAAAGTCCTCATAAAACACGGAAACCCAACGTCTGTGTGTTTGCCAAGGCCGTACAGAGCCCTGGGCCTAAAATGAAACATCAAGAAGACCCAGGTCCTACACCAGCCTCAGGAAAAGAGTCTTCGAAGTCCGAGACCTAACCGCCCAATCAAAACTCCTGGTTTACAGAGCCTTTGTGCTCCCCATCCCGCTGTATGGAGCCGAGTCATGGACCACCTACAGCCATGAAACAATACCATCACAGATCCTTACGAAAGATTCGGAGGATCAGCTGGGAGGACAGACAATGAATCCAGTTTATTGAATACATTAGTGTTACTATGTATTCGTAGTGTTACGGGTAGCGTGTGTAGATAATCCACCAAGAGAGAGATGCGTGATGCAGAACGAACAGGAACCATAAAGCACTACACACAAGAATATAACATTAACATAGGACAAGGAGCTGAGGAAAACTAGGCTTAAATACAAAAGGGGAAGATAATCAACAGAACAGGGAACAGGTGGGTAACTTAAGTGACCAAAGTGCTGTACAATAAAACATTGAGCATATAAAAAAGAAAACGCAAAAAGAAACCATGCAGCATACAAAATATAAACACATTAAACAAAATACAATAAAAAGTCAAAATAAAAACCTATAACTAATCAAAAGCCACCTAAAACTGGCTAATGAAGGAGCAGCAAATATTTAAGGGCAGAAGGTCACAGATATATTTTGATGTAACGCCAGATAAAGCCTTGTACACAATTTTAAAATTAATTCAAATTTTTACAGGAACCCAATGTAAAGTCGCTAAAATTGGAGAAATGTGATATCTCTTTTTTGTGCCGGCAAGAAGTCTCGCATTTTGGACTATTTGCAGGCGAGAGATTGCAGTTTGAGGCTGGCCACAATACAGAGAATTACAGTAATCCAGACGTAATGAGAGAGCGTGGATTACGGTCTCCAAATCTTTCGGAGGTAGAAACTGTTTTAATTTTGCAACCGATCTCAGATGAAAGAAACTGCCCTTTACCACTGTACTGATTTGTTTCTCAAAATTTAGTGACGAATCAAATGTAACCCCAAGATTCCTAACATGAGGTTAAACACTGGCGGCAATAGAATCTAAATTAAAAAGAGATGAAGACCTGGAGGGGCCTAAAATCAAAATTTTGCTTTTGCTTTCATTTAATTGCAAAAAATGATTAGCCATCCAACATTTGATCTCCTCAAAACAGTTGCAGAGCAAGTCCAAAGGATAAAAACTGTCAGTTTTAGCTGGTAGATAAAACTGTATATCGTCAGCATGGTAAGAAAATTATACACTTCTTAAAAATGGCACCCAATGGTAGCATATAAAGTGAAAAGAGAAGAGGGCCCTGAATGGACCCTTGTTGCACACCGCATAATAGGGGAACCGACGAAGAAGAAAACTTCCCAATTCTCACTGAGAAAATCAAAAGGCCAACCACTGCAAGACAATGAATCCAGCTTATTGAACACATTCCAGCATAATGCTTGTCATGTTTGTCATTTTGTTCGCACAGCAAGAACCAGTTTATCTTGAAATGTTAAAACTGTAAAAAAAAAAAAAAGATGTTGAAACCTAAACCAGAGAGTATAAAACCCCATGAAGAATCATTTCAGACAGTTTCTAATCCCGGAGTGTGTCAGGTAAAGACTTTCCAGAACCAGACCTTCAGGTAAGCATTTTCTGAGCAAAGTATCACTTATGTGTCAGAGGTACAGTATGTCTGTCAGTGTATTATTTACAGACTCTGTAACTTTACTGATACAACTAATAGTTGTACAATATTTCATTCACCTCAATTCTAACTCAATATAATGTTTACACTTAATGTAAATTTTGTTAAGAAAAAAGATGATCATACAAATTAATTTATTATAGAAATTATATATTGTCATTAGATCGTCATGATTTATTAACTGCTTTCACAGACAGCTAATTTTGGGTTTTGTATGCTTTGCATAGGAACCATGGATCCAAATCAAATGTTGAATTATGTGAGATCTCCTCCAAAGACTAGTACACATTGCCTTGGTATGAGAGTTTTACTCCCTAAACAATTGTTACTTCTGCACTTAATGAACACGTACACTGACATAGCAAATTTTGGACTGATTTGTATTTCAGTGATTTCAAAACTACTCTTGCTGGCTATTCCCATTGCTCAGATTGCAATAGGTGCGTTGCAGTGAATGTGAGTACTGTATTTATTCCTTTCCTATACCTTCAGTTATTTAAGGTGCTGTTGTGTTGCCTGTATCATCACAGGTGCCGTGTATCTCAAAGACTGTCCCCAGCAGCACTATATCCCAGTGTATGTGCTGGTGTGTGGTGTGTTTGGTGTGTTTCTGGCCTTGCTGTCTTGTCTTCCATGCGCCAGGGAGACGGAGGAGGGAAATCGTACTTCGCTCAGCCTAATCTGCACTGTGTGGAACGCTCTGGTTTCCATCTTCTTGTTCTGCTGGCTGATCAGTGGTAAGATTGGGTGGGGTATGTGGGAGGAAGAGGTCATTTAATGTGTTCATAGGTCTCTGAAAGCTTCTGTGCATTGTTCAGTTAATCCATTACAAAGACACTTGCCAAACAAACAGCAGATTTTCATTAGAATTCTGTGAATGGAAAATTTGCAATGTGCTTTTGTGTGTGGGTCTGCCTGAAATCTGGGTGTGAATATGAAATTTTGTTCTGTAAAATAGCTCAGACAATGTCTGTTTAATAGGCTATGTAACTAAATAAAAAATTATATTTAATTTTAAACTTTGCAATTGAATTTTAGAGAGAAAAGAAAAAGTTTTTTTATAGATTGGAATTTTTACTTTAATAATTAAATTCTTTAAAGGGACACTAAGTATCTTTTTAGGTATTTTATTATCTAAAATCAATATTTTTATTCATAAATATGTCCTCAATGGTGTACAAATACCTCGGCCAATTATCTGACTTATCCTTATAAATGAAGAATTTATTATCTTTATATACATGGGACGGGTAGGTCCACGGAGGCTTCCATGTAGTTCCGCCATCTTGCAAAACTATAATAGCAGAGAGGGACAAAAAGTACTAAGCCAACGCGTTTCCACAACGCGTTTTCGTTCAGAGCCAGCCGAAACGCAGGTGCAGAGCAGTGAGTTCACAAAACTTATCACGGATCCGTGGTTTGATTTAAAATAAATTTTATTTTTAAATGATTACTCGCTCACTGTTGAGCGTCTGGCGCGAGTGATTCTACTCCAGTTTGCGCGAATGAGGCGAATTGCTATCACAGATAATGTCTTTTCTATCATTTCACTGTAGCTCAGCATCGCGATGTAAAGTTAACGTTATTGCATGATCACAGTTCACATGTGTGGGGAAAGCTGAAATAGAATAGAATAGAAAAACTTTATTAATTGCGTTAGGCTACATCAGTTAATAAGAAAAAAGATTTTACAATTCCTGCAAAATGCAGTGATGAAGTTCATGTTCTCATGATTTATTTTTATTAATAACAATGTTTCAAAACACACACACACACACACACACACACACACACACACACACACACACACACACACACCCCCCCGCGAAAAAATCGCACCCTGGGCATAGGTCTAACTACAATATTTCATGTTTTTCACAGTCAGTAATTTGTTTGTTGTCATGTTGCAGTTTGTTTGAAATAACACCTGTTCACCTGAAGGAAAACTCGACGAAGTGCTATTAGAAGACATCATGTCAAAGCTTTTTGGTACATATCGCCTACCGTAGATGCAATGCGCATTTGAAAAAGTGAGGCGCTGGAGAGCAAAATTAGTTTGAATGCAAAATACAAATTCACCACTAGATGGGAGTAATTCCTACTTAGTGTCCCTTTAACAAAGACTTTAACAATTAACATTAATTAACTTAAAGGGGCTATATGTAAGAATGTTCATGTTTTAATCGCTATTTTTATTTATTGCCAATGTGTGAACATCTTGTAACAAAAAAAAAAAAGAGACCTTCCCCAATTTTCAAGGTTGTCTATGAAACCCTGTAGACTGATTTTTATGTGAAGGACTCGGGAGGTTTTTACCAGGAAAATCAAAAGGATGTGACGTTTACGCTCCCGAGAGCCTCTCTTACGTTCAATGACACATGAAGCGAATGCTTATACAATGTTCAAGATAATGCAGAAAGAGCCATTCTGAACTGTAATATGTAATATCAATGTGTCATTCAAAGAAACGTGATTAATTCAAACTATAGTCTCACAATACCAGATCTTTAGTCTATAGTCTCAAATATACTTCATAATAATCAAACTATCATAACTGTGATATTTTAATTACCTCATCTATTCTCATGATGCCGGTGAATTGCAGAGCTGGTGCAAAAATATCCACATCGCATACGATCAGATGCTTTTTTCTCACCACTGTCATTGTTGTTGTGCGTTTTTGTTATTGATATATCAGAGCACATATTTACATATTCATCTAAACGTCGCTCTCAGCAGTGTGGATGTTTGTTAACAGTATAGTCTAGATGGGATGTACCCAAAAAGTGAAAGTGAGGAGCATTTATGGGTACAAGTCGGGAACCGGCCTACTTTACATATTTCTAGGGTTCTGAATCCAAAAAAACTGGTACCCAAGCGAAATTTTGAGTTTTTGACCTTCTAATTTGCATATCAAAATGGCCGCCAAATTGCCTATCTTGCTCAGTCGTTGGACCATTTTCCCCTAGTTTTTTTGTAAGTAGGCAATCAATATGAGGAAATTAAGTTTCTAGATCGATAGTCAAGGGTCAGAGCAAAGATATAATGGATATAATAAATTTTTTATGTATATATATATATGCAAAATACCAACTTTTAAGTTGAAATTAAGCATTATTTGTGTAATTTTTTAAGGCCGACATAAATATTCAATCAATATCACTCTTAAGCCCTATTCGCACGGGATTAGTACTATCTGAGGACCACGTGTGATTTAGAAATGACCCCCACACATCTGAATTTCGTGTGGCGCATTCACACGGGATAACCGAAGCCTGTGATTTTGCTCAAATTTACTGACTTATCTCCCTGATATGACGTCAATAGGCTTTACTAGGAAATGTCTTGCCGTTATTACAGGTCTAGCTGTATGATATATCATAAACAGAAGAATGTTCCTTACCGCATGCTGCTATACATGTCATTCATCTCCATCTAATCATTCTTTTTGTTTTTGCTCTTCTGATAATTTTCAGCTTTCTCTTTCTGCAAATTGAAAAGTAGTTGTATAGCGATATGACCCGGCACCCAAAACACTATCAAATCACTTCAACGCAGCCTCCATTCTTCTCGAAAGATGGAAAAAAAGGCGTGCATGAAACAAAAACATTGAAAAAATGATATACGATCCCGCCAAATCACAGAGATCGCATCGCTTGTTGCCGGCATTGCTTCTGGTTTACCTGTCCTGGAGAAAAGTATATACCTTGCTGCATCAACAGAGTCTGTTTTATGCACATCATATATTCTGCAGACAAAAGCCTCTGAAGATCTTTGAGTCTCCTCCGTGAGATCACCAATTCCGAGGTTGCTGAGCAATTGATGGTGCATTTTCCAGACTTTCTACGATGTACTTTTGGTGTATTTGTACTCAACAGTGTATGTAGACACTCAACAGTGTCTACCCCAAGCTATTCACGCAAATGCGTGGGCAAAGCTTCCCGAGGTATCATAATGGGTGCTGAACATTATAAAAAGAGGCTACTCGCTGCAGTTCGCTCGACGTCCCCGCCATTACACGGCGCGGGTCGAAAATACGGTAAAAAACGAAGTAGCTCATCTGCTTCGAGCCGAAATGGCGAAACTATTGAGCAAAGGGGCCATAGAGCTTTTATCTCAAGCTCAGAGCGAAGGGGGTCTATACAGCAGATATTTTCTGGTACCGAAAAAAGACAGGGTTCTCAGACCCATTCTAGATCTAAGACAGCTGAACAAAGTGCTTGTGAAACGCCAGTTCAGAATGCTCATAACCAGGAAAATCCTCGCACAGATTTGCCAAGAGGACTGGTTTATGTGAATAGATCTGAAGGACGTGTATTTCCAAATACAAATAGCGTCACGTCAGCATCATTAGTACTCCAGTTGGGTCTGCTTCGCATGCGCCCGCTGCAGTTATGGCTAAAAGCGCGAGTACCACCTCGGGCATGGGCCTCTGGTCTGTTTCGCCTCACGGTCAATCAGAAATGCGTCTCAGCTCTGAAACCTTGGAGAACAATCAACTGGTATCAGTCAGGTGTAAACCTGGGGACTTCCTTGAGTGTGAAGGTGGTGTCCACGGACGCCTCCACCTCGGGATGGGGAGTGGTGCTCGAGGGCAGACCGTTCTTTGGCCAGTGGTCAGAACGGGAGAAGCTTCTACACATTAACTGTCTAGGAAATGATGGCAGTCGACAACGCGCTGAGGTGCTTTTGTCCTCAGATAAAGGACTACCACGTCTTGGTCCGCTCGGACAACATGTCAGTGGTGGCCTATATAAATCGCCAGGGTGGCGTCAGGTCCCGAAACCTTTACAGGCTGACGGAACGCCTCCTGGTCTGGACTCAGCACAATCTGCGCTCATTGAGAGCAGCACATGTGCCTGGTCACCTGAATTTGGGACCAGACAGACTGTCCAGAAACAATGTTCCAGCAGGAGAATGGTCTCTGCACCCGCAGACGGGGCTACTGCTGTGGGAGACATTCGGCAGAGCGCAGGTAGACCTGTTTGCGTCCCGCTCACTGTCCGAAGTTTTTCTCCAAGAGCAGGGATGCGCTGGCCCACGCCTGGCCCCGCTGCCCACTCTATGCTTTTCCCCCCATCTCGCTCCTGCCTCAGGTATTGGAACGAATCAGGGAAAACGGATTTTCAGTGCTACTTGTGGCTCCGCTCTGGAAAAACCAGGCTTGGTTCCCAGTTTTGATGCAGCTGACAAGCACTGCCCCATGGCCAATACCGATGAGGAAAGACCTCCTCTCTCAGGCCAAGGGCTCGATCTGGCATCCTCACCCAGAGCTTTGGTCCCTACATGTGTGGGCCATCAACGGGTACCCGCTAACCTCCTGGAGGGAGTGTTAAACCCGATCACGCAGGCTAGAGCCCCATCTACTAGACGACTCTATTCCTCAAAATGGTCTGTGTTTTCTGGCTGGTGCAGAGCTCGAGGCTTTTCACCCCCAGACTGTGGGGTTACGGAAGTTCTCTCCTTCCTTCAAGAGCTACTGGATAAGGGCAGAACTCCATCCACACTCAAGGTTTATGTGGCGGCCATAGCAGCGTTTACTAAACCAGCGACTGGCCAGTCACTAGGGAGGAACGATCTGGTCATCCGCTTCCTTAAGGAAGCCAAGAGGCTGAACCCTCCCAGACCCCCTTCAGTCCCCATGTGGGACCTTTCTACGGTTTTGGAAGCAATGAAAGGTGCCCCGTTCGAGCCAATCCATTTATCGGACATGAAACATTTGAAACACTCAAACCAAGACACGGTTACGTGCCTAAATCCCTCAACACACCGTTCAGGGCTCAGGATATTTCCCTGTCTGCCCTGCCGGTTTACAACGAGGAAAAGGACGCAAGCTTCCTTTGCCCAGTCAGGGCATTAAGAGCTTATGTGTCTCGCTCGTGTCTGCTCACAGACTGAGCAGCTCTTCGTTTCGTTCAGCGGACGTTCTAAGGGACTAGCCGCATCGAAACAAAGCCTATCCAGGTGGATAGTTGAAGCCATAGCACTGGCCTACACTTCTAAAGGCTTGCAGTGTCCTTTGGGTGTCAGAGCGCACTCCACTAGAGGCATGGCCTCGTCGTGGGCGTGGTCTAGCGGGATTACCTTGCAGGATATCTGTATGGCGGCAGGCTGGGCCTCCCCGTATACATTTATAAGGTTTTATAACCTAGAGGTTCCCGCCTTGCAGGCTAAACTACTTTCGGTCTAAAAATCAGTACTGTCTGCCCCGTTGCTTCGGCTCAGAATACTGAATCGATAAAATAACTCCATGGGCATTGAGTAAGACCCATACTGTTACCCAGTTAAGACCGAACATTTTCACCCTGACTGTGTGGAACACTGTTGATGTGATTAGCTCCCTTAGGATGCTACTTATTGGGGAATGATGCTTCCAGCCTCTCTTCTCAGACTCTCTGTGAGTCCCTGGTGATTATGCACTATATGAGCCCCAGGCACCTGCCCTTGGGACTTTGGTGTTGGATCCCAGCACGCACAGCGTTTTACACTGTGTTCCCCGTAGCATAAGATATTACGCAGTATGAGAGAACCTCTCGTAAGAGAACGTACTCGGTTACTAACGTAACCTCGGTTCTCTCTAGAAGAGGGAACGAGTACTGCGTATCTTTGCCGTGCCTGCAACACGCTCTGGTTCGCTTCGGCGATGAAAAACCAGATTATATCAGCCCATCGAGCTGTATTTATATGCCTAGGCCACGCCCGTTTCGGCGGGACGTGACGTAGTGGGCGCGAAGCCCCCCCTTTGGATCTGACGTCACGATCGGCCTCTCTCGATAGGCTGCTGCAGTTGCCGCAGGACAGCCAATAGGCACGCGAGCCGTCTTGCCTATGTCTGCATGCTGCCACAACGCGTTTTACATTAATTCAAAATTAATGATAATTTTTGGCTTCAATATCTTGTGGAACAGAGGTTTTCCCCTGTTGTACTGTTTACTGTTGTAAATACACTGTTGTGCATCAACAGTGTATTTACACAACAGTAATGTGTTATAACATAACATTATTTAATATTTGAATCACAGCTTAGGCTATAGGCTAGTGTTTTGACATCGACAGCCCAAGTGCATCTTACCTTAAACTTGCGACTAGTTAACTTTCTAAAAGTTAATCGCTTCTCGGGTCGATATACCACTTTTTAATGCGTGATTGTGTAAAGGTGTTCACGAGATACCAACCTTTTGCGAACTTGCTTTCAACGTTGATCACTCATTCTCATGGAGACGCGGCGTGCACGGAGGGGGAGGGGTGTGTGTATGCGGCCTGCGCACGCGTGCATGTGAGTGACAGAGAGACTATTCACCTGGGTTTTTTCCGTCTTAGAATTTAGAGAACAAATGCTTAATTTGCATTAAAAAAAATTAATCTCAGACAACTTGCAATGGTGTTTTTCTTAGTTATTATGTTTTTGCATATATATACATAAAAAAGGCAGTGAGCCTCCATTATATCTTTGCTCTGACCCTTGACTATCGATCTAGAAACTTAATTTCCTCATCTTGATTGCCTACTTACAAAAAAACTAGGGGAAAATGGTCCAACGACTGAGCAAGATAGGCAATTTGGCGGCCATTTTGATATACAAATTAGAAGGTAAAAAACTCAAAATTTCGCTTGGGTACCAGTTTTTTTGGACTCAGCACCCTTGAAATATGTAAGGTAGGCCGGTTCCCGACTTGTACCCATAAATGCTCCTCACTTCTTATAGAAGGCCATTTTTCTGAAATCCGTCTAGTCTAGTATATCACAGCAAAAGTATTACCAACTTCTTTTGACTTGAAATGAACTTCGCCGTGAGTAAATCAAGGCCTTAAATCATGTTTAGTCTCTTGTATGTTACGTGTGCACGAGTGCGAGCACGAGAAATAAGTTGCTGGCTGCAGTTCACTTAACGGCCACCGGTGTCACTAATAAACAAGGGTTTCTCAATTCTACATATAGTCCCTTTAAGTATTTAATTAATTCATTTAAAAATGACTAAAGGTAAACAAATATATAAGTGAATCAATGTTTTTTAACAAAAGTTTAAATTGTAAACATAGTCAATTGAAGTCAGGTTGCCTTTATTTATTGTGCTTTATACAACTGCGATTGCAACGCCAAGGTCATGGGTTTGGTTCACAGGGAAAGCAAGAACTGATAAGAATGTAAATGTGTAGCTTGAAATGCAATGTAAGTCGCTTCCAAAGCGTTTGCCAAATGCATAAATGTAATGTAAAATGTAAATAGTAACAGAATGATGGCAACTTCATAAAATCATAATCTAAAATAAAATATGTTAAACAGAGAAGTAACGGGATCAGTGAAGCCTGTTTCATCAAATGGCCAATGTCATTAATTCGTAATCTAAAATAAGTTATATTTCTGAAATATATTTGTTTTTGTTTTTTTTAACAGGCAGTGTGTGGATTTACTCTATTTACCCTCCGAACTACAACCAAACCGTGACTGGAGATCCCTACTGTAATAAGACCGTCTACTTGTTTGCATTCTGGACCACCACTCTGGGATACATTCTGTTAGGTGTGGGGCTGTTGCTCGGATGCTGTTTTTTAATCTGTACTTGCATTTTTGCAATAGCAAAAGATTAGTAAAAGCTCTGTGGGTAGGCCTAATCTTAAAGGTGCAGTAAGCAATTTCTGAGAAACACTTTATATTTTAAATTAGCCCAAACAACCCCCCCCCCCCCCCCCCCCCCCCCCCATGAGAAAGAGTGGATGTCTCTTTCTCATAGCTGAAGCGAAGCTAAATAATGCTTTGCGACAGTGGTGCATACTGTGCATACCCAGAGTTCTTGATGGCTTTGGGGGATAAACTCAACTGAACTGTGTGTATTAAGTAACACATTTAAAACAAATATTTAATTGTATTTGAAATAATTTGGTTTTGGGAACATTGTAAGAATTGACAGTAAAGAGAATGAATGTTATTGTCTTTGTTTGCTTACAAATGAATGGTGATTTTAAATAATAATAATAATCTAAAATCAAATCTCCTTAATACCTTAATAGTTATTTTGGAACCGGATATTTTTTTAAGCTACTAGTTTCAACCAAGCAACATCATCTTTATAAAACATATAGTTTAGCCAGCCATGCAGAAAGTGTCAGAAATAATCAGAGAGAAAGAGTGGTTAAGAAAACAAATATGTGTAAAATGTGTGCATTGCAGTTTCAGTTCAACAGTTATGACTCATGTGCAGAGCTTTATTTTCATACAAGAACTGAACAGGGAATGAAGTGAACTCAATGGAGGGCGAGAAACAGTTCAATATACAAGGAGACAATTACCCCTGGCGTTCAGGCAATGACATGACAGCCTCCTTAGTCCTTTTAGCGAATTATTTCCTTTCCAAGGCTACATGTTGTTTTTTTAATATTCAAAAAGAGTGCATTTTTTGGTGGTCTTAACAGTATAATAAAGCCACCCGATTCTAATAGGCTACTTGAGAGCTTAACAGATAGGCCTAATTAAGGCTAAAAATCACATCTAAAACTGATAGGCGAGTAACCTTCATTACTATAGATTTTAAATTAAACATTATTTAAGTTGAAGTTTAGTAAGGGTCATCATAAGACTATATTGTGCCATATGCAAGATGTAGACATGTGCTTCCCACTGGAAATGAAATTCTCAAACTGAGGAGAAAGCAGAATGTAGTGAAGACTACCTTGCTTTCTGATAAGGGCTGGTTTCAGGTGTGTTTAGCAGTGTACTAGGTGTATCGGTCAGAACACCACAGAGATACAAGTGATCAACTTGAACTGCTTTATTATGACAAGGATATAAGATGAACATCAGAGGGAGGAGTCAACCACTAACATACACCTTACTCAACTTCCAGAGACGTAGGAGGCGGCTTATGACCTGCAATGGGCCTATTGGAGCTTTATGGGTGACAGTGAATTATCTGAGCCTTCTCTGGCGAAAGCAGGTTGTTTCCAGAATTCTGAGGAATTACAGTCAGTATGAGGTTTGGAATAGTGTCAACGAGTAATCAATCATTGAGATGAGCACAAGAGGCCCAGGTGGAAGAAGAGATGGAGTAATGTCGTTGGCTTAATGAGTAGGTGTTAAGTTTTGATCTGATGGGAGTGTAACATGAATTGTGCTGATATTTTGATGTGGTTTCCCTGTAAAAGACAAAGAACAGCACTCAAATAACAGCAACGCTATTACAAATGACCACGTTAGCACCGTTACATATACCACATTATCATAGCATTAATATACAAACTATTTGACTCCTCCCCTCATTCATGAACCATGCATGAACACAAGATATAACGTCACACGGACAAGCATTATGCTACTTATATGACTCACAATTATATCTTCCCTCGTTTTACTGTTATTATCTATCAACATGAGTTATTAAACATTATAAACATCATCTATGAACACTGATGATCGACAGTTATGAGGCATAACACGGGTAAATTGGCATCGCGCCATAAGCCCACACGGACGTTAACAGCATCATTGCATCATAACATCACAATGAGCGTAGATCGGCATACAGTAGGATTCCTGTACTCACTCTTATAAGACGCACAGAAGCACAATATACACTCAATCTTAGGCTGATAACCAACGTTATTCGTCTTCTCCAGCGTCCGTGCATGCAAACTGATATCTGAGGCGATATGCGTCACTCTGTGACGAATCATTAGCTTTCTGAGCTCGTGCACGTCGGACTTTCATAATAAAAGTCCCAAGTACCGTTAAGCGCTACAGCGCTCTTAATCCTCTCAAATAGGCTTTTCCACAGCCGCCCCCAAATTGCGTGCAATTTGCTCACGTAAAAGACTCGTCCTAATTTGAAGCCACCGGAGGGCATTCCTCATCCTCCTCACCATCTGGGATAACTGGAAGAGTAATAAGACGAGCCGGGTATATACTCTGTCTTTGACTTGTACGTCCGCGGATCGCACATGACCATCCGCACTCGTATGTACCTTAACCACTCTGCCTACTGGCCAAAGTGCTCTCGGGAACTGGGGGTTCATCACCAGAACTACTGAATCCACTGTCAGAACAGCTGAGGCACCATGCCACTTCTGCCTGCATTGGAGGGTCGGCAGGTAACACCTGATGAACCGTGCCCAGAAGTGATCTGCCAAAAACCTGGCTGTGTCTCCATCTCCGCCGGCTAAGTCCCTCGCTCTTAGGTTAAACAACTGAAGGTAATGCCCCATCAAGCCGCCCCATCAAGAGGACATTAGGAGTCACAGCGTCCAAGTCAGCCGCACTGGATGAGGTATAGCCCAAAGGTTTGGTATTCAGTATTGCCTCCACCTCCAGTAAGGTAGTACGTAGTACCTCCTCCGAGATAGGTTGAACTCCTATGACAGTGTACAGTGCAGTCTTGACAGACTTGATCTCCCTCTCCCATGTTCCCCCGAAGTGAGGAGCTGCAGGGGGGTTAAAGTGGAAATCAATCTTCTGCTTGGCTAGGAGACGTTGGAGGTCGGGAGACATGCTGTTAAAAGACTCACGGAGCTCCTTCTCCCCTGCCTTAAAGTTCGTACCTTGGTCGGAATAGAGTTCAACTGGAGTACCTCGGCGAGCGATGAACCTCCTGAGGCTCATCAAGAAGGAGTCTGCGTCCATGCTGTGCAGGATATCCAGATGCACAGCCCGTGTAGTAAGACACTTATAGATGATGCCCCATCTCTTCTCTGAGCGTCGTCCTATTTTAACTTGAAAAGGCCCAAAGCAGTCGACACCCGTAGAGTAGTACGGCGGTTTGTATAAGCGTAGACGGGCTACGGGTAGGTCAGCCATCTTCGGGACCAAGGGCTTAGATTTCCATCTCCGGCACTCTTTGCACTGGTGTTGCACCCTCCGTACTGCCTCCCTGCCACGGAGAATCCAGAAGACCCGGCGCATTTCTGCGAATACTCGCTCAGGACCCGGATGACAGAGGCGAGCATCGTAATCCTGGATAAGGAGCTTTGTTGCTGGATGCAAAGGGTCCAGGACAATAGGATGTTTGAATGCGGGGTCTAACCATTCAGCACGTCTGAGTCTTCCTCCAACTCGTATGATTCCCTCGTCGGGATCCAGCTCCGGGGAGAGGGCAAGAAGGCGACTACTCCGAAGTACCGTTTTCCCTGCCTTTAGGTGACGCAACTCCTCCAGAAAGCACTCAGCTTGAACTCTCCGGTAGATAGTCATCTCAGCCTGCCGGTAGTCTTCCGCTATCAAGGACTCATCACGGTCTGCCGCCCCATGTACCTCCTGTGCTACGGCCTCAACCATATCCTTCCAGGACTCGTATGGCTGGTCCAGTTGAGTCTCCTGTCTATCTGCTTTAGATACCACTCCACACGACGCAGATTTCCTGTACTCCGTGACATCCTCTTCTGACGCCCCTCCTGGTGATGATGGCCATTCATCAGGTCCCTTAAGGAGGAAGGACGGACCTTGGCTCCAGCGGTTAGGCACTGCCAATTCTGCCAATGTCTTCCCACGTGTCACATCATCTGCCGGGTTTTGCGCGGAGTCGACATAGCGCCAGGTATTCTCTCCTGTCAGCTCCTGGATCTCAGAGACACGTGTACCCACGAAGACTTTGAAGCGGCATGACTCCGACTGTAACCAGGTTAACACTGTTGTCGAATCGCTCCAGAGGATTGTCTGATCCATTTTCAACATCAGTTCTCTCTCTAACGTCTTGGCCAACTGGGCAGCTGTCAAGGCACCACAGAGTTCGAGACGGGGAATGGAATGTTGCCGTCGGGGTGCTACCCTGGATCTAGCTGCCAGAAACGCCAAGTAAACCCGTCCCTGGGTATCTTCTGTTCTCAGATAAGAGACTGATCCGTATGCCCTTTCAGAGGCATCACTGAACACGTGAATCTGTCTGGAAGCAACCAT
This sequence comes from Phoxinus phoxinus, assembly GCF_949152265.1. Lineage (NCBI taxonomy): Eukaryota > Metazoa > Chordata > Actinopteri > Cypriniformes > Leuciscidae > Phoxinus > Phoxinus phoxinus. The sequence goes on from NC_136877.1 coordinate 46,661,735, forward strand.
CTGATCAGCTTGAGCCGAAGCATAGTGCCGGGATAATGAGATGCGTGACAGCAGGTGTAGCTCTGATTCCCACTCCTTCCATGCCTTCTGCAGATCTTGCGGGATAAGTGGGTCATCCCAGTCACGCGGCTTGTCCCACATGCTCTGGACGATCATCTTAGCGCGGGTCGTGTAAGGTGCAATGAATCCCAGGGGGTCATACTGTCGGGCCATCACCTTGTAAACATTTCTCATTGTGAGTGCTCCATACTCCAGAGGTCGGCTCTTGTAGCCTAAGGTGTCAGTCTCCCAGTGCCAGGTGAGTCCGAGGGCCGGTTCTGAATATCCAGGTTCCTCGTGCGAAAGCCATCGCTCCATGCTGTCGGACCTCGCCTCTGCAGGTAGGTGCCTAAGAACATCAGGTATGTTACAGGCCCATTGCCTGATCTCAAATCCTCCAGATGCTAGCACTTCCCTGAGCCGGTCAACAAGCTCCTTAGCTTCATCCGCTGTGTGCACACTCTGAAGACAATTGTCCACGTAAAAGCAGTGTTCCACTGAGTGCTTGACTCCTTCTCCTGGCCCTCCATGATCCCTTGCATGCATTTGGAGCGCGAAGGTAGCGCAACACGGTGAACACGCAGTGCCAAACGGTAAGACCTGCCACTCGAAGACATCAGGGGGGTTATCACGCTTCATGTCCCTCCAGATAAACTTGAGGAGCGGCCTGTCTTCTGGTAAGAGCTGAACCTGGTGAAACATGCCTCTGATGTCACCACTGACTGCCACCGCATGTTCCCTAAAGCGCAGTAAAACGCCCAGAAGAGAGGCCCCCAATGTTGGTCCAGGAAGGAGGGTATCATTAAGGCTTCGACCTCGGAATTGGAAGGAGCAGTTAAAGACCAAACGACTCTTTTCGTTGTGGCTCACTAAGTGGTGAGGTATAAACCACGTCTCCTCTGTGGGTGAGGCTTTGCTTAAGTCAATCTTCTTAACCGCTCCAGTTTCCACCAACTTGCGGATTGCTCCAGAGTACTCGTCGGCTCGCAGGGGGTCCCGGGCCAAGCGTCTCTCCAGACTTCTGAGGCTGGGTAGGACAGCTTCCTTAGGAGCTTGGAGCGGGGGAATGTCTCGCATCCGTAGCAGGGGTGTGGCATATCTGTAGATGCCTGCCACCTGTACTCGTCTGGTCTTGGCCTCTAGGAGCTCCACCGCTTCCTTATCCTGCTTCGACCTCATTGCTAGTTTACAGCTCTGGTATGGCAGGGTGTCCATCTTCCAGAGCATCTCCACATTCTGCATCAGCTCTGTCGTCTGAGGTGAGACACTTGTGAAAAGACACTGCTGGGTGCTCGGTGCCCACTGTGTAAGGTGTGCGGGTCCTTGAAGCGTCCATCCCAGTCTCGTGTGAATGGCTGCCGGACCTCCAGGAGGGCCCATTTTCACCGGCTCGATAGGGTTAAGCAGATGGGGGTAGTCTGCACCAATTAACACAAGCGGCTTAACGCGATCGAATGCCTCGAGGGGGAGATCTGCCAGGTGCTTGTACTTCCTCTTCAAGCTGACGATGGGGTAGGAGTGGTCCGCTAGACCCAAGCGTCGAGAGGTGAAGGCCTCCACTATCCGAAATGCTCTCTTGGGATTAGTAGAGGATGAGATTTTGAACAAGACAGCAGCTCCCGTCAGAGTTTGGACTTCTTGCCTAATCGTGCGGAGAGCAAGATCCTCAGGCCTCTTCTGTAGACCTAATTTATCAACTGCCTCCGGGAGGAGCATTGTGCGCTCTGAACCATCGTCCAGAATTGCATAAGTGTCTAATGTCCTGTCTCTGTTGCGCAAGAGAACCCTGACGACCTTCAACAGAACACGAGAGTGGGCCGATGGTCTGTCCAGGTAGAGAACTTCTGTACTGGTACTCACCAGATAACTTTCAGCCTTTGGCTGCTCAGCCTTAGAGCGTACGTTGGCGTCATGCAGGACTTTCAGATGTTTTCCTTGGCACACATCACAAAGCTTCTTGAGGTCACATTGGGCTGCTTGATGTGCCCTCCCACATCTCCAACATCTCCTATTGACTCTGATCCACTCTATGACTTCCTCTCTGGTGAGTTTCTGAATACCAGGACACTTATTTAAGAAGTGTTCTATACCCTCACAGTATGGACAGTAGGGTTTTGCTTTGCTCTTCCATCTGGCTGTAGATGCGCTCTGACTCTCTTGTCTGGTTGCCCGGTTAGACGAATAGCTCTCTGCTCCGTGTAGCACTGTGGCTGCTGGCTTGCCGCGTCGTTTATCGGCTCGGTATCCTGTCAGCCCTTGGATACGGATGTCTGAAGGGTTGTCGTAACCTTGGCACCACGACTCGTATCGAAGCCATTCTGCCAGGTCGAACAGCGTATGAGTGTGTCCAGGACGATGGAACATCTGACGCCTGAAGTTCGCTCTCATCTCCATGGGAAGCTTGGTGAGAAGTCTAGCCACATGTGAGCCACACCTTAGCTCAACTTCTCCATCTGGGCCCAGTGTCTGTAACATACCCACGAGTGACTGTACATGCAGGGAGAACCTCTCAAAGGCAGCAACATCTCCTCTCCTGATCTCAGACGAATTCATAACTGCAGCTATCCTCTGCAAGGCTACATGGTGCGGCTGGCCGAACTTCTCTGTCAAGGCTGCCATGGTGTCAGTGTATGGTCTAGGCGAGTTGATGAAGGAGTCAGCAATGAGACAGGCCTCTTCAAGTTTCATGTGATCCACCAGAATCTGATACTTAAAGCTCTGTAGCATCGGTAGGTAGCAGGTTTGCTAGGGCTAGTTTAAGCCGAGAGAACTCCATCGGATCCTTATGGAGAAAGAAAGGAATTCTTGGCGCTGGCCCCCTGTACTCTCCTCCTCCCAGAGTCACTGGGGCTGGCGAGAACCGTCTGCCTCGAACAGGGTGTGGTTGGCTCGTATCAGGCCTGGCTGGGTACTGAGTTGAGGATTTCGCATCAGTGCGATACATACTGGGCTGTGGACGTGAGATGGGCATGTAGGGTGCTGGCCCCGGGGTGTAGGACCGGGTGTGGTGCTGTTCTTGACTCTGTTTAGGCTGAGGGTGGTTCAAGCTGCGAGGGGTAGACTGTGGTTGAGTATGGGCTGTGACGCTGGAAGACATACTGTCCCTCATTAGCTGTAACTCACTCATCATTCTGTCTATGACGGTAACCACCCGCTGCTCCTCGGCAGCTGCAGGCAGTGGAGGATAGTCATGCGAAGGCCATGGTGGAGGTGGCAATCCCTCTTCATACTCCTCTTCCTCTAATGAGTCACCTAGTGGTGGAAGGGGTGGCATTGGCCATCGCTCGAAAGACTGATCCTGCGGCACTACTCCTTGCTCTCCAGCTGAGGTCGTTAACTCACACAGATCTCCTCTAGTGTCATGAAGGGACGCAATACCATACTGCCTGCTCTCTCTGTGTAGCCCGCTCTGCCCTGCTCCCTCTTCAGTGTAGGGCATAGGGGTATGTGGCCATCCCAGGCTTGTGTCGTTCAAACTCTCCTCAGCGCTTGTGTCATAATCATACGGTGCATCGGGATTCCTACTCCACTTCACCTGTGGCTGTGAACTCCATTCTTCCCCTCTAGGCATGTGTGGTGCCGGGCTGGCATGTGGTGGGCCACGTGTCCTCGGTCGCACTGCACTGACCTCATAATCCCTTAAATACAATGGCTGCCTTAACTGCCGTCTGGGCCGAGTGGATGGGGCCCACGATGCTTCCTCACTCTGTTCCATGCTCCCAGCACAGCTGCTATCCGGCTCGAAGGACCACAAATGTAGTGAAGACTACCTTGCTTTCTGATAAGGGCTGGTTTCAGGTGTGTTTAGCAGTGTACTAGGTGTGTCGGTCAGAACACCACAGAGATACAAGTGATCAACTTGAACTGCTTTATTATGACAAGGATATAAGATGAACATCAGAGGGAGGAGTCAACCACTAACATACACCTTACTCAACTTCCAGAGACGTAGGAGGCGGCTTATGACCTGCAATGGGCCTATTGGAGCTTTATGGGTGACAGTGAATTATCTGAGCCTTCTCTTGCGAAAGCAGGTTGTTTCCAGAATTCTGAGGAATTACAGTCAGTATGAGGTTTGGAATAGTGTCAACGAGTAATCAATCATTGAGATGAGCACAAGAGGCCCAGGTGGAAGAAGAGATGGAGTAATGTCGTTGGCTTAATGAGTAGGTGTTAAGTTTTGATCTGATGGGAGTGTAACATGAATTGTGCTGATATTTTGATGTGGTTTCCCTGTAAAAGACAAAGAACAGCACTCAAATAACAGCAACGCTATTACAAATGACCACGTTAGCACCGTTACATATACCACATTATCATAGCATTAATATACAAACTATTTGACTCCTCCCCTCATTCATGAACCATGCATGAACACAAGATATAACGTCACACGGACAAGCATTATGCTACTTATATGACTCACAATTATATCTTCCCTCGTTTTACTGTTATTATCTATCAACATGAGTTATTAAACATTATAAACATCATCTATGAACACTGATGATCGACAGTTATGAGGCATAACACGGGTAAATTGGCATCGCGCCATAAGCCCACACGGACGTTAACAGCATCATTGCATCATAACATCACAATGAGCGTAGATCGGCATACAGTAGGATTCCTGTACTCACTCTTATAAGACGCACAGAAGCACAATATACACTCAATCTTAGGCTGATAACCAACGTTATTCGTCTTCTCCAGCGTCCGTGCATGCAAACTGATATCTGAGGCGATATCATAGACAGTATATAAACTGGACACAGCGACCCCATAGGTTTCAACGGAGAGAAATGAAGTCAATTAGAAGCACTCACTTCCTGATCGCAAGGCGAACTGCGCAGGCTCAAACTGAGCTTGACGACGTAGATGTGACGTGAGCAACCTGTAGGTCTTCTAGTAGCTGTGCCGAGAGAAATCTGAATCATTCCCTTCCGAATCTCGCAGAGACGGAGAGCGTGAGCATTAGCTGTCCATGAGCTAGCAACGGGAGCAACTTTTTTCACTCTCTATGGGCTTCTCCCTTGACTTTATGCCTCCACAATCGGGATTGCTTGCGAGCTTCTCTGCCTGTCCATACGGTAATTTTTCGACTTGTGCGACAGAGTCGCGCGGGTATGACGCAATCGTTAGCCTATTTTTACAAAAACTGCTTCTACGGGGCCATAACGTAAGATACAAGGTAATGGAGCCTTTTATACATTTTCGTGTTTCTTTAGAAATAAACAATGGACAAACGGTGTCTTTAAACGCCTCAGATGTAAAGTTATTCGCTGTCAAAGTGACGCCAAAATGAATGGGAGTCAATGGAATGCTAACAGCAGGTGGGGGTCCGCTAGCCAATGGCGGCGCCCAGGTCGGCTTCAATGTCTTTCGGAACACTGCCCCCCTGGGCGATATGCGTCACTCTGTGACGAATCATTAGCTTTCTGAGCTCGTGCACGTCGGACTTTCATAATAAAAGTCCCAAGTACCGTTAAGCGCTACAGCGCTCTTAATCCTCTCAAATAGGCTTTTCCACACAGAAGAATAGACTTGAGAAATGTTGTCACGTTGGAAAAGAAGACTTACGCTTCCGTTCAGATGTTTGGGGTTATAAGATTTTTAATAATTGTAACATTAAACATGTATTTACTGTACTTATGATCAATTTAACGCGTTCTTGTGGAGTAAAAGAATATAAAAAAAATCTACTGAGCCCCAAAACTTTTGCATTGTAGTAGTGTTGTTATTTCCGTTGCTGGTTTTAGGAAAGATAGTCTCGAGGTGCTGTGTTTATAGTAAACTGCAATAATACATTGATCCAATTATTTTGGTTAAGCAGTGAGTAATTCAATATTTCCTTTGCATTTAAATGAGCACTTCAGAAAGGTGTGGCCTACGACGGAAACATGATTGCACATCTGTGACAACATTACGCCAGTTAGGAAATATTGGAAATTACTATCAATAAGACGGATAACAGAAGAATTTTTCTTTTTAAAGTTATGAAGTGAACACTGGCACTACACATTTAAGCTGTTTTAACCGTCACAGGAGGCGCAAGAGGAAGCTTTTCTCAACATTTAAGTTGAGGTGAGACTCTTAATGAGGACTAACATATTAAATCTTACGAGTCCTTATATCCATGTACTCCGTTTAATGTCTTATACACCTTTACGATGTTTTTTGTTTTGTTTTGTTTTTTAACTCAAAGCAGTCATTGTACATGTTCATCAACAATGATATTCTGAGGATGGACAATTCAAAGCCATCACCATTTTTGACATCACTGTTTGGTAAGAATCGTATTAAATCATGTTAAGAATATATAGGCCTATATAAAAAAAATATTCTATAGCCTATGTTAGGCTAATATATATGTTTTCCAAATGTCCTGGTTCCACTGTATACTTGGCAAATTGTGTGTAAACATATTCTTGTCTGAGTAATCTTTTCATTTTTCAGTGATACTGATTATTGTTGTACTGGGGGTTTTAATTGCAGAAATTGGAATTGGTAAATCATGTATTTTTTACCTTTTTACTCACTGTTATCTATGCTAGAAACATTGGAATGCATTATTACGTCCACATTATTTTTTTTACAGTTTAATATTGACAGAAACATTCACACACTTTGTTGTACACTGCTCTTCTCCAAAGACTGATGACTTTTATGTTTGACTTTTTTTAGGGGCCTACTTTCTGAGAGACTGTCCTGTCCAGCCTTATATCCCAGTCTACCTCATAGTATTTGGTGTATTTGTTTTGCTTGTTCTGATAGTGAGCCTTGGCTTGTTCTATGGTCTGCTTGCAAAAGCCTCCCTTGAAATGCTGCTGTTGTCCCTGCTGGTCATCTCCGTCAGCTTCATCCTCTACCTGTTTGTTGTCTGCTGGTTCATCGCAGGTGAGTGGTAGTGAATTTGTCAAAATGTGAATTGCAGAAGGAGGGGTGAAGATATTTTATAGAAAGTACAATGGAGAAATGTACGTGAAAGGGTCAAACTTTCTCTGGAGATATAAGCTATAATGTGACAGGTTGAAGCAATGTGGGGCTGCAAAGTCACAGTTAAAGGTACACTGTGTAGTTTAAGTATTTTATTAGCTAAAATCAATTTCTTTATCCATAAATATGTCCTCATTGGTGTAAAATTACCTCTGACTTTAGAATTTCTTATCTTTATTTACATTGGACGGGTGAGTCCAAGGAGACTTCCATGTCGATCCGCCATTTTGAAAAACTATAATAGCAGAGAGGGACAAAAAGCACTAGCCTACCTCAACGCGTTTTCGTTCAGAGCCAGCGTCACGTGACAAGGTGATCAGTGAGAGGCGCTTGTGCTGTCCCAGGACATTTGAAAGGTTGCTCTGGACGGTACTTCATTACGCAGGATCATACTCATGCCGAGCCACAGGAGATGCTTTTTACAGTCTGTGGTTCATACTGTAACATTCGTTTGTTCGTTGTGTGTCAAGTTGCAGTTTGTTTGAAATAACGAACCTCATCACCCGAAAGAAAACTCTCTGAAGTGCTATTGGAAAGACATGTTGTCATAGCTTCTTGGTACATCACGGCTACCGTAGTTGCAACACGCATTTGAAAAAGCGAGGCGCTTAGAGAGCACTTTTCGTTTGAACAATTTCACCGCTAGATGGGAGAAATTCCTACACAGTGTACCTTTAAAGGGACAGATGACAGAGTTCAAGATAAATATTTTCATGACTACCGGAGCTGCCAGTTTGTTATGTAAGTGTTTCGGGTGCCATTTCGGACTGGGCCTATTGAGCGGGGAATACAAAAATGTGGACGTTTGATCTGGAGTTGTCACAAAAATTTGGCGGATATATAGCGGCTACACATTTTTCGCTTACCTTTAACTTAAAGGAACACGCAACTTTTTGGGACTTTAGCTTATTCACCGTATCCCCCAGAGTTAGATAATACCATACATACCCTTTTAATCTCCGTGAGTGCCGTAACTCTGTCTGACGCACCCACGGTGGGTTGCCAACCGTTCCGTATAATACGGAATCGTCCCGTATTTGACACATAAAAGTCTTGTTCCGTATTGAACCGATACGGAACGCACTTTGTTCCATTTTTTTGAGAATCAATTCAGTGCAAATCCATGACAGACACACACATAGCTTCTAATATATGTCAGACTATGAACGAAGACATTTGTAGGCTATGATAAGAAAAAAAAACAGACCGTGCGTGCGGTAGATACTAATTTCTCCCCCTGTTTGTCTATGATCAGCGTCGTGTTTTTAACATCATCAGAGAATGCCCTTTTAATTGGTCGTTTCAGTCATTGTGAGTCATGTATCGTAGCAACGATGACGACAAGTGACAACAGCGTGAAATGTAAAAATGACTAACGTTACCTCCGAGCAGCCGGCGAAAAAGAAAAAGAGCACAAAAATATAGAATTGAATGGGAAAATAGCTGCACAATGTGCTTAGTCTGGAGGTTTATTTGTTTCTGTGAGATTTTCCATGTGCACACAGGTGTTGTATTGCTTGAATTCAGTATTTGAGTGCAATATTTTCTTTCCAGTGCAAAACAATAATACATAAAAAAACAGCTAATATAAAAATATATATATTGTATATTTTCTTTATTGGCTGTTTTTTTATGTATTATTGTTTTGAACTAGAAAGAAAGTTAACTATAAGGGAAGTATAATTATATAAAGATATTTGCACTACACTACACTTCCTTAAAATGTTGTCTAATTAAATGTTACATGTCCCGTCTAGAGGATGGATACCCGACGGGACCCGACGGGCCGGGCCGGGTTCGGACAGATATTTAGAAATGATGTTCGGGTTCGGGTCGGGCTCAGTCACATCAGCGCGATAAGGCATTGAACATTTTAAATTTAAAACAGCTTATTATGTATGTAGCCGATGTGCCTGATGCTTTCACTTGATGCAAACGTTCGTTTTTGTGATTAAAATACATGTAAAATATTACCATAACATACGTCTTCCTGTGTGCGGACATTTGTTTATGTAGCCGTGACAACGAAACACGTGCATAATGTGCGCGCGCCAGGTGTTAAGAGCGCTTGTTGCTCCGCGCGCTGATGCGCTCATCCTATTGACATTTCCGATTGCCTTCCTACAGTTGCTTTAATAAAAGCGGGCTTTCCACACAAACAAACGTACAATTGTCATTAGTATGAGAAAAAAATGGGATTTTAACTGCCGGTCTCGGGTCGGGCTCGAACATAAATATCTTTATGCCTGTCGGGCTCGGGTCGGGTTCGGTTACTGCTCTGTCGGACGCGGGCCGGGCTCGGACTGAAAAATTCGGCCCGATCCGCACTCTAGTCCCGTCCCCCCGTTCCTTATTTCCATTTCAGAAAGTTGGCAACCCTACGCCCACCGCTAGCCTAGCTTAGCACAACGACTGGAGGTAAACGGCTCCAGCTAGCATACTCCTCCCAATAAGTGACTAAATAACGCCAACATTTTCCTATTTACGTGTTGTGATTTGTATAGTCACAGCTTGGTAGAAAATGGCCATTGCTGTTAAAATTTCACAGAAGTCAAAGAAATATATAGCTCAACTAAAAACGTTTTCTCTGTGTATTGCAGGGAGTGTCTGGATATACTATGTTCATCGTCCCAGTTATGACCCAACAAATGTACAGAACTACTGCAACAAAACTCTGTACCTCTTTGCTTTCTGGTTGAACACAGTCTGCTATGGCTGTCTGGCTGTCCTGTTGCTTTGTATTGGATTTTCAGTGTTTTATATCTGTGTACAAAACACTTGTCAAAGACCACAGTCGTCGGCTTCAAACTCTCTGCAACAAGCATAAGACCTCTTTAGAAAGTATTATGGTTACATTTTATAAGGTTCATTAGTTAACATTAGTTAATGTATTCACTAACTTGAACTAATAATGATTAATACATTTGTTACAGTATTTATTAATCTGTGTTAATGGTAGTTAATAAAACTCCAGCTGTTCATTGTTTGTTCATGTTAGTTCACAGTGCATTCACTCATGTTAACAACCTTTGATTTTACTGGTGTATTAGTAAATGTTGAAATTAATATTAACTAAGATTAATAAATGCTTTAGAAGTATTGTTCATTCTTAGTTCATGTTAACAACGGTTAACTAATGTTAAATAATGAACCTTATTGTAAAGTGTTACTGTTTTTTTATATTTGGCAGATGCTTTATTCAAATCAACTTACAGAGCACTACTCGTACATTTTATCAATGTTCCCAAAACTCAAACCCATGATCTTGGCATATGTTTTCTACCAGTACAGGGCATTTTTAGACATTATCTGTATACTGTATTTCCATCTACAGTAGTTCAAAATGAAGGCCTAGACTTGAAGGTACTGTATAGAATTACTAAATAAAATATATATGTTAATTGCAGTGTATAATACTCAAAACATTCAGATTTTGTCAACACACACACACACACACACACACACACACACAAATAGGTGGTTTTTATGTTTCAGTTTGGGTTGGCTAAAACAGTTTCTCAACATTTCACCAGAGGAAGTGTTTCAAAAATACTTTGCAAGTCTGGAGACCACAGAACTGTGAAAACACACTGGTCGACTCCGAGCATTTCTGAGTTCAGTCCTATTCACGTCTTCACGATGAAGCTAACTCTGGGGGTCCTCCTCGTATTTGACAGCCTGAGGCAAATTAACAAGAGATAGTTCACATTTTGATGGACTGTTAAAGATGGAGACTACCGAGAGAGCTGCCAGAAAATCTTTCATTGGTAAGAATATCAAGAACGCTGTTTTTTTTCCAAATAACTAATAAGCTACAATAAAGTCACAGTATTCTTTTTTCTTGTTTTTTTCCCCCAGTGATTATTAACATGATTGCGTGGATGATTTTAATAACAGCTACTGGATTAGGTAAAGAGCAGTTTTCATTTACAACATAATAAATATTGATAAGACGATTAGTTTAACCTCCTCAACAATCCATTGTAAAATCACAATGTGAAATGCAATAAATGCTTGATTGTAATGAAGAATTGTATTGCACCACTGTACAGTAAGTCTGATATTACACTGTCATTTGGCTGTTTGGATCAATGTTTCTAGGAACAATCCATTTTCACGAGTGCCCTGTTCAACCAAAGCTCCCCATCTATATGACTGTGATCGGGGCGACTGGTGTGTTTTCACTGTTGCTCATGTACCTGAGGAACACTTTGAACGACTGTCCGCTGGCTCGCTTCTGCGCTGTCTTCAGCTTGATGCTCTGTGTATTCATGGTGTGCTGGTTTATTGCTGGTGAGGATAGAGATTGTTATTGACAGTCCAGTAAATATTTTATATATAAATAACAGTGCAACTAAATGATGGTCGCATGTTGTTTTTTTCAGGTACCTACTGGATTTACTCCATATATCCTCCCAATAATGACTCCAGCAGGACTGGAAACCACTGTCATAGAACCCTGTATCTGTTTGCATTTTGGTTCAACAACATATGCTTTCTCTGTGTGTCCATACTGTTTGCCTTTTGTTTGTACACCATTTTGTACAACTGTACTGTTGTTGTCTGCACTGATGATAGAACTGCATGTTGAAATTGGCCTTTATAATTCTCTGAAAATGTGCTTTATTATTAATATATCTTAATAATTTGTAACACGAGATTTTCTTATAGTGGTTGTTTCATCAATAAAGATCTGGGTGTTTTTATTTAATAATTAAACATTGCTTGAGAGTTGCAGATTAAAGGAATATTTCTCCCAAAAATGAAAATTCAGTCATCATTTACTCACTCTCATGTTGTCCCAAACCTGCAAGACTTTTGTTCATCTTCAGAAGACAAATAAAGATATTCTTAATGAATTCTTAGAGATTTCTGTCCCTCCATTGATAGCTACGCAACTGACACTTCAAAAAGTTCATAAAGAGATTGTAAAACTAATCCATATGAGTTGAGCGGTTTAGTACAAATTTTCTGAAGAGACACGATTGCTTCATATGATAAATCTATGAAGATATTTAATTTAGGCTTTTATTCACATATTTATCAGCGAACATAAACAAGCTCAACCGAACCTGCTTGACGCGCGAGAACAAACCTCTTGCTGAAGCTCAAACGTGATGCGTAACACGAGAGTGAACCTCATTGCTTCTCACACGTCAAGCCAACATGCTTGAGCTTACGTTTACCACAACTGATGTGTGAGTTGATGAATGTTTATGTGTGAATAAAAGCCTTTAATTCAATCTGTTCATCATATAAAACGATCGTTTTGGAACGACATGAGGGTGAGTAATTAAAGCTACACTGTAATTTTTCATTTTTAAGTTGATTCTTAGCAAAAAACACTTTGTTCTTTCAAAATGACATTTATAATACATACGGGTGAGCTGCTCGAATGGCGGAAGCCATGTTGCGCCTCCATCTTGAAAATACATTAGCCAAAGAGGGACATATCTGGAAATTCAAGCTTCGCCTTTCGCGTTTTTACACTGCCGGCAGATAATCATAATACGTCATATACAATTTCACCGCTAGATGGGAGTAATTCCTACACAGTGTAGCTTTAAAGACATAATTTTCATTTTTGGGTGAACTATCCCTTTAAGCAATCAAGCATCTTCTCTCTTTTTTTGACATTTTACCTTCTTTATATAATTTTTACATTAATGTTTAAACTATAACTTAAAATGTAACTATCAAAATACATCAATTAAAAAAACAAATAAAAGTCATCAATTATATTTATTTAACCCCCCAATAATATGATTGAAGGTTACACTTTATTTCGATGGTCCACTTTAGACATTCTACTAGTAACTTTCCAACTACATGACAACTAATACTCTAGACTGTTAGGATATTAGATGTTAGTAGAATAGACATGTAGTTGCAAAGTTACTTAGTCAGTAGAATATCTGTTGGGGGAGCATCAAAATAAATACAGCTAGAACTTATAAAGTGGACCATCGAAATAAAGTGTTACCTGATTGAATAATTCATGGGAGGATTGTTAGCAAGGAGGTCTTTGATAGGTTGTTAGGGTTGTTTACCCCTCCCACAAAACCTGCATCAACATCAGTTGTCCTGTCACAGCACCCGTTATCATTATTCCTGGGAGCTGAAGTCAACAAACTGCTTTATTTAATTAATAAAAAACACGCTGTCAAAAGCATTATACTATCTAGTCCAGCGCAACGAGACGGTTAGTTATGGCTGGTAGGTAAACATTTAATGCAATAGTACATGTAAAATAGCCACATTTAACGCAGCTTTGCATTTAATGCACGTTACCGAGTTGACATGGCATGTGTAAGTAACCCGAGTAACCTGTTTTGCAATATGCATCCCTCATACTTAATGCATATAACTCATAGTTTGTGCTAAGGTGCATTATATTTATGTAAATAAAACAGCGGTGTCATTGCCGCGGTGTTTTGATGCGCTTTTGTTTTGTCCCGTTTTGTTGTTCCCCCTTGGTTGTTTTGTTATGGGTCAAGTTGCGGAACTAGTGGCTAAATGTTTACAAGCACAGGAAATGGCTTACTGTCCGTACAGTGGGTTTCCAGTCGGCGCTGCCATTTTGACGACAGGGGGCGCCATTATCACAGGTAACGATGCACTTGTTTGTGTTTGTTTTGAAGCAACACGATTCAACCACATTTTATCTGCCATATATTCAGCTCTTTTCTTTATCATCTTATGCTGTTCAAGTGATCTTGACCTCCTTCATTTGTTTTAGGCTGTAATGTTGAGAATGCCTCCTATGGCCTGACTGTGTGTGCGGAGAGAACTGCGATACAGAGAGCGGTCGCTGAAGGATACCGAAGATTTACAGCCATAGCTGTCACATGGTAGGCCTATGTCATATATTCAAAATACTGAAATATTGCCATTTGAATCACTGAGAATTTATATTTTCCTTCTTTCCATCTGACCAACAGTGATATCAAAGATAGTTTTGTAGGACCGTGTGGTGCATGTCGACAGGTATTAATGGAGGTATGGCTCATATTTGATCAGCCATTACTTTTCAACATCACTGCCCTTCTCTTTTACATTTTCTTTGTACTTCTCTCCAACGCTGTGTTGTGTTAGTTTGGCACTGAATGGGACGTTTACCTCACTAAGCCAGACGGGACCTATAAGAAGACCAGTCTCAGAGAGCTCTTGCCTTTGGCATTCACCCCGGCTCACCTGCAAAAGAACTGAGCGCACTGTCCTAAAATTGATTTATGTGGACTTTTTAGATTTGTAAAATATTTCTTCTTTGATCTGAATTTAGGAACTGTGAATAATTAAAATGTGAATGTGAATTCACTGTCTATTCTTGAACAGTTTGTTCATTAGCTAACCCTGGTCTGTGCTACTACCATCCCAGGCAGTCCCCACTAGAGAGCACTGCACTCCCTGGAATTACACAAGCCATTCAAATGTAGTACATACATAATAATGGTCAATGATATTTAAATAAATTTCATTGAATACAATTTTTTTTGAAAATGTTGTTTTTTGAAACAACATTATTTCTGTCATGACAGTGTTTGTCATGGTGATGTACGTACATGGCGTATTTGTTTGGTTTTAGTGGAATATATCTGTTACGCTGCTTCTGCAGAGCAAGTACGGGACTTGCCAATACACACATACAACCACGACACGCTGCTGTTGTGAGCAAGCAAGACATGCTGCTCAATATTGAGTACATGAATCACCCGTAGCAGATCTACACAGGTGGAGCTGGGGAAGGTGGAGGGTTTCTGAAAGAGCGCCGCTACTGCAAAAGCTGACCAAGTATTTGAAGGTTGAGCTGCGAGCTCATTGGCTACTGATACAGCGGGAACCAATCAGCTGTGATCTATATATAATGATGTGATTGCAAGTAGATTGAGTTAAAGGGGAACTATGCAGTTTTTTTTACCTTATCTGAACAGCTTCGGAGTCATTGGAATGGTTATGACTTTTTTTCGGGTTGAATGGTGGTCGTCTCGGACCCCCCTATCGCCAGTGAGCGGAAAAAACACCCTTGCAACTTTGGGCCGGCGGGCCATTATTGCGCTCCCTCGCGCTGTTCAAACCCGAATGAAGATGACGTTGTAAAAAAGTTCCCGTCTGCTTTGATGTCGTTGATCTACTAGCTCTGGTATCTGAGAGTCGACAATGAGTTTTTCGACAGTGTTGTCAAATATCTATCCCGAAGCTGTAGGGGGAGCTCTATAGAGAAACCTGCGAGCAAAAAGCCAGAATACAGCGAAGAAATTCCCGAAACTGCATAGACCTGCTTTAAGGACCTATCAGCTTGCGCCATCTAGAGTTTCAAGATAGAACTTTGTATTGTAGACATGTATTTTTTAGAAGATTGTCTAAACCTTTTATCCATTGTTTATTTAGAGAATGTATGTTTTGCGTACAGACAGAATTAATGGTTTAACAACATTTTATACTTTTTGACACAAAAATATAAAAGTATAAAATTATGCAATTATGGTCGCCTTAGATGGATGTCTGTTGGTTGACCTAATTCGCATGCTATGCTCAAAAGGTTTGGGTTTTTTATTATTTATTTTAATCAGCAAGGACACATTAAATTTAAAAGTGACAGTAAAATAATTTATAATGTTATAAAGAATTTCTGTTTCAAATAAATAGACTTTTTAGACTTTCTATTCATCAAAGAATCCTGTAAAAAATAATGTATCATGCTTTCCATAAAAATATTAATCAACTCAACTGATTTAAACTGTAAAAACAATTATATTTTCTGGAGATGCTCCGACAAACTGGACATAAATCGGAACCGAACGGTTTTTACTTTTGCGTTTATTTATTTTTTCTTTCGTGATGCTCAAATTGTGCGTGATGCTCAAAATATTGGAAGAACAAATATACATATTGAATTGGTGGTGGGGGTTTATATGAATGTACGGTATCTCTGAAGGAAACTGACTGTCTTCAGAAAAGTTTTGATGGCATTTTATTTTCCTCTACCTCCCAATACCTGTTTATAAGCACAGTGCTGCTTTGTGTAGCCTACAGCCAATTACTGTCCAATAAGCGCCACCTACTGTCAGAGAGTGAATTTGCAATTTCATTCACTCCTTCTGCTGTTTTTGTTTTGTGCGGACAGGGCCATCACTAGCGAGGAGAAAGGTGGGGACTATTCTAGGGGCCCCCGTCGCTGCTCATTTGCATAAAGTTACATTTTTGTCACCTGACTCGCGTTGCTTAACATTCTGTCGACTTCTAACGGAAGTCGCCAGTCCTCCATTGAAAATGAATGGGATCATGTCGCTTCGTGGCCCCGCAATTTCAACCGAGATGACTGGAGTAATGATCCTGAAAATTAATCTTTGCATCACAGGAATAAATGCGAATGTAATATATATTAAAATAGAAAAATGTTAGTTTAAATTGTAATGATATTTCACAATATTACTGTTTTTACTGTATTTTTGATCACATGCATGCCATTTTGTTGAGCATAAGAGACTTCTTTCAAAAAACATAAAAAATATAACTGACCTCAAACTTCTGAACAGTGTAATTATGAACTTTGCAAGCATAAAACAAGCAATAATCTATAGGAATTTATGGACAATTTCAAGCTGATTAGATTAGAAGACTACAGGATGCTTTAAAGCAGTTTTTAAAAAGACAGTCTCCCAGTACCGGGAGAATTATTGGTAATCCCTGTGACCCCGCTGCCCCGGGACTGTTTGAAATTCTCCTCACTGTGAGGCAGAAGGGGCCAACATACTGTTCTGTCACATGGGAAAAACACTCACACATTGTTCTCTTGGTAGGCTGAGAGGGAATGTGAACATTGGCAGGAGAGAGAATGTTTTCGAGTATTTATTTGCCGAACAACCACAAAAATGTTAATAAATAAAAACCGAGGACTAATGTGGGAAGCACAGTATAGAGTTGGAAGTGCAATGTTCATTGTGATGAGATTGCGGTTGAAAGGAATCGTGACAACTACAGTCATGAGATAAAGAAACTGACTGCACATTGCACAATGTTGGTCGAGCCGACAACAAGTTTGGAAAGTATGCCATGTGGCATTATAAATCACCCACTTTTGTTGTTCCCTCCTTCCATTGGAAAGTTGCATGTATTCTTTCAACCAACCTCTGGAAAAGAAAAGAAAAGAAAAAACAAACAAAAAATGATACCTCTGTTTTTTAGCCTATACACATGAAACAACCCATCAACGCATTTGGTGACTGCTTGTGTCTTTTTAACATTTACAGAACAAAAGTTTTGTAACCTTTATAGCAATAAAATAAAATATAAAATTTTACTCATGCAATCAGGATGAGCAATCTTGTTTCTAATGTGTGTGTTTTAGGGAAAAACTTACTTTGATAGATCTGTCTCTTATCTTGATCAAATTATTCAGCCTTTGTGTGCAGGATGTTTGTTACAGAAAGCTCAATGTTTTATGACATGATTGTGCAATAAATTCAGTTTAAGCATTGCACTTTATTGCTATTGCTGTTCAGGGTAGTCTAAAGACTGCCTGAATGTTATGAGTAAGCACTTTTTTATTAGCCTACTATGAATTTTTCTTTTTTGCGTTTTTACTCAACTATTTTCTCTTTCATCAGAGAGAGTTGTATTGGTTCTCATGGGGATGTTTTTTCAGGATGAATTCCAGTCCACTCACGTGAACTCAGGCTCAATGATGCGCTCGGTCAGGAGGGGAATATTTAAGGTGGACGCCCTTTATATCTATGATTGTATTACACTCGTGATTGTAGTGTAACTTCTCGAGCAGTATGCAAATTCAGTAAAGTACATTAAAAAAGCGTGTAGTTTTGATGTAATCGCAGAAGACTATTATAGTCTTATCTGTTTCCAAGTTACGTTGGAGTTCCTCCTTAGATCGCGAATGGGCGGGCGCGAGTGGAGTCGGCATATATAAACCGGACTGACCATCAGATCTGGTCTCTGTGGAGTTTAACGGCGCGAGTCCTGCTTGAAACGGAATTTTCTTCTTTTTGCAGGTAGGCCTATGTCTCGTTCATTCATTCATTCATTAGGATTATTCTGTGTTTGCATTATTTAATAGCCTACTTTTATAAAAACATAATAATGCAAAAACATAAAGTAGCCTATATGGTAGGCTATTCTGCACACAAATTTGAAACGCGTTTCAAATCTTTCTTTTTTTGTGGTTGATTTTAATAAGACATAAATGTGTTTGTTTGTTTTGAGTTAGTCTTTTAGATGTACAGTATTATTAGCTAATCATAATTTTCCGTTAACCTATCCGTCACTTATAAATTACACAGAGAAAATTGCATTTAGAAAACTAATATTAAACAATAAAAAAAATGTACATGTTAGTATTAACATATGACCTCCCCTTCAGCCACTAAAATTAAAATCTTTTAGCCATGTGATGTGCTTGACACTTTTGGCAACAAGGAAGTGAAGGAGAAATTAGCACAGGTTAGGAGGTCACATGCTGTCAAGGCTCCGTTGTGAGTTCATTTTAGACTAGGAAATAACATAAATTCCATTAAAAAATATATAATTGTTCATCCAAATGTGTTTTCTTAAGTTATTGATATTTTTTAATGCACATTTTGTAAAAGCAATAACTCAAAGACCAAAGAAATCTGTGTGTTATGCATAAATGACAGTCATTAGGGCAGGGCCTATATTTTCTGTGTAGCTGCCTGGCACTATTGTTCATAACTGACAGGCAGTACAAAAGCCTTTTTGCCTGTGTCTTAGGTTGATGTTAGTAAGTTTTATAGAAGACGGAGAAAAAGCTGTAGGCCTACATATCCAGAAAGTATTGATGATATTGAAAAATAATTTACCCTAATAAGTCTATTATAAATGATGAAACCCTAAACAAGGTCAAAGGGTCAGATTTTGAAAACTAATTTTGGATATTGATTTTAGTCTTAAATATATGTAAAATAATAATGTCATTTATTTTTTTCTAGCTGTGATTTCATAAGTAGTTCCGCAGAGGGTTCAACAGACAGCTCTGAACTCACCGTCAAACATGAATAAAGAAGACGACATGAAGGACGTGGAACTGAACGAGATGGATCAGGAAAAACTGCCGATGACCGGAGAATCTCCGACAGGCACGGAAAAAAATGGCTCCGTAAAGGTCAAAGTGCCTGAGGACACAGAAGTCAAATTTACAGGCCTCTCCAAAGAGGAGTTAATGAAAGTCGCCGGTACAACTGGGTACGATATACATCTATCTATCTATCTATCTATCTATCTATCTATCTATCTATCTATCTATCTGATACACATTTGCATGTTTTCTGCAGGTGGGTTCGGACTCGCTGGGCTTTGCTGGTTCTGTTCTGGCTCGGCTGGGTCGGCATGTTAGCTGGAGCAATAGTGATCATAGTACAGGCTCCACGCTGTAAACCCATTCCTGAGATGAACTGGTGGAACGAAGGTCTTCTGTACAAGATATCTGACGTGAGCGCTTTCTCTGACAATGGACTGAAAGGTGAGAATGTCTCCATTTGATGCCCGAGTCATTTGCAAATTGCTTACTGTTTGTGTTAATCATTGAAAAAATGGGAACACGTCTCGCCATCATCTCTCAACTTCATACGCTCTTGATAAATAATACTTTAATAATGATGTATAATAATAATGATCAATAATTTTTTAA
This sequence comes from Phoxinus phoxinus, assembly GCF_949152265.1. Classification (NCBI taxonomy): domain Eukaryota; kingdom Metazoa; phylum Chordata; class Actinopteri; order Cypriniformes; family Leuciscidae; genus Phoxinus; species Phoxinus phoxinus. Next base: position 46,681,428 of record NC_136877.1, read on the forward strand.
TAAACAAATCAGACAACAATATTTTAGCTTTTTGCTAGGAGGAAACACTAAAGCCCGGTTTCACAGACAGGGTTTAGATTAATCCAGGATTAGGCCTTAGTTAAATAAGGGCATTTAAGTAGCTTTTATAAACATGCCTTAGAAAAAGAAAAAAAAACATTACTGATGTGCATCTTGAGACATTTTTTAAGATTTGTCAGTGCAAGTCGCTTTCAGTTAAAACAGCTCAAACATGCACGTTAGTTTGGGACTAGATTTAAGCCTCGTCTGTAAAACTGGGGAAGAAAAAATTATGCTGACTGTCTTGTGACTCCCTCATGTGAGGAGGCATGTGCTGTCAAAAACAACTTTGGCTGAGTTTGTAATTGTGATATTACGCAAGTATACACACACACACACACACGCACACACACACCGTAGACTAAATTAAGATAATCAAGTACAGTGACCTTAAACCCTGATATCTTCAGCTGTGCACAGTACTGTGGTTAATCAATCAAAGCAGATTAATAATTAAAAGACCGTTCTGAAGTCTGTGGCTGGAGTTAAAGGAAGCAGCTTATCTGATGATGATGATGACGATCTCTCATGCACTTCCTCTTCTTCTTTTTAACCCTTCTAACTGTCATTCTGTCTGCAGGAGTGGAGGAGAAGCTGGACTATCTGAGCCAGATGAAGGTGAAGGGGCTTGTTCTGGGGCCGATACACACCGTGCAAGCAGACAATTTAAACACACTGGAACTGACTACCGTTAACCCTGATTTTGGCTCTGAAAGCGACCTGACTTCTCTTTTGGAACGAGCACATAGAAAAGGTGACCTCACTTGTTTATTACTATGATGGTTTTCGTCACATATTGATCTTTTTCGAAATCACAAAATAAGTCTCTGGAATAGACCTTATCATTAAAGGATTAGTTCACTTTTAAAAAAACTTTTGCTGATAATTTACTCACCCCCATGTCATCCAAGACGTCCATGTCTTTCTTTCTTCAGTCGAAAAGAAATTAAGGTTTTTGATGAAAACATTTCTCCATATAATGGACGTCAATGGGCCAAAGGTCCAAATGACAGTTTCAGTGCAGCTTCAAAAGGCTTTAAACGATACCAGACGATGAATAAGGGTCTTATCTAGCAAAACGTTCGGTCATTTCAAAAATAAATAAAAAAGTTTAAGTTTTATAAGCACAAATGCTCGCCTTGCTCTGTTCTGGGATGCGCGTTCGTGACGTCACGTAATACGTAATTACGTTGAAAAGGTCACGCTTGACGTACCGAGTCAGTGTTTACAATAGACAGTATATAAGGTGTTTATAAATGTGCGGAAGGAGGACCATATACACATATTCAAATGTCTTTGTGTCAGTTTATCGTTTAAAATGTCCATTGCGTGTGCGTATCCTGGGTGTTGTAATATTAAAAAGCCTAAAAGAAAATTTTCATCAGGACAGACATTTTTTACTTTTCATAGAAGCGTGACCTTTTCAACGTAATTGCGTATTACGTGACATCGCGAACGCGCATCACAGAACAGAGCAAGGCGAGCGTTTGTGCTTATAAAACTTAAACTTTTTTATTTATTTTTGAAATGACTGAACGTTTCGCTAGATAAGACCCTTATTCATCGTCTGGTGTCGTTTAAAGCCTTTTGAAGCGGCACTGACACTGTCATTTGGACCTTGAACCGTTTGGGGCCCATTGACGTCCATTATATGGAGAAATGTTTTCATCAAAAACCTTAATTTCTTTTCGACTGAAGAAAGAAAGACATGGACATCTTGGATGACATCGGGGTGAGTAAATTATCAGCAAAAGTTTTTTTTACAGTGAACTAATCCTTTAAGATCCTGCTGCTCTGTTTACAGCTGTCTGAAACAATTGTCAGTTTAACCTCTGACCTCGTACCCTGACTACGTGGCATAACAGTTTTTTTAAGGTTAGCATCATTATTTTAACTAGTTTTTTATATTGGAAATATATAGAAATATACCTCACAAACAATCTGTATGTTCCCCTGGCAGTTCACAGACAGATATTGTACCATTTTAGTGTCAACTAGGAGGACTGGCTCGACACTGACAGTAAATCAAACACCGTTGTGTGGATTTAGCAGGAACATCACTGCGGTTTCCAGAAAATAAAGGCATCATACAATGCAAACATTAGGCTTTTGGTTTTGTCAGGAAGGATAAACTCAGGAAAGGTCATTTAACAGCTTTCTGGTTTGTTAACTCTCCCCCTCCTCTCCTTGTTTTCCTCTCTTCCTCTCAGGAATCTCCATAGCGTTGGATCTAACACCCAATTATGAGGGACTTTCGGCCTGGTTCAACAATCCTGCTACTGTTGCTGAGCGACTCAAAGTAAGTGCTGATAAGAAGAGGGTCGATTTTTGATGAGAGAAAAGGCAACAAGATGTATAAAGATACTAAGCAGGTATAAGCAGTGATATCAGCAGTACAATACCGTTGAAAAGTCTGGGGTCACTTTTTATCAGTGTCTGTAAAGATCATATTCAAGTTATTGCTGTTCTTTTGAACTCTATTCCTCAAAGAATCCTGAAAAAGAGTGCGTCACGGTTTCCACAACAATAATTAAGCAACACAACCGTTTTTAACATCGAGGATAATAAGAAATCATATCAGCATATTAGGCCCTGTTTACACCAAGCGTTTTCATCAATTGGATGACAAGTAGACGACACTAAATACAGTTCTGAACGGGGTCTAAAACGCTTTGAGCTTGTCCACTTTCCACCACTTCAATCTAGAGGTAGTCGAAAACACATTCACCCGGATTGCTTTTGTAGTGTAAACACTCATGGGATCGAATGTGTTCAAACAGCCACAAAAGACCGTCTTCTCTCCGTCTACTGACATAACGTGTAACATTATCGGAAGGGCTGGCCAGATGGGATTTAACTTTGTCGGCTGGAGACCCAAGTTTGGTTTGAAGATGAAAAACGCACCAAGCACAATGTTCTCTCACCATTCCTGATTTCTAACACACACTCACAGTGTTCGGCTGATCTTGCGGATGCAGAGCAGAAACTAAAGCTGATGCTCTCCGTGTGTTTTTCCGTCGTCTCCGATCGTGTTCACATGTAAATTGCATGAGCTTATTTTGTCCATTGGATTGAAAGATCTGTAAAAGCCCACACATTTACCCGCCCATAGACCCTCCCCTCGAAGAAATCAGAACAGGAGTGGTTGAAAGTGGACAAAAGAGACGGATTAAAACACCAGGTGTAAACGGGAATGTGTCTCCCTCGTCTACTTGTGATCCAATCAACCAAAATGCATCTTTAATACCAAGTGTAAACAGGACCCTTAGTATTGTTTCTGAAGGATCACATGACACTGAATGGGCTGCTGAAATTTCAACTTTGCAATTACATGAAGAAAATCTATAAAAACAGAAAGCTGTTTTGTAAAAATTGTAATATTATTATACAATATTACTGTTTTTACGGTATTTTTGCTCAAATAAATGCAGCCTTGGTGTGCAGAAGAAATTCCTGACCCCAAACTTTTGAACGGCAGTGTAAATGGAAACTAAAAAAGTGTAATTCAGTCCTCTATTAATCAATGCCATATAAACAGATTTCTTTGATCCATTCTATGGTTTCGTTGTAGGACGCGTGCGTGTACTGGCTCAGTAAGGGGGTGGATGGCGTCATCTTGTCTCATCTGAACGACATCGCAAACACAGAAGCCTGGCCGTCCATTCAAGGCATATTCAACCAAACTGACGAGACCAAAAAAACGTATGTGCTTGTGGCTAGTGAAGAACTAAACGGGGCCAGATTTCTGTTGGGAAAATATAACTAGTTAAACAAAGACACCTGGTGGACAGAATGGGGCACTGCTGCTCACAGCTAGTGAATACAGATGAGAGAAAATACACTTCCAGAATTTCCAGAGTAAATAAATGTCAAAATACAGTTTCCCATAAACCTCTCCATCTCTCCTGATCACTCCCAGAGCTCTGATGGGATCAGTCACCGGTCTCTTTGTGGATGAAGTCTCTCTCCTGCTGAACCGCTCCGGTGTCGACCTGCTCCTGACCGAACTGGCTGATCCGGCTGAGTCCGGCGGGAGACAGGCACAGGCGATACAGAAGCTGTACTCGGGTCACCTGCAGACGAGTCTGGGCTGGAGTCTGAGAGGACGGTCTCTGGGATCTCCAGCTGCGCCAGCGAGGCTCTTTCACACACTGCTGTTCACACTGCCCGGCACTCCTGTGTTCAGCGCTGGAGACGAGATCGGACTCAAGGCAGGGGTGAGTGGAGCATGCAATGAAAATCAAGCCAGATGTATATTAACTTTTACTTTATTCATGAAGTTGACATAATTAAACCCATACAGGAGAAGATTCAAGCAATGTGGAACTTGGAAAGTAAAGCAGAAGATGCCAATGTAACGGCAAAGGTACATTTACATTATCGCACTTTCACATTTCTGTTCATATCACTGTAGTAAATGCATATTTTAAAAACACATACGCTCTGTTTCTTCCTCTGACTCAGGCTGTACAGGAAGAGCGCACCGCAGTGCGTGACTTCTTTAAAGCGCTCAGTGATCTGAGAGGAAAGGAGCGATCGCTTCTCCACGGAGAATATGTCAGTCTGTACAGTTCAGCCACTTCATTAGCATTTCTCCGCCTTTGGGATCAGAGCGAACGCTTCCTGGTCGCCTTAAACTGGGGAAATGACTCAGTCACCATGAAGCTCACTAATAGTGACCTGCCGGCCGAGGCTCGGGTCCGTGCGACCACAGATGCTGCGAATCTAGCCGTGGATCGCAGGGTGTCAGTAGAGAAGCTTGAGCTTGGGCCCAAACAGGCTGTCCTGTTATCTTATCCTTACCCTGGTTAGACACACACACACACACACACAGTCCTTAATGTCTCAGATCAGAGTCAACACTGTGCACATGTTTGGAAAGACTGTCTATTGAGTAGAAAAGTTTATATTGAAGTTATAGGAATGATTTTAGGGGCACTAACTTTGAAGCAATGAAATGCCAATTGTCACAGTTGTTGTAGAATAGAGGATGATCTCCATACAGAGACATGTAGATCTAAAACCCCTGCTATAATAAAAAACTACAAATGGCTACTGTTTTTGTGTGAAACTGTCCACTTTACTGCACTGGTGTGGTTAATGCTTACAGTAGATCAAAAGAAAGTTGTTCCGTCTTGAATTTATTTACTTATTTGTTGTTGCAGACCATAATTCCTAATTTTAATCATAAAGAACAGAAGAAATGGACAGAAGAAATATCTTGAAGTGTTGACCAGATATTTAAATTATATTAATTATAAAAACAAGACTTTACTCTGTAGATACAATATACAAAGTTCAAAGTTAACAGAAAAATCTTCCATGCATACAAATATTTAAACACAAGTACACTACAATTTTTTTTATTTTTTTTAAGTACGTTTATTCCGCAAGGATGCATAAAATTGATCAAAAGTGACAATGGAGACTTTTAAAAAAGAGATTTTAAATTTTAATAATATATTGAATTTTATTGAATGTTTGATTTAATAAATGCAGCCATGGTGAGCAGAAGAGACTTCTTTCAGAAATCTTACTGACCCTACCCAGATACTATAGCATACATAACCAGGCCTCATCCGGTCCAACTATGGCACATGGCTCAGTTCTGGAAGTGGCAAAGTTCACATGGGCAGTATCTGGCCCACATACATCAAGCTGGTTTTAGTGTGAGTTATGGTTTGCTGTGTGTGGCCCACCATGTGATCTTTGCCATTGCCAGAACTGAGCCATGTACCATAGTTGACCCAGATGTGGGCCACAACTGGGCCAGATATCATTTGCTATCTGGGTAAACTTTTGAATGGTGTACATTAAAAATGCTAAATAACGAAACGTTTAATCTCCAATTAGTCACCCAGGCCATAAATACAAGCTTGTAAATGGCAGTATTGGTCAGTTGGTCACTAGAGGGCACTTTCTGAACGGCGAACGTGATTTTACCAAGTGCAACATCTTTCTTGATCCTGGAACAACATTTCAATCTCCAGATTCAAATCAGAATCACATCTGATCTGAGGGACAAGTTTAGGCTTAAAACCCGGGTTGGGTGCTTCTACATCAGTGTTATTCACCTGTCATTTCCCTCTGGTTTTAGGGTTAGGTTTAGGGATAAGGTTAGGAATATATTTTCAGGCAGGAATGTTGTTCCAGGATCAACAAAATATGTTGATCCAGGAACGTGCCTGACTTGGAAAAAAATCAAGGTGACCTTAAAATGAACACGCAGCACAAGCCCACAATTACACTTTGCCCATTTAACAGACAACTAAAAAGTGTTTAAATGTTTAACCTGATGCGAGAAATAAGCAACTTGCTAACAATGCACAGAAATACATGGCTTAAAATTAAAAGATCTGTTATACTGTCATATTATATAAATACAAATGCCTATATTTGACCAATAATTAGTAACACTTTTTTGTGTCCACACATTACATGTAGTTAGTAATAACTATAAATAATAATTACATGCAACTAACCCTAAATCAAACCCCAGTCCTAACCCTACAAGTAAGTACATGTAATAAATTGTATAATTACACTATAATACGGACACCTTTAAATAAAACGTAACCCAATCTTTTACTCTACATTATAGGCTACAATAAGTGGGATATATGCTGTCCTGTAAAAACAATATCTTCTTCTTCTTTTTACAATACTTACCAGATACAGATACTGGATAATAGTAAAACATTTATCTGTACGGAAAACACTATATCATATTATAGGCCTAGTATATTATATCATCTAGACACACATTTTTTTTTCAGCCAATATCCATTTATGTTCCAGGTAAAGAAGTAAGATCAACTTTACCATCAATTTTATGTTCATGCATATACTATTTACATCTCCAAAAAAAAAAAAAAAATCTTACAGTTCTTTACAGAAAACGAGTGACCTACATCGGAATGAAGCACAACTCTGTGTCTTTTCAAACAACACACCGACTCCTCAAAGCCTACAACAGAAACAATAAACACGCTTGAGGGGAAAAAAATACAGCAGTTCCATCTGGTGTGTGTGTGTGTGTGTGTGTGTGTGTGTGTGTGTGTGTGTGTGTTTGAAAGAGGTTCTGGAGATCAGGATCAGACAGGCTTAGGAAGGTCCACCCAGACCCATGCAGAGCATCTGTGAACTTCAGGACCCCGTGCAGAGCTGAGAAAACAAACCGCACTCCTCAGACTCTTCCTCTTCCCCTCAGCGGCTATTGTTCATCTTAAACTGAGGGAAGGAGACAGGGAAGATGTGTCTTTGAGAACGTTTACATCTTCCTGCAATAGAAGAAAAAAAAAAAAAAAAAAATCAGCTGCGTCGATCTGGTTCTGTCTTGGTGGTAAGTGCATTAAAAGCAAGTGTTTGTGGGAATAGGTTTGCTTAGGTATGCTTAACTGCCCGATCAAAATGCTGTTTATGCATAAAAAGGTAACACGTGACATTTAAACACGTATTTTATTAATAGCTTATATTTTCTGTGGTTTGTTTGGTTCTGTACCGTCACTCCTCCAGTTGCTGTGTGTACTCGTTGGCTTTTAGGGGCGGGAGCAGATGAAGTCTTCATAAAAGTGAACTGACCACCAAACACCACTGTGTTCAGTCCGACAACACTGAGGACGACTCGCCTGAACTCTACACAGATATTTAACCGAGCAATCTTAAGGTATTTTTCTTTTTATATTATTTATGTATCTATCTATCATTCATTATGGTTTTATTCTATGTTGTCAAACTATAATAGGCTACTATTGAAGCTATTATGACAGCCAGGAGTTATTAACTCTACTTGGTTTACAGTCACCATGTTGCTTTGTATTGTTAAAAATAATGATTTTTATGGTCTGTTCATTATTAAACTTTTATTGCTGCCTATAATTAATAAACTTCACTTAAAAGCAGTTCACATACAGGTGAAAATCAGGTGAAAGAGGTGAACATTTTTTAATAGCGTGCAAAAGTTAATTTATTTCAGTAATTCAACTTGTGAAACATATTATATAGACTCATTACATGCAAAGTGAGATATTTCAAGCCTTTATTTGTTATCATTTTCATAATTATGGCTCATGAAAAAAATTATAACAAATAAAGGCTTGAAATATCTCACTTTGCATGTAAATGAGTCTACATAATATAGGCCTATTAGTTACACCTTTTAAGTTGAATTACTGAAATAAACGGTAAACTTTTGCACGACATTCAAATTTTTCGAGTTTCACCTGTACATGGTAACTATTTGTTGCCTGAAATATAATGAATTTGTAGTAACTAATAGTTTTTGCTTTGTATGTTTTTATTCAGTATTTTGACAAACTTACACAGAGAAAAGAAATGAAGGACGTAGAACTGAAGGAGGTGGATCAGGCAAAACAGCTGATGACCCGAGAAAACAACGGCTGCGTGAAGGTCACGGTGCCAGAGAACACTGGAGCGAAGTACGGCCTCTCCAAAGACGAGCTAATTCAAATTGCTGGTACAACTGGGTACGCTATCTATCTATTGTCCGTTCTATCTATCTATCTATCTATCTATCTATCTATCTATCTATCTGATACACATTTGCATGTTTTCTCCAGGTGGGTTCGGACTCGCTGGGCTTTGCTGGTTCTGTTCTGGCTCGGCTGGGTCGGCATGTTAGCTGGAGCAATAGTGATCATAGTACAGGCTCCACGCTGTAAACCCATTCCTGAGATGAACTGGTGGAACGAAGGTCTTCTGTACAAGATATCTGACGTGAGCGCTTTCTCTGACAATGGACTGAAAGGTGAGATACTGTAAATGGATATATCTTCATTTTTTGTCTGTGTATTATTTGAATAACAATTATAAAGCCTTAGAAAAATCACAGCATGGAACATGTTTAAAGGTTTTAAATTCTATTCGCCATGTTTGTTTATTTTTTTAGCTTGTGTTTAGATCCTTTTTTTGTTTGTTTATTGGATCCTTGTTTTGCAGAATATTACAAAATTGCAAACTGCACATTAGGGCTGTCAAAATGGCTGAAAAACTAAATTCGAATTGTATACTTAAATATGACTAATATTCAAATTATATTCAAATTTTAAAAAAGCATTTGGCTTTTTTCCTGAGGCCACAAGAGGGCGCAATGAGCTAAATATTAATTAAATATAATTTTGTAAATTGCATTTAAAACAATGATAAACAAAATAGCATAATGTACCCGTTCATGCATAGTTTATGAGAACTGAGCGTCTCCATTTCTGAGATGCTTTGAATGAACAATCCAGCAGCGCCAACGGATTCAACTGGATGGGCTAAGAAAAACATAAAAACGCAACAACGACTCGTAACGCACATCATCGTCGCACATCTTGCATCAACTCACCCAAAAATTCGGTAGCACCGTTTTTGCATTCGAACGTGGATTTTTATTTGAAATAAGACGAATATTCAAAAAACAGCCCTTATGCACATATATGCAGTAGCCAAAACAAATATATTTGGATTCTTGTATATATAAATTGACATAAAAAAGTTAAATATAATATAACTATAAGCATTACAAATGTCAACTTTAGGTTTAAAGTCCGCGTGAACCGGAAGTTGCAACCGACTTTATCTCAGTGTTGTGATGTATTTCCGAGAAAAATGGAATACTAAATGAGGAAAAATAGTGGGCTTGGCTTTTTTTTTTCAACTAGCACCTGATTGGATCTAGAAAAGTAGGTGTTTTATTCAGCCGGTCTACTGTCAGTTGGAGGGGCGTGGTTACGGATGTTAAGCAGACACCAAAACCGTCAAACCTACGTCATCAGGAAAGGTCCTCCAATGCAGAGGGGAGGGGCATTTTCAGATTTTGATTAAAGATAACGAAGCCAAACATTTTTTTTTGTATGGATTGATTTGCATGGATGAATTGTTCACCACAAAACGATCAATTTAGGCAAACAAAGTAAATATGGTCAATTTTGATATCATGTGGACTTTAAATTCATGGCGGTCATAATGTAAAAAGAGGCCGTGTTCAGGCTGTCATCAGTGCAACACTCCTCATCTCTCCTTTTCTTCGTGCGCTCATTCTCTGCAGGAGTGGAGGAGAAGCTGGACTATCTGAGCCAGATGAAGGTGAAGGGGCTTGTTCTGGGTCCGATACACACCGTGCAAGCAGACCAGCCGGATACACTGAATCTAACTTCAGTTAAATCTGAAGTAGGCACTGAGAATGAACTGGAATCTCTGCTGGAGCAAGCGCATAAAAAAGGTGACCTTTGACCCTGAATGTCCTTTTAGGTTTGCTAAAAGCTGTACATGAATCATCCTCGATGACAACATCCACTCCTTAAAATAGACATCTAAACATTGAAGCCAATTTTACGATTGGTCTTTTGATTCTTCTGTGCTGACAAGTTACAAGTTTTACCCTTGACATCTGTAGTGAGTCACTGGTTTATTTTTATTTTGAAAAAAAAAAAAAAACATTTTGTTAGCAGTGTATAAAAAGACTGTTCTGAGGCTGACTGAGCCAAGTGTTGCAATTTTGACTCTTTTCAGCAAATGAGGTATTTTGTAAATGCAAATGCAAATTAAATGAACACTACAAAACAAACCTGTGTAAACTTTATAGATGATCGTCTTATTTTCCCACTCCTTTTCCCTCGTTCTCTTTTGCAGGTATCTCCATAGTGCTGAATTTAACACCCAACTATGAAAAACCCTCAGGCTGGTTCAAGAATGCTACCGCTGTTGCTGAGAAAATCAGAGTAAGTGCTGATAAGACTTGTGAAGGAAGTCCTATTCATGTGGACGGAGAATACGGGTAGATGAAAAGATGAGAAACTCGTATGAGAAAGATCTTAGATATTAGAATTACAACATACAAAAGTATATGATCGCAACTTATTTTTAACTATTTAATTTGTTTTTGAATTTTTTAGGAAGCATGTGCATACTGGTTGACTAAAGGATTTGATGGCATTTTCCTGTCTGACCTGAAAGACATCGCAATATCACACTACTGGCCATCTATACAAGTCATTTTCAACCAAACCGACAATACTAAAAAAGTGTACGTCTCTGTAGTTGTGTTCTTAGACCTTATATAAACTCTTAAAGGTGCAGTAAGCAATTTCTGAGAAACACGTGATATTTGAAATCGACACCCAAACTATCGCTGCGTTCAAGTCCGTATTTACGAGTTGGGAAGTCGCGTTTCAGCTGCGTTCAATTCACTTTTGTCAGAGCAAGATGGCGGTGTACCTTCTCTTAATTAACTACACAAAAATAAAGCAAGGTTTTTAAAGTCTAGGTCTAAAAGATTTTATGCTTTTTATTTATTTTTGAAGCCACTGTAAACTTTCTCGTTTCACTGTATATGGTTAAATTACAATGCTTTCATATTTTGTGCACGCAATTAGCTTATTTTGTTGTATACCCAAAAGTGCAGCTATTGTGGTATTCTGCCACGTTTCTCACTAACACGTCTCCAACTCGTAAACTCGGGTATGAACGCCAGTATGAACGAATCAGCTGTGACAACAGCATATCTTGGTTCTGTCAAAAAGCATTACAAATAATGTTACGTATTAAACAGAAACAAACCAATCTTGGCATCCTCCCCCATCATGAGTGGACACGCCCCCTACTGCTTATTGTCTCTCTCTCCTCCCCCATCATGAGTGGACACGCCCCCTACTGCTTATTGTCTCTCTCTCCTCCCCCATCATGAGTGGACACGCCCCCTACTGCTTATTGTCTCTCTCTCCTCCCCCATCATGAGTGGACACGCCCCCTACTGCTGATTTGCTCACTCTCTCTCCTCCCCCATCATGAGTGGACACGCCCCCTACTGCTTATTGGCTCTCTCTCCTCCCCCATCATGACTGGACACCCCCCCTACTGCTTATTGGCTCTCTCTGCTCCCCCATCATGACTGGACACACCCCCTACTGCTTATTGGCTCTCTCTTCTCCCCCATCATGACTGGACACACCCCCTACTGCTTATTGGCTCTCTCTGCTCCCCCATCATGAGTGGACACGCCCCCTACTGCTTATTGGCTCTCTCTGCTCCCCCATCATGAGTGGACACCCCCCTACTGCTTATTGGCTCTCTCTGCTCCCCCATCATGAGTGGACACACCCCCTACTGCTTATTGGCTCACTCTCTCCTCCCCCATCATGAGTGGACACACCCCCTACTGCTTATTGGCTCTCTCTGCTCCCCCATCATGACTGGACACACCCCCTACTGCTTATTGGCTCTCTCTTCTCCCCCATCATGACTGGACACACCCCCTACTGCTTATTGGCTCTCTCTTCTCCCCCATCATGACTGGACACGCCCCCTACTGCTTATTGGCTCTCTCTTCTCCCCCATCATGACTGGACACACCCCCTACTGCTTATTGGCTCTCTCTTCTCTCCCATCATGACTGGACACAGAGTTTTAACAGATTAACAGAGTTTCTCAGAAATAGCTTACTGCACCTATCGTCTTTTCTGTTGATGTATTTAATGAAATAGAGACACCTGCTGGCCAGATGGGCTAATGAGCACTGCAACTTGCTCCTCAAATAGTTTTTTTTTTCTATTTGTTCTCTTTCGTTTACAAGCACCAATTCTTTTTCTAGCCTTCACAATTTTTTTGACAGTTTCCCCTTACCCAAACCTCTCCATCTCTCCTGATCACTCCCAGAGCTCTGATGGGATCAGTCACCGGTCTCTCTGTGGACGAAGTCTCTCTCCTGCTGAACCGCTCCGGTGTCGACCTGCTCCTGACCGAACTGGCTGATCCGGCTGAGTCCGGCGGGAGGCAGGCACAGGCGATACAGAAGCTGTACTCGGGTCACCTGCAGACGAGTCTGGGCTGGAGTCTGAGAGGACGGTCTCTGGGATCTCCAGCTGCGCCAGCGAGGCTCTTTCACACACTGCTGTTCACACTGCCCGGCACTCCCGTGTTCAGCGCTGGAGACGAGATCGGACTCAAGGCAGGGGTGAGTGGAGCATGCAAGGGAGATGATTGAAAACAGCATAGATGGATAAATTAAGTAAATAAATTAAGATAAATTGGAAATTGGATCAGTGTTTGGGCACAAATATCAGAATTGGCTCTCTTTCGATTATTGAGTTGGAATTTATCCATCTATCATCCATCTAGCATTAATCCATCCATCTACATCTATATTTAGGGCCTACCGGTATACAAAAAAAATTAAATTAAACGCATGCACGAATTGTTCACAATTGACCCTTCGCAGGGAGCTTGATTGACAGGTGATCTGACCAATCATACTTCGCCATCCGCCATTTTGTCTGACAAAGCAGTCAGGAGAGTTAGTAGATTAACATGGGAGGCTCGTGAACCGATCATCTCTTCCTTCTAGTTCATTTATAGCATCAAATAAACATGAATGAACATCAGAAGGAATGTTGTTTTAACCGCGGAAAGGCGTCAGTACACTCCGCTTTCAAGTTCGGAAGAGATGATCGGTTCACAAGCAGCTTTAACTGAGGCTCTACAGCGATCTGTCAGACACATTAAAGAGCCACAAAGCGGTATTTATTGTTTAAATTTCTTTAAAACAAAAGGACCAAATATGAAAGCTGAGACTTTGATTCATATCAAAAGTAACCTGGTCTGTCCTCTCTGCTCCGCGATGTGTTTTTCATTGCGTGAGAACATGGTGTGTGTGTGTGTGTGTGTGTGTGTGAGAGAGCGGCGTAGCTTGTCGGATATAGCAACAGTAACTAAAGGGGGCGGGTCTTTGCGAACTGTCAATTACATCAATAACATGCATTTGGGAAATAGCTAGGGTGCATTTTCATTTCATGCCAACTTTAAACTGTTTTTTAAAAATTCACTTTATGTTTCATAAAAATACTGACTAACGTTCTCAGCGAGGCTGTGAAAGTCTTTAATTTCTCTGCTATTCTCAGGCCTTAGTCTTAGCATAGAAAGCTATGTTTATATTTAGCCAAGTTATTGTCATAATGCTGATGACTTAAGATTCCTCCTTTACAGGAAAAACTTCAAACAATGTGGGACTTGGAAAACCCAGTAGAAGCGACGAATGCAACAGCAAAGGTACAGTCTCATTATTATTTACATGGCTATTCATAACAAGTAGATGTGATCTCATCACTGTACTAATTACAAATTAAAACCAGCACACTGTGCGTCTTGCTCTTTCCGTCTTCCACTCACTCAGACTCGGCAGGAGGAGCGTATCGCAGTGCGTGACTTCTTCAAAGCGCTCAGTGATCTGAGAGGAAAGGAGCGATCGCTTCTCCACGGAGAATATGTCAGTCTGTACAGTTCAGCCACTTCATTAGCATTTCTCCGCCTTTGGGATCAGAGCGAACGCTTCATTACCGCCGTGAACTGGGGAAATGACTCAGTCACCATGAAGCTCACTAATAGTGACCTGCCGGCCGAGGCTCAGGTTCGCCTCTCCACAGATGCTGAGAATCTAGCCGTGGATCACAAGGTGTCAGTCGAGAAGCTTGAGCTTGGGCCCAGACAGGCTGTCCTGTTGTCTTATCCTTATCCTGGTTAGACACACACACACACACACACACACACACACACACACACACACACACACACACACACACACACACAGTCTCAGAACTGTTTTATTTTCACTGAGGCCAGTTTTAGTCCCTTTCTGCTTTTTCAAGTTTTAGTCGTCAAAGTAGAAATGCTTTTAAATGAGTGATTTAGGAAGACTTTTGCTTATGAAACCAATTTCTGCCACTGGGGTCAAAAATCATGCTTTGGTAGCCGAACAGTCATAATTACAAATTAAAAAGTCAAAATGATTACATACTAAGTCATAATTAAGAGATAAACCCCCGGTTTAAGTCTAGTCTCAGACTAAAATGCATGTTTGAGGTGTTTTAACTGAAAGCAACTTGCACTGTCATATCTTAAAATATTGTTTTGTCTCAAGATTCACACCAGTAATGTTTTTTTCTAAGACACGTTTATAAAAGCTACTTTAAATATCCAAATTAAACTAAGCCTAATCCTGTCTTAATCTAAGCCCTGTTTATGAAACCAGGCCCAAAAAAACTATTTATGACTTAAAAATCATGACATACTAAGACATAATTCTGACTTTTTATGTCATAATTATCTCATAGAACATGTTTAATTATGACACATTAGAAATGATGACATACTAAGTAAATTATGAGATTAAAACGTTGAAATTGATGACTTTTGGCTATA
The DNA here is from genome assembly GCF_949152265.1 of Phoxinus phoxinus. Taxonomy (NCBI): domain Eukaryota; kingdom Metazoa; phylum Chordata; class Actinopteri; order Cypriniformes; family Leuciscidae; genus Phoxinus; species Phoxinus phoxinus. Next base: position 46,696,683 of record NC_136877.1, read on the forward strand.
ATCTCGACTGTTTAATATCATGGTTATGACTTTTTGAGTCATAATTTCGATTTAGTAGGTCATCATTTTTTACTTTTCATCTCGTAATTTTGACTTTATATCTCATAAATTTATGATTTACCAAAGCATAGTTGTTTTTCTTATGTGGCGGAAATGGGCTTCCACACTTTTGAGTGTCAATCAGTGTGTGTATTAAATTTTACGTCTCTTCTCTACTAATAAAAAGTTGAATAAAAAGGCTTGTCGTGTACTTTCAGTGTAAAGCTTAATTACAAATCTGATATATTTACTGCTGTATGTCTGTCTTTTTGTACATATTTGTGTGTGTTATAATGCAGAAATGTGTCTTTTTTGTGTGTCTACGGCTTTGAATTTTTTTCCGTGTGATTTTATGCACACAATACATTATTGTTGTGCGCTTGTGTCTTGGCTGTATGCCATTTGTCGTTAATTCTCAGGGCAGGAAAAGGAAGACTCTAAAGTCAACAGGTGTGTGTATGTGTGTCATGTGCGATCGCGATATGTACTATATAAAACTCTATTACTTCCTGCACACTTTAGCTTGTAAAAAAAGAAGGACAATTTCTACCAGCATCTAAATGCTGAACGGGGTCGGCGTGACATGCAGGATCATGTCACAAATCGAAGCTCTTCAGTTGAGAATTAAGTAACACGATGGCTAACTAAAATTGATTTTTGCATAGAAATGAAAATATTCTTAAACTAATTTTTTTTTACTCAGAACTTGCACTACATCTGAGATTAAGTTCTTAGTTTTTCAGTTATAACACTACAAGATTTGGTAATTTTGTATTTTACCTGATGCCCCATTTGTTTAATTTTTATGACGATCTAGTGTTGATTATTGTGAGGTCATAGGTCAAATCTGAAATTTCAATGTAGTTCTCATTTACTTACCTTTTGTATTTGATGTTCCTGTGTCGTATAATATAAGCCTTATGCTGCTCTTGAATTTAACGTTAAAGAGTGTGTGTGTGTGTGCGCGTGTGTGTGTGTGTGTGTGTGTGCGCGTGCGTTTGTGTGTGTGTGTGTGTGTGTGTGCGCGTGCGTTTGTGTGAGAGAGACAGAAAGAAATTTTATAGAAGAAATCTTTGTCTAACTCTGATTGTAAACTTTCCCTGATATAAGAGGTGTTGAGGGCTGTTCGTTTGCATGTCCTCCCACAGACAAGAAAAATTTTGTGGTACAGAAAAGTTCAAAATTAAGACATTGAACTACAATGAGTTTAGCTTTTCTTAAGTCGGAGTGATAAACCATCAAAACCCTTTAAAAGTACAATCAATATATTTTCTAATGCCTGTTAATATAAAAATAAAATTATCTATTCATCTAATATATAACATTCAATTACACAATCACATTGAATTCAATGCTTTTAAAAATATTTCATGTTAATTAAATCAACATATATGTACTTAAAAGAGTATAAATAGATCGAAAAAATGTTTGGTGAGAGAGAACTGAAGTGTTTGGAAAAAACTAAAATCAGAAGGGAAAAACAACCAGGTCAGTAGATGTTTAGATAAAGACTGAACAAAACAACACCGTTTCTATATAAACATATTTCACCACCGGCGTTTTGCGGTGCGTAAACACATTCAAATGGGCAAAATCGAAGCAAGCAAGTGCTTTTCGGTTATATTACATTTAAAAACGATTTAAACAAAACGTGCTTTTTTCCCTGAAAAAAACCCAACAACTAATTTTAGTGACTTTTTTGTTGTAATATAGCTGTATATTAAAGTAATTGCAATTAATGTACAATATGAGTTATGAATGCTTCTTTGTACAAACATCCCTCCTCTATGCTTACAAATGCATTCAGTATTTAAATTATTATTAGTTTACAACGATAGTGGATAACAGTAGTGAACCGAAGGTTAAGTTTTGGGTTTGGAAATTACTTAATCTTACATAATCTTAAGATTCTACTAACTATAAGTAACTTCGAAACTAGATGTCAACTAACTCTCAGAGTATTAGTAGACTGCAGTAAACATGGATGTTAAGTGTTGGGGTTCGGGTTAGTAGAATAAGTTGACGTGTAGTTGTAAGGTTACTTATAGTCAGTATAATGTCTGTTGGTGGAGCATTAAAATAAAGTTATCAGATATTAAGCAGACAGTCCACTAATACCTTAATGAGAGTTAGGTGACATGTAGCAAAGTTACTTATAGTTAGGAGAATGTCTCAAGTGGACCATCGAAATAAAGTGTAACCCTAAACTCATTTGATTTTGTCATTATCAATATTATTTGTTATATAGAGACGTTTGGAGCAATATTTGTGAGAATAGTTTTGATACTTTAATTATGTCACAAATGACATTATAACATCAGCTGTTTGTTCATGCGAGTGTGGATATGAATGTCAGCGGGGGTACAGTGATATTTCAGAGCCGACGGAGACAGCGACGTGTTTCTGGTAAAACACGACGTCGCACTCTCGAGATGACAGAGTGTGGTCACAAACCTGTGTGTGTGTTACATGTATTTGTCAGATGTGTCTGTGTGTGTGTGTCTGCACATGTGATTGTGTGTGTCTTTTCTGTGGGGATGGGGGTTTCAGTTTGACTCTGGGCAACTTTTGACGGCAGTGAATCGGGTTTTTTTTAAAGTTCGAAAATGGAGTCAAATCACATAGCAACTTATCTTATCCGACTTAAGGCATTCGCTTGAAATGCCTTCATAATCAGGAAACATTTCTGCTAATTTTAAACCACAAAACTCGTCTTCTCATCCGATTCGGGTTTTGTACAGGCTTTATTATCTCTTTCTGTCTCTCCTTTTCTTCCCTCCTTCTCAATAAGAGATAGACAGATAGAGAGAAAGAAAGAACGACGCAACGCCCCCTCTCGCCCTGTTGATGTGAAACTCCTCACCGAACAATGCTCAGTCATGCCTGACTCTCGGTTTTACTGCTCCAGCCTACTCACATTCACTAGCCTTCATTAAACCCTGTTATCTCGACCCCATCTTCATCATCTTCACAAGCATCACCACCTCCATTATCACCACCATCATCATCATCATCCCCGAACTCTATATCATCCTCAGCAAAAGTGTGACTTTCAATATCAAAAATACCATTGTGTGTCAAACTCTTGAAAATCTCTGCGTGAAATAGTGATGAAACGGGGCAGTTGCACGCGTTGCAATCTCAGCAGTCATTATCAAACCTAATCATTAATAATGGCCTACCGAAATGTGTCACCAACACATCGAGCTGAAAAACGGCAATTGTTGCCTTAAAATTAAAACTCATGTGCGTTTCAAACTGTATGACACAAAAAAGATGATGTTTTTTTCTTTATACATCAAAGTCCATAGGGGTCAGTGTTGTTTTGGACCCCACTGACTTTCATTGCATGAACATAAAACAGTCGAAAGAAGCTTCAAAATATCTTACTTTATGTTCGGCCGCGGAAAGAAAGTCACACAGGTTTGGAGCCACGTGGAGGGTGACAGAGTTTTCATTATTTCTAGTTCTGTCGGTGTAACAATGCGTTTTGGTTGATTAAGTAAATATTTGTGATTAATTATATCATAGATGTTACCTTTTTTGTTTTTAGTGCACTCTTTTAGCAGGCTTCATCCAAAATCAACTGCAGATGTTGAAATGGAAAGCATTTCGGTTGCACTTTATTTCACGGTACGTGCCTAAGAAAGTACTGGTACTATAACGTAACTACGTGGGTTTAGGTTTAGTACCCAGTTATTGCAATACGTATATAGTGTGTGTACATGCAGAAAAAAACTGTAAAATAAAGCGTTTCCAGCATTTCTGCGATTCCAGCATTCTGTATCGATCCTCTTATGCTTTATGCTTTTACATCGACCCAGTGTTGTACCTTCATGGACCCGGTTGAAGAATAGGAGACGGTCACAAATACACCAGTGTCCTTCAACCAATAGGACACAAGTTTGTAGAATAAATTTTTTCCAAAACAGCATTTCATAGCGGTGAATAACAAACAAACACAAGATAAGAAAGAGAGAGTGAAAAAAAAAAGTAGGGGCAAGGACAGGCGCTTTGTCAAACTGAGAGCTGCCTCCGAGGTCTGAGTCGGAGCAATACAGGTTTTTTTTCCTCTCTCTCTCTCTCTCTCTCTCTCTGGTGTATGATGTGTTTTTTTCTCACTCGTTTCCAGGATCACAATGACAAAGGCTTCAAAAGATCAGAGGAACCAAGAGAAGACTGCCGTACCGAAAAGTTAACCATCGCCAACGCCTCCGCAGTCTCTGTCGTTCTCTCTGTGTCGGTCTTACCTTACCAGTGCATCCCTCCTTCATTCACTCACTCGTGCTTTCAGACGTGCGTGCGGCTGGTAGAGTTCAACTGTCCTGCGGGCCTTGACTTCAGAGAGGTAAGTGACATCTCACTCTGTTTATGAACAAGCCAACACAGAACAGAGCAGAGTGAGTTTGCGAGTGCTAAAGCGGACTGATAGGCATGCAAGAAGTGTTTTACAAGTATGTGCACATGCATGTTTGAGACACAGGCATGGCCGCGCGGACACTCATCTTGTTTGTCCGCACATCGTGAACGTAAAGCGTGTTTCACTTGCGCTTAAAAGTGATAAGCTTGTGCATTGCACCCGACTTGAGCAACATGGATCTGCGTGTTTGAGGCCTAGTTTAGGAAAACAACTGGAGGATAGAGGATAGGATCTAGCGTGGATCGAATGTGGTTTCTTGTTGACCGTAATGTACCTCTGTTTGCATTTCAGTAAGGTATATCCTCTTTAGGTTATGAGATGCATCATTTGGTAATACTTAACAGCATTTTTAACGCTCCATGAGCATATCACATCGGCTTCTGCAACATTCGGTGTATTGCGGATCACAAAAAGTTAAGCGATTTTGCTGATAATCTGTGAATTTACGAGACTGCGTCCCTGTTTAAAAAGCTCTTTTTGGTTGAGCCTGTTTAGTCTGTGCTCTTTAACTAAAAACACTGTATACTAAAACGATGCTTTCTATTTCTGCAAGTCATATTCAATCAATTATTTTTTAAACGTGTAACTTAAATTTTTTATTTTGTAGCTAATTTTATGTGCAATTGAAGAGTCACGTCGATGATTATGGGATTGATATTCCTGAACAACTGAGATTGTGCACGGTTCTTCCTTTTAACCCAGACAGCAGTCATTAATGACCTAGTTGTTAATGGCGGACATTGCAAATTATTAAAGCTCAGTCACTTAATAAAGTGTAATTCATTGTGATTCTTCTGTCATTTGCATACTTTTTCATATTGACAAAGCGGGGTCTAATAAGAGAAGTTGAGGCTTTTTGCTATTACTGCAAAGTCAAATGTCACAAGTGGAAAAGCAATTCCAAATAGTCATTTATGAAATTAAGTTTACACTTTATTTTACAGTGTGTGTACTTACAGTGCACTTACCCACAAAGTCCTGGTTATTTAAGGTCACTACATGGGTTAAGGTTAGGTTTAGGGGGAGGTTCAGTGTTAGTACCTAGTTATTGTAATTAAGTACATAATATGTACAGGCCTGTAAACTAAAGTGCTCCCGAAATTAAACTCGCCTGTAATATGACGGATAATGTCCTGCAAACGCCTCCATGACTCGACTACTCATCCAAGCGATGCTGATTCCTGAAAATATGGATTAGAAATCATTAGGCAAAATATTCAGTTTAAACTTTTACACTGTAAAAAAATATACCTAAAAAACCGATTAGGCTTAATGAGAATCATACTACTAATAGAATGGCTTCTGGTGTGTGCCTTTTACTCTTTGTATCATTCAAATGATGTCTAAGCAAGAGTTCTGTGTGATGTTGTCATCCAGCAAGGGCATATTTCCTGTGTACTGATCACTGCGGCCAAATTTAGCTTTTAAAATTAGCAGCAAAAGTGATGCTGATTAAACAGCAGAGTTACGTCTTTGTTTTTCAGCTAGTGAACGGGTACTTGTAGGGTGCGAAGTGGATTTTAAAACTCAGATCATTATTTTGTAAAGGCCAAACTGTATATGACGATGGTCACCAATCACAAATTAGCGATGCTTTTTAAAAGAACGGAATACCAAAAAGAAAAAGTAGAGTTGGCTTGATGTAATCTGATTGGTACGTTAAGTAAAGCACGAATTGCATGTTCAGATAGTGTCAAATGTCGCATATCAGATGTAAATGTAAAAAAAATTAGTCTATAGATCTAGATAATCTATATTTATTATAATTAGCTTTATATAAAACGACAGTGTACCAAGTCGTCATTTAGATAGCTAAACAAATAATTGTATGTAGACACTTCTTGCGTGTCAGTTATTCGATTATGGATATGTTGTAGCCTACTATTTGACTGTGAAAGGCAAGATATTTAGTGCGCCCGTTTAATATTAACAAACTAAACAAATTTTTGTATTTCTTTTATATATTATAGACAAATACTGGCTTATTGATTGATTTATTGATGCAGGAATGAGGATGAGCATTAGAGGCCTGTCCCTAATTGCATTCATGATGATCATTTTGCACTAAATATTTTTAGATTAAACCCAGTTAGACACAAATTCCCAACGTTTTGTCTACTGCACGTATATGAAAAACACACACACAAAAAAAATTCAAACGAACACAAGAATGAATGATATTGGTGATAAATCTGATCGATGCTCATGATATCAGCGAGACTGCAATTGCTTCGTGAGTCATACAGACTTTGTCCTCTTTATTGTCATTTTATATATTCTCTCAATAGAAAACCTTTTGAGCAGAACCAAAATATATTCATTTAATCATAAAAGCGCACATTCAAACTGTCGCTTATCTATATTTATATGGGACTTTTAATGTTACACTTTAAAAAAAAAAAGTGCATTTGAGACAAGAATCGCCTTATAGAAATAATTTAAGCAAGGGTTGATTTGATAATGTGTAACATTTAGCCCTGAAAATGACTACCTATGAACATTTTATATTGACAAAAAATATACTTTCATGCAAATATAAACATGATAAATCTAAATTGCAGACTTTGGCTTTCAGCGAACTTCGGGTCATTGGGTTCACTAACCAATAAGCGATTACAGTTGTGCTAATAACTTGATTGATTAATTTCAAGTTTACAATTACATTTTAGCTATTATTAAAACGGCACCATCAAATTCAATACAATTCCAAAACTAAAAACACTTTATAATAGTATATATGCTATCATATAAAAAAGGGTCACCGGCTCAGAGCTGGGCAAACATGGACGGTCAGACATAAGTATCAGAATCTGTACATTGATATTTATTTATATTTAGCAGACACTTTTATCCAGCGCTAATGAATAAACTCACAGCACAAGCAATTCGTCACATAAGAGCCAACAATACTAAAGACGAACTATATGTGCACAATAGTTAAAGATCACGTAGTTTTCATGTAGTGATGTATTATTCTCATGGCCACATGTGGTCTATTTTAATTAGTCCTGAAATTCAGTGGAACGTTGCCGTTGTTATACATTAGCTCTGTAAAATATTACTTCTGAAATGCATCTTCAGCACATTTGACTTTGATTCAGACAGGACTAGACTAATGATGGAGAAGAGTCTAAATTCATTACAAACTTTAGGTTCAAGGGACGTAATGTGCACTTAAAAAAGCACATATATTTATTTGCGTAACTTAAACTCCAGGAAACATTCAACGGGTCCTCTCATTCCTTTCTCACTTCTTTTATTTGTTCGACGCATTCATCTGTGATCATGCACGTATAAAGGTTGTCTCATAGATAAGATAAATGGTTTGATAGAATGATAGAGAAGGAGAGGAAAAAAAGTCCAAACCGCTCTGCTGCGTTCCCCCTCCTCTGTTCACTCTTTCACACATCTGACAGAAAACTAGAAAACAGCCTCCACACTCCTCTTTCCATCAATTATATCCTATGTTGTTTTAGTCCCCCTTAACCCGCTCGCCCCATTATCTGATGCGATGCTGATTTAGGGATGAACAAAATGACATTTTAAGCATGGAAATTAGACCCAAATTCTTACACTTTCCATCCTTGTATATTAAAAACGTCTAAGAAAGCAGATTTAAAAGCCAGAAAAAAGAAAAGTAGGGCAGCGAGAGTAAAAAAAAATCTACATTTCTCTGGTCCAGGATCCTGCTCTCTGCGTATTGTCTTACACCTTTATTCTTTCACCCACATTATGCTAATGGTGAGGTTTGTGTAGGTGACTTGTGCAGGTACATTCATACTGTACTCACCACTGAATTAACATCACCCTCATCAGCCAAACCTACAACCTGTGCGGGGGCCGTCCAGATTCACGCTCTCTCAGTGTGTAATGGCTCACGGAGACGGGAGTGGGAGGAGCTGTAGTACTGACCTGTCATTCAAAATAAAAATCCAGTGGTTACTTGAAGTGCTATTATCCAGTTAAAATAGTGTGAATAAGATAGCATGAGAAAGAGAAAAAGAGAGAGAGAGAGAAAAAGAGAGAGAGAGAGAGAGAGAGAGAGAGAGAGAGAGAGAGAGAGAGAGAGAGAGAGAGAGAGAGAGAGAGAGAGAGAGAGAAAAAGAGAAAAGAGAGAAGAGAAAAAAGAGAGGGAAACACTATGTGTGGGTGGAAAAAGGGGTGCGAAGACAATGTATGCGGTATGGAAACAATTTTATATTGTGGGTATAAGAGGGATACACTTGCAGAAACAGAGCGAGCGAGCGAGTGAGCGGAGGCGGGGTGTACGGAGGTTTCCCTTGTCCACTTCCTGTTCTGTCGCTGTTTCATGGTCAACTTCCCGTCACATGATTTTGAGCAACCACAGTTTCTCACTGGCGTAAACACAGTGTGTCTTTTCGCCCACACAAACACACACACTTATGCATGCACAATCTCAACAAAGCAATTCAGTTAAACACTTGACACACAACAACACAACATTAACACAAAGACAAGAGTTAAAAAATTAGAAATAAAAAAATAAAAAAACATGTTCTTACTCTGACCGACACACACACACACACACACACACTTGACAGGAAGCGTTGCCTCTCACTCATATCGTATACACTTACATGCACACCCACGCCTTACCTGCCAGTTAAACAACTCTTACGTTCTTTACACTGAAGTCACTAACCACAACAGATGCGAATCTCAAGATAACACTCTGAGCCACAAGCACAAGAAGCCCAAAGGTCTCATAACCTGCCAACATCAGTGAAGACAACACGCTTTCATCCTGCAGCTTTTGTTAATTGTTTAAAAAAAAAAAAAGTAAAGTTTTGCTGGATTCTGCTGTTTGCTCTACGGTCTACCATGAACGACACCCCCACCGGACCGAGAGGGCGACTGTGAGTATACCACAGATTGCTTTAGTCTGTGATGTAGGAGAACAGATAAAAATAGCCTGAGAAGGAAAGGAGGTTAAGGAGGAGAGCAAGACAGAGGAGGGAGAGAGAGATAGAAAGAGAGAGAGAGATAGAGGGAGATCCGTGACTGTTTCCTCAGGATGTGGCTTTCGGTTCAGGGTTTTAAGGGGGGGGGGGGGGGGGGACTCTATGACAACCGAAGGCTTACCTTTTGATCGGTGGCACCTGTCAAAGAAATATGTGTGAGAAAGTGTGTTCACGTTTAAGTGCGATGCGTTTGCGCACGAGCCAGAGAGAGCGGCTGCTTTCACACGTGGCTGCGTTTTAATTTCGTTTGCTTGTTCACACGTTCACAGGTCGACATGAACAGATAGCGCACGAACAAAAGCAACAGGTTATGGATAAAGAAAGAAGATCATTGGTGAGTAAGCACTAGTTAATAACAACAAAAAAGAGTGAGAAAGAATGAGAGAAAAAGGTGAAAAGCTAAACATAGAACAAACAAAGGCCGTTTGTGGTCTTTTGATTGTTGTCTCCGACGTTGTTTTCTTCTTTGCAGCTAAAAAGCAATTGTTACAGAGAGAGGGAGATGCAAAGAAACCATTAATCGGTTGTTAGTGTGGTTTGGCTCACTAACGTTCATGAGGTTGAAAGAGTTTCGATGACTTCTTATGATCTTTATGTGTTTTTTTCTTCAGTTTTCAGATGCAATGAGCGTCTTCTGACTCGAGGGTGCTTCAGCCTTTAACAACACGCCACATGGCTGACCACACGTCTCCCGAACCCGAGGCGCTCTCCTTCGCTCCTATGTTTCGACCTCAGACAGAAGGTCAAAGGTCAAGCCACGACCTTTACCAGCAAAGCTCGATGAGTGGGCTCGGCCCGTTTGAGGTCCCGTGTGAGGCCACGGATGGCACCGGGAGCGCTCTGAATGGAATAGATCAATCGGGGAGCACTGCTTATTGGGGGAGTATGTCCCCAGTGTCCTCTATGGGACTCAACAGGATCAAGGCACAAGCTGGAGTGTACGAGGCCGACTGGAGTTCGCATTGCCACCAACAGGAGGCGGCAGACTGTTACGAAGCAACTGGGCGCCAGCAGCAAAAACTGGACTCTTTCTCCGAGGCGTTTTGCAGTCGTAACACTTTGCGGATGCAGAGCGGCTTCAACAACTCAACTCCTCCTTCCCATTCCCTCTCTTTCCCTTTGGTTCTCAGCCCACCTCCGACGCCCCTGCCTCCTCAGTCCTTCTCTCCTCCCAAACGACCTCAACACTTCCTACCCGGACAGATCCTGAGCCAAACGCAGACGGATGGGTCGCTGCAGTTCTTCCCCTCTTTACCTTCGCCGTCCACCGGCAGGTACAATCACCCCATTTGGCTCCAGCTGCAAGCTGACGGCAACGAAAGCTTGGACTTAACGCAGCACCTCCAACAAGATTCAAACTCCTCCCTGGTTTATTCAGAGCACGGAAGCCCTCATCTGAAGCAAATTAACTCCCTGCAGAAAGGTAAGGGCAACATAAACGCAACGTTTTGTGTGTTTGACCTGTTTTGAGATGCATAATGAAACGTGTTTTTGCTTGCATAGACTGCTCAATGCAAATGTCCCTCAACCCTGCACTGGCTCAACATCATCATCCTCAGTCGTGCGTGCAGCAACATCTGGGTCACGAGCCCGGGACATCTGAAGATCACATGACATGGCCTCAGCAGGTCTGTCATCTGCACATTCACACAGATTGTTACCCTGGTCAAGCATTTTAGATTGATGCATCAATCTCGTGTTTTGTAGTTTTGCTAGCATGCAACTGCTTTTCTCATCTTGACAGATGGGGCAATCATCCCATTCATATGGACCTTCTCTGCACCAGTCCGGTCTCCATGTGCAGGGGTCAGAGCCAGGAGAAGGATCACGGTTCAGTTTTGGACAGAACTTCAGTCCTGGGTCCTCAGACAAACCTCAGGCGTCCTCCAGCACACAGGCATGAGACCAACTATTTACTAATTAATTTAGTTATGGCCTATATATATATATATATACACACTACAGTACCAGTCAAAAGTTTGGAAACATAACTATTTTTTTTAATGTTTTTGAAAGAAGTCTCTTAAGCTTATCAAGCCTGCTTTTATTTGATCAAAAATACAGAAAAAAAAATTAATATTGTGAAATTTTATTATAATGTAAAATAATGTTTTTGTATTTTAATATACTGTAAGATATAATTTATTTCTGTGATGTGAAGCTGAATTTTCGGCATCATTACTCCAGTATTCAGTGTGACATGATCCTTCGGAAATCATTCAAAAATGCTGATTTGATACTCAGTTATTATTAAATGTTGGGAATTTTTTTTTAAAAAGAGCTAAATATTTTCTAACAATATGAGTCTTTTCTATCCCTTTTTATCAATATAACACATCCTTGCTGAATAAAAGTATTCATTTCTTTCAAAAAATAAAGAAAAAAATTTACCGACCTCAAAGTTTTGAACGGTAGTGTTACTAGTGTATATTGTTACAAAAGATTTCTATTTTAAATAAATGCTCTTCTTTTTTTTACTTTTTATTCATCAAAGAATCCTGAAAAAGTATCACGGGTTATTAAAAAATATATATTAAGTAGCACAATTGTTTCCAACATTTATAATAAACCAGCATATCATAATGATTTCTGAAGGATCATGTGACACTGAAGACTGGAGGAATGCTGCTGAAAATTCAGCTTTGATCACAGGAATAAATTAAATTTTAAAATATATATATTATTTTAATAAATGTTTTTTAATACATTAATATATTGTAATATTCCATATATTGTAATAATATTTCACAATATTACTGATTTTTGATCAACGACAAGCAGTTGGCGAGCATAAGAGACTTTTTTCAAAACCATTAGAAAACCATTCTGACCCCAACCTTTTGAATAGTTGTGTATATATACAATAAAACATAAAAACCTTCACATATTGTTTGAACGTAGTTACGAGTGTTAGGTGAAAACCACAAGGCTTAATGCCTTCAACTGTTATAAGCTGTGATTGGCTCTACGGCGACATTTTACGCAGCATCACTCACATGCAACTTCTGTTCATGCAGAACGTTCCCAGTTCCGTGTATACTGGAGTCCAGTTCAACAGTGTGATCCAGCTGAGTAGAGAGTTCACGGAGAGCTGGGAAGGAACTGTGTCTCACTATACACCACCTCCGATGCTGAACCCGACACGTAGTGGAACGGGGCTCTTCTGCAACCTGCTTTCTTCCCTTGCTGTGGAAAACAGAGCACTGTGGACAGACGAGAGGAAAGAGGATGACTCACAAAGGTGAGCATTCAGATGTTTGTTTGTTTCTTCACAGTCGCTCATTGGTGTCAGCCTTCCCTAGTGGAAAAAAAAAAAAAGTATACGTTATTGTGTTTGAAATATATTCCCTTTTGCAATAGTACATTATTTGCAAATATACTAACAACAATCTTTAAATATATTAAAAGTATAGCATCATGCTTTTACCTATTTTCACACTTTTAACACACTTTAAATTTAGTCATTTAGCAGACGCTTTTATCCAAAGCGACTTACAACTGAGGACTACAGCAAGCAAGTCATCGTGAAGAGGCAAAAATAACGCAAGAAGTGCTCAAAATACAAAGTTCAGGCATTGCTCAGAGTAGCATAAGCCAAACAAGGGAGGATTAAAGGAAGAGGTTTTTTTTTTTTTATGTCAAGTGCTCACGGAAGAGATGAGTTTTACTTTAAAATAATTGCACTTAAATATACCTGAAGTGAAAATTCAGTTTATTTTTAAAAAATGTATTTATTTGCACGTTATTAAAAATATATTTTAGGTATATTTTAACTGTGCTGGAAATGAGCATTGTTACAATGCACTGAAAGTATACTTTCAAAATACATTATACAATAGTGTTTTGTACAACAAAGTATAGCTAAGTTTCATTTATCTAATAATGTACATTTGTTATTGAAGACAAAGTATGCAATTTGTAGTGTTTGGAATAAGCTAAAGGTATTAATGAACCTATAGTTTTAACTTTAATATATCTGTCACGATAGCCTCATGGACAAGTGCACTGACGTGCTAAAAAAAGGCAAAAATGTATTATTATTTTTTAAATCAAGCATGTAATTATTCCCTACACAGGAATTTATTTAAAGTATACTAAATATACTTTAAGTTGTTCCAATTTAGTACACTTAATACACTTAAAGTTATGCTTTACTAAAATTTAGTTACAACTAAAATATACTTAGTACAAAATTAGTTGTTTCAAAATAGCACACTTCAAGTTAACTAATCATTAACACACTTGACACATACTTCACACATACTTAGCATTTTGTTTTTCACCAGGGTTGCCACGGAGAATGATTTTCCCCTGAAGCAAATGCTGATTTATTAACAGCATGTCTGAACAACAGAAAATAATGGTTGCTTATTTGACAACAATAATAATAAAAATTCTTGCTTTGAATGTCTGAATCTGCTTGGTTGTGACAAACCTTCCTCATTTTAAGAAACACAAGGTTTTATGAGACAGAGATTATGTCATTTAACTTTCTATCACATTCACACCCAAGGTGCATAAATATAGGCCCTGATTTCCAAGCTGAGCTGCCAGATCTGATAGTAGGAAGAGAGCATGAGGAGTGTCCAGAGGAAGCGGTCAGGGAGGAGCTGTTATGGAAACCTTGGGCAGAGTTAGAAGAAAACGACACCCTTTTACAGCACGGTAATAAAAAAATATTCAAATGATCATAAACCAAGTGGTTTTTTGAAACATTATTCATGAGTGTGATTTCAAACCTCAGTTGAGAATCTTCTTGACCTGAGTGCCTCCAGTGTCCTACCAGGAGGTGGCGCCAATCTGGAGCTTGCCCTTCATAGCCTGTCTCCTTGCAAGGGAAACATTCTAGTAAGTGCAATATTCATTATGAATTCATGTCTATTTATGATATTACAAGACTGTATTCATAATTTGCTCTCCAAAATGGTCCTGACTTTTTGATGACAAGCTGTCTTCCACAAATTAATTCAATGTAATATTTAATTTCCTTTTTTTCCCCTCTTCACCAATCCAACATAACAGGCGGCGCTGGAGATGCTGTTGTTTAAAGACTCCCCTCCATCAGAAAACTATCACTATTCTGGTAATTACTCATTTTCTAAAGGTAATTGCGGAGCGGCTAGCAATAGCAAGTTAGCTTTGAAAGCATGAGATCCCGCCCTCCCTTCAGAGCGCCTCCAAAGCCACGCCTCCTTCAAAACGCATGAACGCACACAGAAGAGTCTACAAAGCGGCACGAGAGACGCCGTTTAATTACCTCATGTCTAAAAGCACATAATATTACAATAATAATGAACGTAAACAACCTACAGAGCTCTGCCTCTGACTTGTACCACCTGACTGCTGCAGTTTCATTTCACCGTTGATAGTGCTGACATAGAAACGCACAAATGCGAGGCTGAGAGCGTTACGGGTTGCCATCTCGTCATTACAGTTACGACATGGTGTGAACGTTCAGGAGGAACTGTAAAAGTTGGCTGCCCTTTGTTTGTGGTGCTCGGTGAGTGACGTCTGTCTAAAAAATACATGGATAATGTGACCCGAGATTTGTCCCGGGATCGTTTGATTTTGGTTTATTCACACTGCCAGTGATTTTCCGGGATCTGTAAGTGCTTTCACACACATCCCGGTAAGATCCCGTAAAGACACGTGACGTCAGGATGAGACGTGTAACGTACGCGTCGAAAACATGTACACTAACGCATCGCGTATCGTTCCACAGAGCTGGCGAACGATCTTCGCTTCAGTGTGGATAGTGAGGAGCTCCTGGTCTCTGCTTCGTTCCAGTTTGAAGACATTTTTTCGTTCTTTCTTTGTTGATGACGAACACAAACTTTCTAGAGTCGCGCAGTGGCACGTGCGTCCTCACTACGACACACGTCTTACGGCATTGATCCTGGCTTTTGTTCACACAGGGCGCGTTCCTGGACTGATCCCGGCAATGTTACTAGGTCCCTAACCCGGAATCGATGCCGGCATCAATCCCGGGACGTGTTTGTGTTCACACAGACAGGCAATTTCGCTGCAATTTCCCAGGATCAACGCGCTGTGTGAAAGGGGCTTAACTCTGCAAAGCATGAAACGTGCTGATGTTTGGATCAAATGCAATGATTGGACAAAAATTTTTTAGTCCCAAATATTCCACAGAAGATATATGTTCGTTTTAATATTTAGACCACTGCTATTATTGATTGCTATCAGGATGTGAAGAAAGTTTCAACCAGTATTACAAAAATTGCCGACCATACCTTTAATTCTTAAAAATATTTACAGTCAACCAGTTATAAAATAAGGCTAATCCTATTTCACTTTGCATTTAGGAATGGATATCTGGACTTTGAGTGAACAAAGACTGTTCCATAAGGCATTTACAATTTACGGAAAAGATTTCTCCTTTGTACATAAAATGGTAATATATCAAACATTTGTAAATATTAAGCCACAAATATTTGGGATCACAGCATTTGCAATTCAACGTGTTCATACTTTCAGGTGAGAACAAAGCAGGTGTCGCAGTGTATTGAATTCTATTACAACTCCAAGAGGCTTTCAGAGAAACAAAGGAAGCAGATGGAGAGAGAGAAAGAAAGTTTGGAGGAAGAGAGACTTGCAGCAGTCATCAATCAGGTAAGACTGACATTGTGAATCTTCGAATAATTTGTTTCGAATCAGTGGTTCAGAGAGCCAAGTATCAAACTCGCATCTGAGAGTTTGTGTTTGTGCTGCCTATAGCGTGAAGGCAGCATTAAATAGGTGGTTGATTATGATTTCACTTTGCTAAGTGTTGATGTTGTTTGAGCATAAACAACATCTGCAAAGTTACAATGCTCAAAGTTCAAAGCAAAGGAAGATATTTGCTTTTAAAGAAACTGCTTTTAAAGGACTATATCAAACGGCTTGTAGGGACTACACGACATTCCTCCCGGGTTAGTGGCATCACTAACCCTAAAATTTACATAAACCCCGCCCCCCGGAATGCGATTTATAGATTATCATGACAGAATATGCTAATCAATGACTAGAAGATATCTCCACACGAGCAATATAAATTCATCAACTAACCATTCAGAAATGTCCTGTTGCTTCTACATGTTGTCACTTCTTCTGAGTCCATCATTGTCTGACTCCAGTTTGAACATAAAAGGCTAAAAAATTGTGAAATTTTCAGTGTGTCTTAATCTGAGCTGCTAACACACACGAGCTGTTGAAGCTCCGCCCTCTGTGCTGAAAGCAGCAGCTCATTTACATTTCAAAGGACAGGCACAAAAACGAGTTTTTACTCACCCTCAAAAAGTGACAATTCTAATATGCTAGCTATATAAAAATATCTGTGGGGTATTTTGAGCTAAAACTTCACATACACACTCTGTGGACATCAGAAACTTATTTTACATCTTGTGAAAAGGGCATTACCACCCCTTTAAAAAAGGAGAATTAGCCTATTTGCTTTTAATTTACCTATACCTTGTATAATAATAACACGCATTAAAGAACACACATTTTACAGAACCTTCATATTTAAAGGTAGATTACATTCAATAGATTACACTTTTTTTAGATTACACTACGCAAATTGTTTAAAAAAAAAAGGAGTGATAAAGTGTTTGGACTGGGTGTTAATGACTTTGTCATATTGTTTGCTTTATTTTGTATGGTATTTATTTATTTTCATTTGTGTTTTGGTAACGGAGGTCTTTTATTTTGGCGCTCACTCGCGTGAGCGGATATAATGCGCATATCCAAACTTTTCAGTATGGAACGAGACTCAGACATGCATGTCATGATGGCATGGTGTCCACGGTTTTGCAAGGAGTCTTAAAAGGATTTAGCTCCCGGTTTAAATGGAGAACAAGGTATGGTTAGACTTCCTGTTATCTGTACGATTTTGTTTTGATTTTTTTTCTTTGTGTCAAACTTACTTGTTGGTTGTTGCTTTGTATGATGTTTTGGTATGTTTTGAGTCATTAATCTAATTCATTCGGTTTTTGTGTATGTTTATTAATTTTGGTGTTTTGTTTTCTTTTGTACAAGCTCTTACGTTGATTCTCAACGTGTCATGATGATGTAAAGCGTCTTATGGCGTTTGACGGTGCTTTTTATCTGTGACGACGGACCTCGAAATAAAGTGTGGGAATCATCAGTCGAAGAGTCGAAACCTTATTGAGCCGGGCAGCTACAGTAAGAGCTTGCCATCATCGCCACACCGCTGTGTTGCCTCAAGGAACGCCGTGGTCGAAGGAGGAACTTTGATATCGGCGCGCGCGTTGTGGACTAGGTGATTGCATGGATTAAGTTTCAAGTGAAGTTCCAGCGGACGACTCGACAAATCTACGGGAAGCAGTTGGACTGATTAATGAACTAAACAGAAGTGAGCAGTTTCAAATTGTTCGGTGGATCGCAGTGAGTACCAAAGGCAAAGAAATGAAATTAATTCCAAAGACATCTTTTCTCATTCATTTTACATGATTTAAAAGGTTGATGGACATTGTTGCGTGTAAATCACCTACTGATGGACTAAAGTGCATTGAATGAGCCTCACGTTTAAGAGAAATGTTAAATGTGAATAATGTTATGTAATTGGTGAACTGCAGACATATAAGAAAAATGTTAGAATCAGATGCAGGGGCAAAAGGGGCAGAGATGGAAGCTGATAGCCATCATGCAGGAACCCAAAGTGAGAGTGCACGTCGTTCAAAGCGCACGCCTGTTCCTACTGAAAAAATGTTAGCGTATCAGCAGGAAGGGCTGCAAAAAAAGGAGAAAAGGGTTGTATCTTTATATAATCAATGGAAAATAGAAGCTCGTAGTGCACGTGAGCACCTTAAATCAGATGCGCTAGTGACTCAGCTAGCTATTCTGGTTGACACTTTGGAAGAGGCCAAAAACAAAGTTTTGAGTGCGTACAATGACGTTAGAGAGCGTGAATCACCTACTATTGAAATGAGGAGAAAAATGGACGCTTGTGAAGCAGTTACAGCCGACATCACTAAAATCATTTATGAAAGAATAACGGGTTTAGATGATTTTGATGGTGAAAGAGAGAGAAGCCGTCTCCGTACCTTATTAGACCATCAATATGCCCATTCAATCTTTGGTTCAACCGCCTCACGAGTTAGTCGGAAAGCTAGTAATCACTCCAGTCATCACTCTGTTGTATCAAGTTTAGAAGCCAAACGTGTAGACGCCGCAGCAGAAGTGGCAGCTAAGCAAGCTGCATACAACGTTCTATTAGAAGAATCAGAGCAAAGGGAAAAGATAAAGCAGTTGGAAGAACGACATAAAAGGGCTGTTGACGTCGAGTTGAAGGAACTAGAACAAATTCAAGCACAAAGACATCTGAAAGCAGCTCAAGCTAAACTAGAAGTCTACAATCAAGAGATTGATAAAGAAAAGACTAATTTGTCCCAAGAATGTAGTAGCGCAAGCGAATCCGATTCCGATTTCTCTCAAATAAATGTGAAAAGGCAAGAAACGTTTCAAAGGGTGCATCATAAATTTAAAAGGGAGAGAGTTAAAGCATCAGCGACTGACGCTACTCTTCTTGTTCAAGCATTCCAAGATGGCCTGACCATGAGCAAGCTGCCAGTGCCAGAGCCTCCTGTTTTTGATGGTGACCCCATTCATTTCATTGAGTTTAAGCAAACCTTTGCAGCGCTTATTGACAAGAAAACTCTTTCTCCTGCTGATAAGATGTTTTATCTCAAGAAATATGTGAGTGGTCCTGCTAGAAAGGCTTTAGAAGGAACTTTCTTCAGAACCGATGATGAAGCCTATCAAGATGCGTGGGGCAGACTGAACAATCGTTATGGCCAACCATTTGTGATACAAAAGGCGTTCAGAGAAAGGCTGGCAAGCTGGCTTAAAATTCACCCCCAGGATGCCATTGGTCTTCAAACTTTCTCTGACTTCTTAAATGCATGCCAAAGTGCCATGCCACATGTCAAAGGTCTTCACATTTTAAATGATTACCAAGAAAATCAGAAACTTGTGCTGAAATTACCTGATTGGGCAATTGGCAGATGGAATCGTCAAGTCACCCGATCTCTTTCTGAAAATCACGAGTATCCCACTTTTAAAGAATTTGCTGCCTTTGTGTCTACTGAAGCAGAGGTTGCTTGCAACCCAGTTACCTCGTTTTATGCTCTTCATGTTGCAGAACCTGTCACTGGAAAGGCCAATCTGAAAGAGACCATGAGAAACAGAGTAAGAGTTTTCACCACTCAGACGAACGTCGAGAGTCGAAAGGCGGCCAAACCAGCGAATAAAATTCTGTGTATACTTTGCCAGAGAGACAACCACCAACTTGACAGCTGTTTCAGTTTTCTCAGCAAACCATTAGAAGAGCGACGAAAGTTTATCCAAGAGAAGAGGCTTTGCTATGGATGCTTGAAGTCTGGTCACAATGCAAGAGAGTGTCGTTATCGTCTCACTTGTAATGCCTGCAAAAGGAAGCATCCGACTAGTCTACATGATGACAATTTTGTGAAAATGGTAAGGACTTTATCTTCTGCTGTTCCGACTCAAAACGATCCTGATAGGACGATGAATGCAGTGGCCTTGAGTGTAAATGGGGAAGAGCGAAATGCGTATACTTCAATGATTGTACCTGTCTGGGTATCTGTGAAGCAAAATCCAAGTTGTGAGAAACTGGTGTATGCGCTGTTGGATTCACAGAGTGATACTACGTTTATTGACAAAGGAGTGACTGATGCTCTACAGGCAACGACGTTTCCAGTTAAACTGAAGCTTACCACCATGCTGGGAAAGGACACTATTCTGCAGAGTGAAAGAGTACCAGGACTTCAAGTGAGAGCATACAAGTCTGGTGATTATATTAATTTACCACCTACTTACACCAAAGACTGCATACCGGTTAATCGTAGTCACATTCCTACTTGTGAAGTCGCTAAAAACTGGAATCATCTTACAGTCATTGTGGATAAGATACCCCCATTGCAGGACTGTGATGTTGCTCTTTTAATAGGCTACAATTGTTCAAGGTCAATGACACCCAGAGAAGTAATAGCAGGAGGAGATGATGAACCCTACGCTATTCGGACGGACTTAGGATGGAGTATAGTGGGTTGTTCTTCACCACACTCTGCTCTGCCTGGAGTCAGTAGATTGTGTCACCGCATTGCGGTCAAGGAGCTTCCTTCCATCACACCAGGTGATGTCATTCGTGTCCTTGAGAGTGATTTTAAAGATACTGAAGAAGAGAGCGCAAAGATTTCCCAGGATGATGTTCTTTTTCTTGAGAAGTTAAAGGAAGGTATACGGAGGAATGTTCATGGCCATTATCAAATGCCGCTTCCTTTTAAACTGAGACCCAACTTGCCAAGCAATAAAAAATGTGTTATGGTCAGACTCGACCATCTCAAGAGAAGAATGACGAAGGATGAGTCGTATAAGAAACGGTACAATGAATTCATGAGTGAAATCTTGCAGAGAGGAGACGCTGAGGAGGTATATCACGATGGCAAGGAAGGAGAGATATGGTACTTACCTCATCACGGTGTTTTCCATCCGAAGAAGGCAGATAAATTGCGTGTGGTCTTCGATTGCTCTGCAAGATATGCAGGTTACTCCTTAAACGATCACTTACTTCAAGGTCCTGATTTGATAAACAGTTTAAATGGAATCTTAATTCGATTTCGTCAACACCCCATCGCACTCATGTGTGATGTAGAGAAAATGTACCATCAGTTTCATGTCAACGAATCTGATCGAGACTTTCTGCGCTTCCTATGGTGGAAGGATGGCAATCTTAGCCACCCCGTGAGTGAATTCCGCATGAAAGTTCATCTCTTTGGTGCAATTTCATCCTCCGGGTGTGCAAATTATGGCTTGAAACATCTTGCAACGGAAAACAGCGAACTGTATCCACTAGGTTCACAGTTTGTGATAAGAAATTTCTATGTGGATGACGGAGTGATCAGTGTAGAAAATGCTGAAGAAGCTATTAAAGTTGCAGATGAGGCACGAAAGCTCTGTGCTATAGGTGGTCTACGGCTCCACAAATTTGTGTCAAATAGCAAAATAGTGCTGGAAGGCATTCCCACTTCAGAGAAGAGTCCTGACATGAAAAATTGTGACCTTTCATTTGATGAGCTACCCTTGGAAAGAACTCTTGGGATACAGTGGGAAAGAGAATCGGACTGTTTCAAGTTCAAAGTTCAGTTGAAAGATCAACCTGTTACTCGACGTGGCATCTTGTCTACTGTTGCTTCCGTTTATGATCCTTTGGGACTGATTGCACCTGTGCTGTTGAGTGGAAAAGGAATACTGCAGGATGTGTGTAAGCGTGGCAGCGGATGGGATGACCTTCTTTCAGATGAACTTAATCTAAGGTGGGAGCGATGGAGACAAGAGTTAAACCATCTGCAGAGAATAGATGTACCGCGGACATATGCACCATCTGGTTTTGGAAAAGCTGTTCGAGTTGAATTGCATCACTTCTCTGACGCTAGTGCCCATGGATATGGTCAATGTTCATATTTGAGACTCAAAAATGAGGAAGGAGACATTCGTTGCGCACTGGTGATGGCAAAATCAAGAGTTGCACCTCTTAAAATTACAACAATCCCCAGATTAGAGTTAACGGCTGCCGTTATTTCCGTCAAAGCAAGCAGTGTGCTCAAGAGAGAATTAGACTATACTGTTTTTGAGGAGACGTTTTGGACAGACTCCAAAGTAGTACTGGGATACATAAGTAATGAAGCACGCAGATTTCATACTTTCGTCGCTAATCGCGTACAACGAATACATCTCAGTACAACTCCCCAGCAGTGGAGGTATGTTCCAACGGAGGAGAACCCTGCTGATCATGCATCAAGGGGTTTGACCGCGAAGGAGTTACTCACCTCAAACTGGTTCACCGGCCCTAAGTTCTTGTGGGACAAAGAAACATCTGCATTAGAAGAACATGTTCCTGAACTTCTGCTTGGAGATCCAGAGGTAAAACTATGTTATACTTTGAAGACTAATTGCACAAAAAATCCGAGCTTGATAGATCTTCTTTTAAAGTTTTCTTCCTGGTCGAAAGCAATCAGAGCGGTGGCTCGTCTTCTAAGGAGAGCTAATAAAGACAAATCTAACCATCTCAGTACTGTGTCTGAGCGACAAAGGGCAGAACTTCATGTAATAAAATGTCTGCAAGACAGTTCCTACGAAGATGATCTGAGAGAGATAAAGAGTGGAAAAGGTGTCTCGTCTCGCAGTACATTGTACTCTCTCGACCCTTTCATGGATGAAGATGGTGTGATGCGGGTGGGAGGTAGACTTTGCCATTCAACCTTTCCAGACTCTGTGAAACATCCCATAGTAATTCCAAGAAATCATCGGATCACAGAAATGATTGTCGCTCACTTTCACAACAAAGTTGCGCACCAAGGGAAAGGATTCACTGTGAATGAGATAAGATCTAATGGATTTTGGATACCAGGAATTAACAGAATTGTGACAGCCTGTATTAGGAGCTGTATTGTTTGCAGAAAGCACAGGCGACCTGTTGAAGAACAGAGAATGGCTGACTTTCCCATGGAGAGAGTGGTTCCATCACCTCCATTTACATTTACTGGTATGGACTGCTTTGGCCCAT
Organism: Phoxinus phoxinus; assembly: GCF_949152265.1. NCBI lineage: Eukaryota > Metazoa > Chordata > Actinopteri > Cypriniformes > Leuciscidae > Phoxinus > Phoxinus phoxinus. Next base: position 46,719,724 of record NC_136877.1, read on the forward strand.
TCTCTATCAAGCAGAACAGAAGTATCCATAAACGGTATGGTCTTCTTTTTACTTGTTTCAGTTCCCGTGCTATACACATTGAGATGCTTACTGATATGACGGCAGATTCTTTCATCAACGCTTTGCGTTGTTTTATTGCCATAAGGGGTACTGTGCAGCAGATAAGGTCCGATCAAGGAAGTAACTTTGTGGGAGCAAAAAACGAGTTGAAAAATGCACTTAAGGAAATGGATGTGGAAAGAGTGAAAACCTTCTTATCAGAGAAGCAGTGCGAATTCACCTTCAATGCACCACATGCGAGTCATGCCGGTGGCGTGTGGGAACGTCAAATTAGAACAGTAAGATCCGTACTAAACGCCACTCTTGCACTTCATCCAGGAAGGTTAAATGATTCTTCTTTGCGGGCTTTTTTGTATGAAGCGATGGCCATTGTGAATAGTAGACCGCTTACTGTTGATTGTCTGACTGATCCTCAAAGTCTAGCGCCTATCACTCCAAATCATCTGCTGACGTTAAAGTCAACGACTGCTTTGCCTCCACCAGGAAATTTCGTCAGAGAGGATGTATTTGCACGGAAAAGATGGAGACATGTGCAGTATTTGGCGGAGCAATTTTGGAGTCGCTGGCGCACAGAATATCTTGCAAATATAACCGCCCGACAGAAGTGGAACGTGTCTAAGAGAAATCTTCAAGTTGATGATCTTGTTATTGTCAAAGAAGAAGGAATGCCTAGGAACGAATGGAGGCTTGGCAGAGTAAAGGAAGTCATTTCTAGTGACGATGGGCTTGTGAGAAGAGCCCAGATTCTTCTGGGGGACCCGAAGCTTAATGCAAAGGGCGAGCGTATTAACAAACCGTCCATAATTGAAAGACCAGTGCAGAAACTAATTTTATTAATGGAGGGACATTAGTGTTTTTGTATTTGAAAGTTTTGTATTGAGATTTGAAAGGTCCAAAGAGTATCATTTTAATTTTTTCTGAACTCATGGTTTAGAATTTTTAATGTTGTTTGAGGTTATATTGTAAAAAAAAAAAAAAAAAAAAGGTGAAAGAAAGGAAAAAAGGGGAAATTATTCGTGCTTGTACATTTGGTGTGAGATTTGCACTCATAATTTGGTGGGAGTGTTAATGACTTTGTCATATTGTTTGCTTTATTTTGTATGGTATTTATTTATTTTCATTTGTGTTTTGGTAACGGAGGTCTTTTATTTTGGCGCTCACTCGCGTGAGCGGATATAATGCGCATATCCAAACTTTTCAGTATGGAACGAGACTCAGACATGCATGTCATGATGGCATGGTGTCCACGGTTTTGCAAGGAGTCTTAAAAGGATTTAGCTCCCGGTTTAAATGGAGAACAAGGTATGGTTAGACTTCCTGTTATCTGTACGATTTTGTTTTGATTTTTTTTCTTTGTGTCAAACTTACTTGTTGGTTGTTGCTTTGTATGATGTTTTGGTATGTTTTGAGTCATTAATCTAATTCATTCGGTTTTTGTGTATGTTTATTAATTTTGGTGTTTTGTTTTCTTTTGTACAAGCTCTTACGTTGATTCTCAACGTGTCATGATGATGTAAAGCGTCTTATGGCGTTTGACGGTGCTTTTTATCTGTGACGACGGACCTCGAAATAAAGTGTGGGAATCATCAGTCGAAGAGTCGAAACCTTATTGAGCCGGGCAGCTACACTGGGTTTTGTTTAGTTGCATTTACCAGTGCCGCCAGCCTGTGGTGTTCCGAACGCTTCAGAACAATGAATCTCGAAGCAATTGATTCAAGAGTTAGAAAAGCGATAGTTTCTCATATTAGGCTTTTATTAAACCGAAAAAAACGATTCTTTTTTTAAAGAAATGTACAAAACATTTGAAAACTATGAGTTTCATACATAGCATCGCCAAAGCTGTCCAAAACTCGAGAATGTTTTATAATAAACTCAAAAGCAGAGTTTAGTGTGGCTCGATCAGTATCAGTTGCTTTGATAGATTGCGTGCGACGTTTAATGCGTTTGAGAAATGTTCTACCACAGTGAATAACTACCTTTTGCTGTTATATCCTCATCTGCAAATGTGAGAAATTCACGCGAGTGATTCCTTTATGGAATGCGAAGAGCACGCGACGGTAAACTTCACAACGCGCATGCGCGTCAGACTGAATTACAACACGCAATGGGATATTAAAGACATTTTCAAATACACATGCTACTATTTTCACTGGAATAAATATGTTTTTGCAGAACATTATCCCGCTCTTCACGATTGAGTTTTGTTTTTCATTTATAATTTTAATTAAACGGTCCTTCCTAAAGGACAACATTGGGAACCATGCAGAATACCGCTTTTGCAGTGATTACAAAATAGGCATTTAAAAATATTTGAACCTCCATCTCTTCCACAGGTTCTTCCAGCCTCAAAGATGCTAGTTAACCAAGCCAGTATTGAGAGACTGATACACACCCCAACACTTCCCACAAACTTTCCCTGTAAACAGTGTGGAAAGTAAGTTAACAAATTTAGCCTATGCTGTTCTAGTAGCATACTTAATATGCAATTGAAACAAACACCATGGCTTATGTTAGACATCCAATTTGTGTCCAACCTTCCATTTGACTTTGCAATTGTCTTTTCAGGATGTTCTACAAAATAAAAAGTAGAAATGCTCACATGAAGATCCATCGACAGCAGCAAGAGGACTGGAGAGAAAAACTACAAATACACCCAAACCAGCACCATAACCTGACCAGAGCACTGGTTCATCCAAACCAGCAAATCCTAAACCAGACACACCATCAAAATCACATCCTGACCCAAAACCTGATTCAGAATTTGGTTCAAACACAGACCCAGTTGGCTTTGCTTCAAAGCACAAAGACTCAGAGCTCATGCCCAACCAGTAGTGCCAGTTGCATGGCTCCCACCCAGAATCCACAGATTGTCTCCAAAGGTCCTCCCTTAGCCCTCCACACTGGACATCAGACATGGAGCGCCCTGCACAGTGTAGAAACTGGTGGCCTGTTTTATAACCGAGGATCGGTAAATGGACTCCATTTGAGCTTACAGGACAGTGTAAGTAAACCATGGACTGATACCCAATAATTGAGTTTCTGTACAGTCGTTTTACCTTTTCAATGCCATAAGAACTTTCATTACATGTTTCATGGCAGACTCATCTTCACAAATGAATTTAAGAAACTTTCATGTGAAAAAGGACACCAAAAGGCTTTGTAGGAAAGTTTTTATTTTGAAAATAAACTGCACAATCAGAAGACAATGCTTAAGATACAAGTTGATCAAATATCGCTCCAAATCTAAAAGTCTCCATTAGGTCCTGAAAAAGAAAGGCATTTAAACATGCATTTAAAATGCATACATGAACATGCATACACACAAATAAATGTAAATAAAGTTCACCTAATGACAAGCACGTCGGTCTACTGGCGAGCTCTATTGGGACGCACACGCACATATTCTTGCTTCATTGCAGGAGCTGCCTGATAAGTCTTCATAACAGTTTGTTTCTGCAGTTGCATGGGCTTAAACACCTGGGGAGGAACTGAAAATAGAAGATATTCAAGATTATTCTAGGCCTACATGGAGACCAAATGGCTCTCAGGTAGTCAAGCCAATTAACTTGCCCATCACAGGATCTTTGATTTGGCCAATTCCAGGCGTCTCAGCTCTGAACTTCCGGTCCACATAGAGGCTTTCAATACCATGTACTGGGTAAATGCACCTCACGGTTATCCTGAGGGAGGACAATTGCTCTGTGGTTAAGTTGGCTACTAATTGGTACTCACTAGGGTAATAAAATTACCTGTATGCAGCATCTCTTGTGATTACTGGCTTGCTGTCTGTGGAATACAGCTCATGAAAAATGATCTCGTTTTCATAAGTCACATACTGCTGATCAACCTGAATAGAAGAGGGGAAAATAATAAGTGAAGTCAAGTAACTTTCATATGCATGGGGTGGGGAAGACACATTTAACCGCACCTGAAATCTAGTGCCACAGGTGTTAAGACCAAAGGAGAACAGGACTCTGGACTCATCAGTTTCTTGAGGTCTACAGCTTGGGTCCAATAGTGTGGTTCGGGCAGGGTCTGCAGTAGGTACCGCTTTAGTGATATCGCTCACTACAGTCATCACACCCTCAGCAGAGCACACTACAAAAGGAAACAATTAAATTGAAAGTAAACCAGACTATTGTGGAAAGTGACCATTCCATCCCTAAACCTATCAAGCAAGCCAAAACTAGTTAATATGAGAATTGTGCTTTCTGGTGCCAATGCCATAAATTTGGATGAAACCAATAAGAACCAATGCATTACCCAAGAGCTCAGTGGTTTGGAAGAGACAGCATTTGCCTGAGGATTGCTCAATCTCCAGGGTTTTAGCATTTCTGGTGAGAAGTTCAAAAGTGCCATAGAACTGCTGCAGCGTAATATTCTACAACAGAGGGGTGTTCATTTCAGCAATTTGAATAAACATCACGACTTTCAACAGTTAGGCCCTACTAGTGGTTAACAAACCTCATAGAGGTATCCAATTGTAAATAGAGGGACATCCAAAATGAAGGTGTTGCTGTCATTGGACATGATGTAGCCACGCTCAGACACCAGCTGTTGGGTCAGCGGGTAGTGACCGATGACAATGTCCCACAAGTAATCGTACTCATGATAGGCTCTCATGAAGCGTATGCCATTGTTAGCACACATGCTTTCAAAGATGGGTGGGACTGTTGAGATCAAATTGAACACCTCAGGTGTATGGATTACACTATTGTCAAATGTTTAAAGTCTAAAGTTCCAACAGAAATGCAAAACCTCTTAAAATACTATGATTCTTACCGACGTCAAGAATTAAAGCACTCAGAGAGGAAAAGTAGTAATAGGGCTCCATTTGAGGAAGGATGTTCAGAGTCCACTTAATTTCCAAAGAGTACTCCAAAAGGCTCTCTCCAATATGCTGCAAGAAAGATAACTCAAATGCCAGACTTTGGGAAATCTTGTTTTTAAACACATGGGTCTGAAATCAGCTCCACTTAATCTTATTCAGAGCAAATTCTTGGAGCAGAGTTTTGTTTTTCCACAAACTTTTTGATGCCAATGACACCCTCAAAAGGGTCAAGGTAGCTAGGAGTCTGCATTTATATTAAGTAGCCACAAAAAAAAAAACCTGACCAAGAGAATGCGGACACCGAAAGCAAACTCACCTGCTTCACAACAAATTGGGCATCAAATGGCACCATAACGATGTACGCAAAAGTATTATTGTCTTGCGGGACTCTGGTGATTGAACATCCCATCTGCATGGCAGCTGACACGGAGAACTCCTGCCCATTCAGCTCCAGGGACACCAGCTCCACATCAAAAGGAATATTACCTAGGTAGACCGTGAAGACTCGTTCATCGGGTGTCGTTTCTGAAAGAGACCGTACAGTTGTAGTGAACTTGATCCTCACAGAGCAGCAATGATGCCCATTTAATATCCAACTCACGGTTAATTGAAAAGGGAATACGAGGAATTGCTGGAGTGGCCATTTGCTGGAACGCATTGTACTTTGTGTCCACACCATTCTGGTCCACAAGCGTTTGCTGGTAGGTCAGCTGGACGGTGTACAGCTCATGATACATACCTTCCATCACAAAGCTCTGTAGGCATATGAATATTTAACATTGGATGCTTAATTCAACATCATATAGGGACTGAACTTCACAAAACATACCTTTCTGGTCCCTCCCAAAGAAGCAAAGGGGATGCTACTGACAATGGCCCCTTCACTGAATGTCACAGAGTAGCCTCGGTCTAGCCAGTTCTGTTCATCTAGGAGGTTGCCATTAACTCCCATGCCTATGTACTCACTCCTTAACTCAGAAGGTGAAGCAACCAGAGGAGTCATTACTGCAGGGGTCCTCCATTGGAGTCTGTATCCATCAAAAAAGCCTTGATCTGAAATTGATTCATTAAAATCAAATATGGAACCTGAAAACAAAACTCCTGCAATATTGTTAAGATGTGCTGAATGTGTCCCTTTTACAATCCCAAATAATTAGTCACTGTTCTTAACAGAGTTAGTTGCTAAAAACTTAATTCAGTAATTAAACCCAATCATGCCCAGCCAAAGAAGAAAAATAAAATAAACGGGTTCACAGTTTGGAATTAAATGGCAAATGCTTAATAGTCAATGATTGGATATTGCAGTGATTAGGTTTCTAGTATGTTATATGGCAACAGTTGTGTGGCTTTAATTTCTTAACCATGTAGGAAAACATCATGGCCATATTCCGAGACGAAGTATGTCAAGATTAATCTGGCTCAAATTGTAGATTGGTGGCACCTCGGTTTCCAGACCTTAATTCCTTGAGTCTTTTGGGAAGTGCTGGAAGAGACTTTACAGAGTGCTTGACTCTTGCATCAATACAAAACCAAAATTTGATGCGCCTCTTGATAGAAACATCAGAACATTTCCATTTCCTATATTGGTCAAGATATTTTATTGACAACGCAAGAGTCCAGCACTCTCCTTGTAAAGTCTCCTTAATTGATTCTTCATGCTCCCCCCAACCACTCACAATTTGAGCCTGATCCTGAATCTTGACTTTGTCATCCTGGAATGTGTCCATGTCGTGTCTCACAACAGTGTGTAGCTTCATTTCTTAACAAATTTAAATCCAAAACGCAACTTTTTTGGCTGAGCAGTGTACATATTTGGTTCTTACCCAGTGAGCAGGAAGCAACCAGTTCAACCATGACGACCACCCAGTTCTGTCTAAAAAACACGGTGGCTTGGATCACTTCAACAGCAACACCACCGACCTGAAACCAGTTAAACAGTGATTCAATCACAAGGCAGTCCGAAATGGCTGTAAACGCTTGAGATCAGGTCACATGTGCCCATTCTGGGTTAAGTGGAAGTGACATTAACCATTTTGGTTATGTGGCATACCATTTTGACAGAAGCGTAAGGTTGTCCAAAGGTTGTCCGAAACACAAGTCTGCCAGGTGTGATCATTATGAAGTAGCCCAGAGCAGCAGCATCTTCAGTCGACATGACTTCAGACTGCTGTCCATCTTGTGTTAGCATCACCTGCCATGCCTCCACCGAACGTCGGGGCTTAAAGGGAAACAGTGCAGCCAAGACCATGGTTTCAAAGTGAATAATTAAACAATAGCTAGCCACTTACCACAGAGAAACCTTTAACACTGCCGGCTGTAGGGCAAAGAGGATCAGTGGTCACAGACACCTGGGTTGTGGAGGTGGAAAATAAATAAACAAATATAAAAGGGTGTAACAATATCCTCATGAAACAATTGCGATACTCCAAGACAAAAGGTTAACAATATTTACTGTTGATTAAAATGCTAAATTTGGTATGGAAATTAATAGGCTTGGTGCTGGTAACCCAATAGAGACACCAGAATACAAATATTCATGATTCTGAAGCTGAAAATACAAAATTATTTGACAAATATGCTTGATTCACTGAATAGATACATTTAAAATAATGTAGGCCACTTTTTACTCGTAACGAGACATTTGGCATTATCAGGACCCCCAAATATTCCCCCATTGCATTTATACATTATATACAGTAGTTTAATGTAGTACTGAAACTTGAAATGTTTTCATTTTGGGTGAACTTTACACAATACATAGTCACGATCCACGATACATATTGATGCATTTTTGTATTGCGATATATTGTGGCACGATATATTGTTACATGCCTAATATATAACGTCTCTCATACCTCCATGTAGTTCTCCTCACAAGTAATCTCTCTTGGAGAAAAAGGAGAAACCGAGCAAGTCTTGGAGACATTGAAAAATAATTCACCACCACGCTCATCTGTAATGATCACACCGAACATGAAGGAGAAGACCTCATCATTCTGGAGGAGATGAAAAAAAAAAGTCCAACTATCAATCGAAAGTTTGAGGTCAACAAGTGTTTCTGCAGTCTCTCATGATCATGTCTGCATTTGATCAAATACAGTAATATTGGGAAGTTACAAGGGTTTAACAGAAGCACCTAATTGCCTCAATACAGTAGATTGTTTAGTAAATAGAAACTCAATTATGTTATCTGAACTATACTAATCCAAGTTAATTTGACAAAAGATAAATGCAATAAATCATGAAAGTAATTCACAGTGTAGAGTTTATTTTAATAGGCCAAAAATTTCCAATGATGGCAAAGCTAATTTTCAGCAGCCATTACCCTAGTCTTTAATCTCTGAATAGGTTCAATTTAATTGAAACCTTTTTTTGTTGACCCCAACCATTTGGCCATTAGTGTAGGCCTAGATCACTGAAATAAGCATTATCCTAAAAGTGGTCCATCATTCGAGGTGTTCTGTACCTGATTGTCCGTGTGACAGGAGAAGTATGAGGCTCTGAGAATAGCACGACCCAACAGGGGATTGACAGAGTAAGTGTAACCACACCGAGCCCCATAGAGGTCTATAACAGGATACACACCTGTGGCATCTAAAAGACCCCCCCAAAAAAGAGAAACACAAACTATATTGCATTTATAGCGCTAAAAGCACATGCTAAAGGATGAAATGCAAACGCACCAACTGCCTCAAAGCGAGGCTCAACACCCGAGGGTGGTACGTCTACAGAGATGAACAGGGAGCGGTCCTTGCACTCAACCTCAATGGGAACTAGGAGCAAGACAAACAAAAAGACAATTTAAAGACAAGCAAACAGACATTAAACTCCTAATGATAGACGTCTCTTTAGAAGGCCATTACCTTGTGGCAGACTGGGGGACTGCTGGAACGAGCTTTTGAAGTCGTGTAGAGCAAAAGATACGGCACACAGGAAAAGCACCCCTCTAAAGAGGAAGAAACAAAGCCAAGTCCCGTTAGAATCACTTCACATACCAAGAAAAAGAGGCGTTTAAATAACAATTACCCTGAAACAAATCCAAAAGCCATAGCCACTGATCAACTGAGGTGTCTGCAGCGTGGTAGCTTAAACCACTAACAAAAACTGCATTAACACTAAATAACACTATCCTGACCCACACAGCTAAGAATAACAACATATGATTGCTGTCCAGATTTCAAATATGTTATGTTGATTGACTTGTTAGGACCTAGGTGTGTTGATTGGCTCCTTCAACAGCAGTTGCGCTTATTAGATAGAACATTAGTCATCATAATTAACAGCGGCTGCAGAACTTCCTGATTGGCTGTAAAGCTCCGCCCATCATCCAGAGCCAAAAAAAAAGCCATTTTTGTTTTATTTTAAAAAATGTTTTTAAAGTCCCCCTGCAGTCAATAACTCATATGTTATCACTAAAATTACGATTAAACGTTTTTCCTTGAAAAAAAAAAATTAAGATGATAATTTACAGTAGGCTATGTTACATATCGTCAAAAGTATGAATTACAGACCACAAAAGACATCCGACAGATTTAATTGTAGGCTACTGTGTTTCTTTGTTTGGAAAACGCTAGACTTCAATGCAATTTTGGAAGAAAAAAAAAAGCTGTATCCTACTCCGTTACATGTTGTAAGTCCTGCATTCAAGAGTCAAGAGAGGAAAAAAGACCAGACACATGTTTTGTCTGATTAATGACTGCAATTAAAGGTCTACACACATTAACAGCATACACAGTAACAGCATTACTGTTGTCATAAAACAAAAAAAATTCAGACAGATTTTTGCAGGCTGATATTTGTTGGCCTGTATAAAACATAAACACAATAGCCTAGAATAAAGTATGGATAAAGTCACTATAAAATGAGTAAATACACTGGAAAGTGATTTCTGTGAACTAATCAAGCAATTTTTCAAGAATTCTATGGAAAATAAATAGTGGGGAAATATGAATACATAAAATCTACAGCCCAGTGTTTAAATTACTTATTTAAATGACACTTCAAAGTTAGATTCATCAGTTCAAAATAGTATTTTATAAATTATAATAATTCACATCTTTCACTCAAAGTTATTCTTATTGGGAAGTTTCGGGACCTTTTCAGCAGTACAAAAAATAATAATAATAATTTCTCAACTAATTTAATAAAACTGCCAAAAGAAAAACTATTGACCAGTGTAATAATGTTCCTGTCCACAAGGTGGAAGCAAATGCATATAAAACATGTGCCAGGATATGATTTGGAGAGTCATCAACTGCAAAACATCTCAGAACCTGATAATAATCCTGAAAGAAATAGAGACAAAAAGTTATAACATAATAAATAACCGAGGTACTAAACAAAACATATAACACACGAAGTCAAGATACCAATAAAGTCAAATAGAGTTTTTTTTTCTATACAAATTGTCATAATTACTTGAGACATAATGTATTTTTTAACATATTTAATTATTGCAGGTTTGGGTAATATTCTGATGAGTTTGCATTTCACTGTTTTATTTATTTTGAGTAATACTGATTCTGTTTTGTTGCAAGTGAGATGAGTAAATGCTCACATTTAGTCTACAGCAACAATAACCATCATGTTCACACACACAACGCCTCTGCACTTACTCACGATTTCACTCAACATGGGGACAGAACAGTCAACACATGTGGACAAGTAACTTGCATTACTTAATTGAAAAAGTAACTAACTTTATTTCAAAAGTAATGTATTACTTGAAAAGGGTCATCTGATTACTTAACTCACGTTACTTGTAAAGCATTACTAATCCCAACACTGAATTATTCTTATTCCTCATTTCATCCCACATTATAACACTGTTTAATATGTTTTTAAACAAGATACAATTTTCATTTCATTAATAACAATAATCTAATTGGCAGCCTTTAACCACATAACCAGTGTATGATGGACTGCTAAACTGTCTTTTCTAAAAGTGACGTGACGTGTAGCCAAGTTTGGTGTCCCATATTTGTGCTCTGCATTTCACCTTTCCAAGTACACACACACACACACACACACACACACACAAACACACACACACACATGCCTTACTCAAGGGCACCTCAGTTGTGGGTAATGAACGTGGAAGAGGATAAAACACTGTTTATTCACTCCCCCACCTACATTTCCTGCCGGTACTGAGACTCAAACCCGCGACCTTCGAGTTACAAGTCCGGCTCTCTAGCCATTAGGCCACAACGGCACAAAAAAGGTGCATTGACGTCTGCAACTTTTTGTCTTTTCCTCCCATCTGAATCATACACTCACTCACAGCATGGCCGTCAGCACCCAACCACACATGTGACCTTGGATCACAAAACCAGTCACATGTCGCACGGGTATATTTGTGGCAATAGCCAACAATACATTATATGAGTCAAAATTATAGATTTTTCTTTTATGACAAAAACCATTATGATATTGAGTAAAGATCATGTTCCATGAAGATAAATATATAAAACATTTATTTTTGTGAGTGAATGCTGCACAATCGTGGACATAAATGGACAACTTTAAAGGTGATATTCTCAATGTTTTGATTTTTTTGCACTCTCAGAATTTCAAATAGTTGTATCTCGGCCAAATATTGTCCTATCCTAACAAACCAGCATTTATTCAGCTTTCAAATGATGTATAAATCTTAAAAAAAAAAAAAATTACACTTGTGAATGGTTTTGTGGTCCAGGGTCACATATCAGCATCCAACACTGCACCAGAAAAGAGATGTGCAAAGGTATAAGTATAAAAAAAACAAGAACAATTCACTCAAGGTCTGAACTCAGTGTTCAATGGTATAAACAATCTTTTGACCTGAAACCAAATTAATGAACTGACAACCTTCACCACTGTCTCCGGCTTTTATGAATCAGGGCGAAAATTAAATAAATATTCTACATGTGTATTGATATGAATGGAAACGTATATGAATGGGAAGATGTTGGCATAGAATCAATGGATTAAACAAGCTTTTCAGTGTCCTTGAATAGAGAGAGACATATTGTATTTCTCTTTTATAAAGATGGTCAGATGTCCACTAGTGAATTATATGAATTAATAAATACACAGTGGGTGGTTATTGCACTTTTTTGTATAAATTTCACACATCATCTCCTTATATCTGTATTAACTGGTGACACAGGAAAAGAACATGATGCCTCTGTCAGACAGAAAGTAAGGTCAGTTTCAAAACTGAAATCATCCGATGACCCTATAACGCTATGAAATGTGCGAATTTAGGAAGGTCCCCTCGTGTGAAAGAGGAAGAATAAATCACAAACTATAATGAGAAACAAAGATCTCATGCACGTCATATTTCTTATATTGCACTTCTTGTTCTGTGAAGAAGTGGCCAAAAGTGAAACGGGGACATTCAGGGTTGGGAGCACCCTTAAAGTTCAGGTCATTCAGGTTTGTATATGTATGTTTTTAAATGACTTGCTGTATTAGTTTTATTCTATGATTAGTCGTTTTTTTTTTTTTTTTGCCATTTTTAATTTTCACAATGAACAAAATAACAACAAGAAAGGTGCTACAAATACAGATCTTCCATTTGTTTCATACATTTGAGTGAGTTTTTATAACAAGTCCATTTCCACCATCGCATTTTACATTTATGTGCTTCCAGTCTCAGGTCATGGGTCATTTTTGATTAGTCGTTTAAAAAAAAAAAAAATGCTTATGCTATACTCTTAATGTGCAATACATATTTTCTGGAATCATGTTTTTTTTTTTTACTGTCCATATATAATAAACATGTAAACGTATCATTACATTGCTACAGTGTTTGTTATTATAAAGTAGAACAATGAATAAAATCCCTGATTAAAACAGAAAGTACATCATGTATTCTGTAGAATATTTGCAGTAGACAAAACACATTCCAGCGAGTCTCTTCTGGCAGCTTTGGGCGGCTGCTATTGTGTTCACTTCCTGTTGTGGGCAGCAGGTTGACATCACTGTGCTTGATATATGTGCAGTGAGTCATTTGTCTGTCGACTGTTGAATTAAGTCAACACAGAATCTAACAGCTACAGATTGTGACCTTTCAGCACATTAATCAAGGCTATTATTGATTCATGTGCTGAAAAAAAATATTGCCATTTTTTGATACACAGATGAATACAGCATGAAAATATGAAAGAACCCATCACTAACTAACTAACATCATTAACTAGGCAATTTCAGCTGTGCATGCGGAGACAGAAGATCCTGTGACAAGAAAGCACTGCTGTCTGTTTGTTGGTTTTAGAGCGGTTTATTTGGGCACTTGTTAGCTGGTCAGGCTTGGAGACCACCAGACCACCCATCTAAACCCCAGCTTAAAGGGATAGTTCACCCAAAAATGAAAATGTTGTCATTCATTTCTCACCCTCGTGAACACAAATGAAGACGTTTTTAACGAAATCTGAGCGATTTCTATCCCCTCCATTGACAGCTACACAACTACCACTTTGACGCTTCACAAAGTTCATAAAAAGATCATAAACTTATCCATGTGAATTGAGCGGTTTAGTCCACATTTTCTGAAGAGACTCAATCGCTTTATCCCTCAGGTTGTGTTCAAAACCCTATAACACTTCTGATCCCGGTCAAAAATGACCGGCCTATAAAATAGCTTATAAATCACTGGTTATATCAACAAACATTGGATTAAATCTTTTTGTCAACTTGTTTTCTTTCAAGTAGGACTGGTTTTGTATTTCTATTTACATCTGATTCATTTAGGCCTCATTTATCTGAGAGTAGGCATCTAATTTTTTCAGTAAAAAAAGCATTATTTTTGAATAACTTTTGAAATATTAAATAAACTATGGAAAAAATTGGCACTGTTGATCACACTAGTCTACTTTAATGTTTTCACCAGGAAGTTTGTTCTGAAATGCTTTTATTTTGTAAAACAAAAAAGGCAAAACTTGTGGTGTTTTGTAGGCCGGTCATTTTTGATCAGTTTACATTTGTTATAGGCCATAAGTAGGCTAGTAATGACCTGACAATGTGACTAAATGAAAATAATAACCTTGTACTGCTAAATTACAGTGTCGTAGGCTACCACAGAGCAAATGCAATCCATATATTTACTTTGGCCTAGTTCTTATAACTGAACACAAAACGGCAGTTGGCTATAAAATCCTGTGGCTATAATAATAAATTCCAGATTTTGCCTGTTGGTCATAAATGACTCTGCGCGTAAATCTGTGCACTGATGTAACCATGAATCTTTCCAACGTCATTGAGTATTCGTGCTAGATTAGATTTATCTCCTGTAATGGTATTTTAAACGTTACTCTCCAAAAATACATTAAAAGTATCTACACAGGAGGAGGTGATGTGATATTTTACGTTTTTCTTTGGGAGCACAACACGCAGAAGATCCCTTGGATGGATGGAAGCATCTGCACAATGATCAGCGCGAGAAATACGAAATAAGATCTGAATTCCTATACACCTGAACCCGTGGATGAAAAACATTATGAGAGATTATTGCTTGCATTATTAATTTCCAATGAAAGTGACACGATGTATAGTAGCCTAAGGGGGAGACAAAGAAGAGGATATGGAAATAGGCGTGACATGCAGTGTGCTTGCCGTAATTTGCCCAATGTTAATGCATCACATTTACAAGTGGTTTGATTGTCCATCGCGTGCATGTAAACATGAGTTCTGGTGTAAGTATACAAATGTGCTTGACATGCTTTTTTATGCTCAAACCTCTCGTTTTTGCGGTTAGATATTGCTTGACAGTCATAAACGGTGTTGCAAACGTCGTATTATAATGATGTGTCAGAAGAAAACATAATATGTAGGCTAAATGTGTAGGCTCATAGGCTAATTACAAGGGTTTTTAATTTTTTTCTCAACCCATCGCTGGCAATGACAGGCTTGGCTGCAGTTGCCTAGTAACGGAGCAACGAGCGATGTGCGCTTCACCAAATCCTGTTCATTCAGGATTAGAAGGTTAAAAAAAAGTGTGTATTGTGTACAATATAAGAACAACTAATTAGATAAACTGTTTGCTTTTTGTGACATATGCAGGAGGAACAAGAACACAGGACGAGACTCCAGCACTTCCTGTCCGAACTTGCAATATTGGGTTCTTTACAGGTGGGCTGGTACTGAAGTAGCCTAATAGCCTACTATCATTTCATAGATGAGTGAAGTTTATGAACAAACTGTGATGTTGGCTTGACAAAGCCTTTTCTGAAAGTTTTAAATAACTTAAAAAGCACATTGCAAATGTGTTGCTAGCATAATATAGCATGCTGTTAGCATGATTTAACGTTGCTAGCATGATTAGTATGTTGCTAGCATGAATTAACATGTTGCTAGCATTAATTAGCACGTTGCTAGCATTTTTAAACAGTTAATTTAATTCAGCATTTGTTGCTGACATGATTTAACATGTTACTAGCATGATTAACATTGTTAGCATGTTGCTATCATGATTTAACACGTTGTTAACATGTCTTTACATGTTGCTATCATGATTAGCATGTCACTATCATGTGGCTAGCATTAATTAGCATGTTTGTAAGCATCCAAGCATGAATTAACATGTTGTTAGCATGTTGCTAGCATTACTTAACAAGTTGTTAGTATGTTTTAGCATGCTGCTAAAGACCACATGTAGATGTCAAAGGACTGCATATAGCTACTATACGAATGTTTAGCACATTTCTAGCACGAATTAGCATGTTGCTAGCATGTTGTCCTAGGATTGTCATTAAGCTTTGCTATCTTAATTACTCGCTGCGTCCAAAATCAACCACTTCTCTACTGTATAGCATGTGAAAAACAGTACACCAACAGAGTAGTATGTCCGAATCCATAGTATTCGAAAAACGGTATGTAAAAAGTCCCCTGGTGACCTACTACTTCTGCATTCGCTGGACACTTTACTGTCCCATGAGGCCACATGAGAGGATTTATGAATGGAAGTGAAGTGACACAACTGGTAGCTGGTCACATGAAAATGACAACATGGCAGATGTAGTACGTCCAGATTACATTCATACTACACACACTCTATATAGAGCGTACTTTTTTAAGTTGCGAATCTCCTATTCAAATGCAGTACCTACTCAAGTATGTGATTTCAGATGCAGCGTACAAGTCTTATTGTGCAAAAGTCTTGACCCCCTTAATGAGAGTCTATGGGACTTTTCATAGTTTGATCATCTGCTTAACGGAAATCGTAAATTGGATCAGTTAGAAAAGATACAGCATACCAAGTCTGCAATCTCTAGGATGAGATACTGTTTAAATTTAGTCTCAGAAGAAGAAGAAAAAATGTCTTGCCACTGTTTTCACAGTCTTTTATGTCTGTCTGTCTGTCTGTCTGTCTGTAGGGCTTCCATTATTTCCAGCCCTGGCTAAGAGGGAGAGAGGAACTTCTGTTGACCGTAGTCAACGATGACTCGGTAGGGTCTTTGTTAATCTGTTTATCTCTCTTTATTTTCTCTCAGACAGTCTTTATATCCAAAAGTTTAAGATGTTTGGAGACGTTAAAGGGATAGTTCACCCCAAAATGAAAGTGCTGTCATTAATTACTCCCCCCCTCAAGTCATTTTAAACCCATAAGACATTCGTTCATCTTCGTAACAAATAAAGATAAAGAGATTTCTGTCCCTCCATTGACAGCTACGCAACTGACACTTTGACACTTCATTAAGTTCATAAAGAGATCGTAAAACTAATCCATATGAATTGAGCGGTTTAGTTAAACATTTCTGAAGAGACTCGATCGCTTTATATGATGAACTGATTGAATTTAGGCTTTTATTCACATATAAACACTGATCAGCAAACATAAACAGAAGAAGTGATGTGTAACATGGGAATGAACATCATTGGTTCTCGCACGTCAAGCGAACATGCTTGAGCTTCCGTTTACCACAAATGATGTGTGAGTTGATGAATGTTTATGTGAATAAAAGTCTAAATTCAATCTGTTAGGCCGTGTGTCCACCAAAGCGTTTTTAGCCAGCTGAAAACGCAAAGCTATGTGCGCTTGAGAGCGTTTTGACAGCGCAATTTTTCTTAAGTTGGGCATCGATTAATCGTGATTAATTGCATCCAAATTAAAAGTTTGTGTTTAAATAATAATAATAAATATATGTATGTGTACTGTGTATAATTATTTTGTATACATAAATACACACATATGCATATATATATTTAAGAACTCATTCCATGTATATATTTATACATAATTTATATTATATATAAATATAAATCTTTTATAATTTATACATAAATAAAAAAAATTTCTTAAATATATACATCCATTTGTGTGTATTTATATATACAAAATAATTATACACAGTACACATACATATATCATTTAAACACAAACTTTTATTTTGGATGCGATTAATTGCGATTAATCGTTGCCCATCCCTACCACACTTTGTTGCTATGATACAGAATATCCGTTGGTCGGTGTGGTATTAGTCCCACCCCTCCTCCACTGTGATTGGTTGGTTGGGTAAAAAGTGACAGTGATGACAGTTTTACCCAAAGGCGACCAGTAAAAAACACCAAACGCTCATCGCTTCAGCGTGAAAAAGACGCTCAGTGCCTCATTACGCTCATGGCGTTTTAAAAACGCGCCGCTCCCATTGAAAACAATGGAAAAAACACGCCAGCCGTGTGAAAAAACGCTTTGGTTTCAGAAAGTTTAGACTAAACCGCTCAATTCATATGAGTGGTAGTTGCGTAGCTGTCAATGGAGGGACAGAAATCTCTCAGATTTCATCAAAAAGATCTTCATTTGTGTTTCGAAGATGACGACGACATGAGGGTGAGAAATTAGTGACAGAAGTTTCATTTTTGGGTGACCTATCCCTTTAAATCATCCGTTCTAGCGCAGCTACAAATCTATAAACACATACTAGTATATCCCTGGAAACAACTGCTGCAGCATCTGATGGCTACGTCTTTCTTTACTCACAGCGATGGCGTTCTCCTGGGTTTGCTGTGTCTGTGGCCTCCACCTTCACCAGCTCGACCTGCAGTAGCAGTTACAGTCTGGACAGCGATTACGCCAGCTCACCTTTAGCAGGAGAAGAACCACTTCCACAGCCCGAACACCAGACACCAGAGGCCACACAGCAACAGACTCCCAGCAGGTGGAGAGGAAATATCCTTCGACTCGCTCCAGCAATTATAAACCAAGTGCTGTAAATCCATTCTTTTCATTATTCACTTATAGGGATGTTGATTCTCATCTTCTCCCAGCCTCACCGAGTGAGAAAGAGATCGCCGTTCCTGTGAGTATCGTTTCAGATTCACAGACTTCAAGGGCCAAGGTCAAATTCACAGATTAAGAACATTACTAATCTTAAAATACACTGGGAAATTGATTAGAGAAGACATAAAGATGAAATACAATATACAGGTGAAACTCTAAAAATGTGAATATCGTGCAAAAGTTCAGTATTTATTTCAGTAATTCAACTTAAAAGGTGAAACTAATATATTATATCGACTCATTACATGCAAAGTGAGATATTTCAAGCCTTTATTTGTTACAATTTTGATGATTATGGCTCACAGCTTATGAAAATTAAAAATTAGAATATTGTGAAAAGGTTTTTATAAGCCATTAGCAATTTATAAAATTAACTTTTGCATGAGATTAAAAATGTTTCGAGTTTCACCTGTAGGTTGCGTAGTGCTCCCTTGTATTTTCCCTTTGACTTTTCTTTAAGATATCAAGACAACATTTCTGATTGTCTAGCAGTAGTCAAGGGTCTCAAAAGAGTTTTTCTCTCATTGCAGGAAATGAACTGCACCCTGTTCCTGTTAGCCGGCTATGCCAAGTATGGGCAACCTTATGCCTGGATTAGATCCAACCACGAGCGCCTAGTAAACGTTGGAGGAACTGATACGCTAGTCAAGGATACACCAATGAAACTTAAGTCCATCACAGACTGGGTTTCAACATCCCAAGGTTTTAAGATCAACTTTTATTGGCCATAATATCATTATTTATAGTATATACACCATTTCTTTATGTTCCTGGCTCAAGGTTTAGAAACTTTTAAAAGGTTAAAGATTATGTATGAATAAATGCACATATGGCTTACTTTAGTGGCTTATGGTGGTTGTACAAACAAATAGTTGTGTGTTACCATAATACTTATTAACGCCCCAGCAAACATCTTGGCTTTAACTAAAATTGAGCAAAATAACTGAACTGTACGCTTAGCTTACAACAACGATGTACTAAACACGGAAACGTTTTTCCTTTGTGTTTTTCTGTGTACAGACCACAACGTTGTCAAAACGATCCCCGTTCACACGGATCCATTAACTAAAAACGCTGTAGTATTATTATTAAATAGTTTTATTAATAAGATTAATTAATAAAAAAAATTATTCCTCCCAGAATCGGAATTGGATCGGATCGTGAGGTGCCTAAAGATTACCACCACTACTATACAATGATGTATTGCTTGTCTTTGTTGAATAATACCAAAGATAAACAGCTTAAAAAATAATCGCATATTAAATCGCAATATTGGTTTAAAAAAAATCGCAATTTGATTATTTTCCAGATTCATTCAGCCCTTATTCAAATACTTGCACTTTGAAACGCATAAGAAGTTTTTAGTTGAAAACTGTGTTGTGTAAACGGCCCCTGGTTATAATGAAGTTTTACTTTTCAACTAAAAACGTAAAACTTTTATATGCGTTTTGGCCGTTCATTTACTTTACAACAGTGTTTTTGGGGCCTAAAAATGCACATTTTTGAAAATTGATTTCTAAGTGCAAGTTTTTTTAAACGATACCGTTATCATCTCTGTGTAAACCACAAAAATGCGAATTTGTGAAAACATTGACACACGCATGAGTATAAAGTGTTCAGTCTATAGATGTGTACGTGTTTCTTTACAAAGTGTCATTGCCAACCACTGGCCTAGCATGAATGATACACCGTTTTTAGTCGTTTTCGCAGTTCCGTGTGAACGTCAAGTCACCTTTATTTACATAACACTTTATACAATACAGATTGTTTCAAAGCAGCTTTAAAGTGATAACAGGAAAATTATTCAATGATGAAAACACTTCATTTCGGCTGTACATCTTCAAACACTGTCTTTGTTCAGCTGAAGTCAGTTCAGTGTTGATTCAGTTACGTTTTAAAGATCAATTATTACATTTGTTTATTTCATCTAAAAAAGCACTTCTACAGAAACCAGTGAAGTCATTGTCCAGCTCAGTTCAGTTCTCATCCTATATACTCAGTACAGTCAGATCAATAATATTGTTGAATATTAAGTGTTGAAAATACGCCCAATGGAAACACGTAATTTTCGCAAAAACTCACAGTTATCGCAAAAAAGCTTTTACGCTCGCATGAGGTAGTTTTTCAGTCAATTAAAAAAATAAATATTTCGCAAAACTGCAATGGAAACAGTTTTTGCGCATTTACAGGTCACCTGGCGTAGATGGCGCGGTGTGTTCGGACAGAATACGAGATCGAGTTCTTTATTAAATTCATAAAAGACAAAATAATTACAGGAATACTGGACTCTAAACCTCAAAGAAATGCCACAACCAAGACCTCGAAGCAGATTTGAGGGAGAAACACCCAGAAACTCCTCATATGTCTCAAGTATAATGGTCTTTCCTTGCCATTAATGATTAGATAACACACGTACGCCTCCTTCGATTAATAATAATGGCTAGTGTGGCGGCTGCTATATATATATATAAACCTACCAACATTCGTTGCCATGATTTTTGGAAAGATTATCGCTAGAGGGAAAAATTATATTTTAGACGCATTACATCGGTTAATGGAAACGCGTCATTTCGCAATCGTTTTTTATCGACATTTAGAAAAAATCACTAAAGTTTTGCGCAAATCTGTAATGGAAACGTGCCTATTATTGGCAAGAAACCCAAACTCATCAGGTGACAGAATGGAGGAAAAACCTTGGGAGAAACCAGGCTCAGTTCTCCTGGCCAACGAACGAACAATGTGTGGACAAGATTGTGATCGTCGGATTGACAGATTGTGGTCTTCTGTACGCGAAAAACATAGTTATCGTGTAAACGTACCCTTAGAGGAGCCTTACATAACACACTAAACATGTCTCTGCCCTGCAGGAACTCATGTATGGGACGTAGTGAGTGAGTTGGTGGGACTGTGCACCATGCCGCCTCCAGACAACCCCTTCTCTCTGGACATGCGCTACCTCCAAACCCTGTCCCTCCCAGAGCGCTTCCTGGCCACCGGGGCGCTCCTGAATTTCCTGGAGATGATTGTGGTTCAGGGAAGCCGAGAGGAACCGTTCTATGATCTGGGTGAGAACAGAGCTTGAATTTCTTTGAAAGATTGGAGTCCGGGAAATCAGGATCCAAACATTTTGAAAGCTCTTTTGTCCTTGTGCTCACAAGATAAGGGGTGTAAGAAAAACAATAAAAAACAGTCTGATTCATACTATTGTAAGGCCTGCCCAATCATGTATAGTGTTGTATGATAATTGTTCACATTAAACCATATAGACTTTTGGGTGAATTTCAGGCGATCTCAGCATGAGAGAGCAAATGAATACAATACTGATTGACTCAAGTGTGAATGTGTCTTGGATGGGAATGCTAATTTCGCAAGAGAGAGTTCAAATGTTAATTTGTTTTCTCAGAGAGTGTCTCTCTCTTCCAGTTCGTCCAGTTTCTCCAGTCGCACAATACATCCTGTGTCTGATATCTAATGTATTCATCTAATCACTAATGTATTCTGTAATCACTTTCTTTTCTCCTAGAGCCACAGCTTTTTCCAGTTTGTGTAAAACAGGCCTAAGGCTAGTTTTTTTTCTTCTTCTTCTTCTGGTATGTTTCTTAGTTGTGGCAGAGTTGGTGCCATTGAGACGACTTCATTTCCAAAGCCTCTCTGAGTTCCAGAAGTTTCAAGGCAGTGACGGGTTTCACAGGACTTCAAGTCACTTAGCCGACGAATGAGAACTGATGGTTCAAAATACAACGACATGCATGAGTTTTCAATTCCAGAGGATTTTAACAATTAACTCCAAACATCCCAAACAGTTACGAGTTAAACCATGAACTAATACAGTATGTTTTGTTCTTTATTTTTTTTGATACTAAAGAAACATTCATTTATGTGTAAACAAAGAGGGTTAATAATGACAGCTTTAGCCCCATGACTTTAAGCTCCTAAATGTGAGCCATGGCATGTTTTTGTGAACCACAGCATGTATATGTCTTTGAGAAGTTATGAAATCAGACCAGGAGTATTTTAATCCCTCGCATTAAAAGATTTGCGCCCCATGACTTAAGAAACTTTAAGGATGTAGTCTGTCCTGGAAGTCAAGGAAAACACTGGCTTTTTAGGAGCCATTTACACAACACCGTTTTCTACAAAAAACGGAAAACTTTTTATGCTTTTGGCCGACAACAGCGTTTTGGGGGCCGGAAAATGCAAACTTTTCAAAACAGGTGTGTAAGTGCAGGTTTTTGAAAACACTACTGTTATAGTCAACGAATTTGTGATTGTGAATTCGTGGGTTAGTGTTTCTTTACAAAGTGACATTGCCAATAACTGACATGACATGCAGAATACAGCGTTTTTAGTCGTTTTCATAAACAGGGATCGTTTTGACAACATTGTTGTCTGTACGCAAAAAAAAACGCAAAAGAAAAACATTCCTGTTTTAAGTTGTCATGTAAACGTACCCTTAGAAGTTCTTGGTGTCTTCACTATTAACTCTTTCCCTTCCATTGACGGAAATTTCCATAATTTATGAGACAGCTCTTCCAGCTTTCCATGTTTTCACTGTTATATGTTAGGGGGCGCTATTGTGCATCTAACTGAAAGAGGACTGAATCTCCTGATCAAAACACATGTGAAGAAGCAGCAGAAACTAGCGATAGCATATGTAAGCAGATGCATATGTAAAATAACATGATCATCAACATTAAACAGATATAATTAAAAACTGCCTAATGTTACCGAATGAAATGTCGACCCAGGACTGTTGGACTGTGAAGCTTTGGGGGTGTTGACGGACTCGGATCTACTTCATCGGTGTTTTGATCATCGTTCTGAATCCGATCTGGACGTAGTCTTTGACAAAAACTGTTTTTTCTCAGCTTTTTGCGCAAGATGTTGCTTTTTTTAATGAAACTCGCATTCAAATGTTGATAAAAAAAGAATACATTAAGCTAGAATAAAACTACTTTTTTAAAGCAGAGGCTCTGTTCTTTCTTTTGATAAATTGCATGGTCAGATATTCATACAACAAAATATTCTGGGAGCAATGACATTTTTGTGAAAATTATCAAAAATGCTGGCAGTAGCTGGCAGCCTTTTTTTTTTTTTTTTAAATGCTGGCAGGGAAAGTGTTAAAAATAAATGTTCCAAAAGGTTTTCACAGCGACGTCATGAAAAATATTCCCACTATTAAAGTCCACATGATATCAAAATTGACCATATTTACTTTGTTTGCCTAAATTAATCGTTTTGTGGTAAACTAATCATCCATGCAAGTCAATCCACACACACACACAAAAAAATTGGCTTCGTAATCTTTAATCAAAATCTGAAAATGCGGTCCATCAACTGTCTGGTCACCAACATTCTTCAAAATATCTTCTGTGTTCAACAGAAGAAAGAAACTCAAACGGGTTTGAAACAACTTGAGGGAGAGTAAATGATGACAGAATTAAAATTTTTGGGTGAACTGTCCCTTTAAGAGCCTTCTGTGCAATGAAAAGGTTCCATGGATGTTAAAGGTTCTTCATGTAACCA
Source organism: Phoxinus phoxinus (assembly GCF_949152265.1). NCBI lineage: Eukaryota > Metazoa > Chordata > Actinopteri > Cypriniformes > Leuciscidae > Phoxinus > Phoxinus phoxinus. The sequence goes on from NC_136877.1 coordinate 46,743,402, forward strand.
TCAATGCCAATAAAGAACCTTTATTTTTAAAGAGTATTTTGTCTGTTTAATAAGTGAATAAAATACAAGACACAAATGTTTCATGTATAAAAAGTTTAATATTCCATAAAATACATTTAATATTTAAATAGGTACACGCAAATAGTTTTAAAATAAGGTACAAGAACATTCATAGAACATTAAAACACCTCATAAAGCAGACAGAACAGATCCAACAACAGACCTGAAGTCTTTGTAGTGCCAGATATGGTTTAATACAACTTTAAATAAAATCCATAAGGATAAAACAGGACAGAAAAAAAAAAAATCCTTTGACGTAATTGCCCTAACGCATCAGGCACAATGTTTAATACCATGAGGCACTGACTGTATACTACCGTGATATATGATGCAATGCTCAGTAAGCATATGTAACGGTGTGAAGGAAAGTGCTAGACAATCTTTGTACTAGGAAAACTTGGTTGTTCCAGTCATGCGAAGCAGAGCGTCCTTGTTTAAAATAGTTATGCAACCAGGCCAGTTAAAAATGCTTCCTTGCGCTTCATAACTACAGTACATGCAACTGCAGTGCAACGATGCCGCTTTTCCAAGGACATGACTCTATGCAAACATACCTTTGAATCAGTCAGCATTCTGATGTCATAAGCGGCTGCCTAGAGACCGTTGGCTTTTTTTCCCCTTTTTTAAAGAAAAATGGGCTGATGTTGTAAAAACTTGCAGTTACAGAGAGAGAGAGAAAAAAGAAAAAAAGAAAAAAGGGGATTATGGCCTCAAAAACTACTGCATTGAGAAAATACTTCTCATTTTCAAAGTAATACCATTACCTCTACACTTCATTGTCTGTTGGGAATTACCGTAGAAGCTACGCTTCAAGTTCAAAGTTTGAATGACTCAAGCTATGAATAAAAATGGCAAACTGAGGTAGAACCCGGCAAAGCATGATATGGCTATAAGACAAGACCACCAGAAACAAAAATCTCAGTACCTCCGTCTTTCCAATGCCAAATTACAACCAGTCCTGATGCCAAGTAAATATGCAGTAAATAATTCACCATGAATGATAGAGGATATGAATTCAATGTCATTAGTAACACCGTGTAGAGATTTGGCCATATGAAAAAGAGCATTTGGAAGCATACAGTAGTGTAGGATAAAAAGCTGATTGTCTTTACCATAAAAAGCATTACTTCCATTGTGCATTTGGGATAGAAACACTTTTAAAATACTGACGATCTGATCGTGCTACTGTTTACCATCATGCATCCACCCACTTTCCACACGGATCCTCTCTTCATACCTCGAATACAAACAAAAAACGCTCTCTTTGCTCATCAGTCACATTAACAAACTACCCAGACATGTACACGGAGGAGGAGACTGACTAGAAACACTCAACTCTGTGATACATACACGGCTTTAAAACTAGATACCAGTTCAGTGCAGATGAACAGCTTTGGTTTTTTGTCTCTTAGTCCTTAAGCAAACAGAGATAAGATGACTGAATCCATCAACTTCCTAAACCACAAATAAGTATCTCTGGAAACCTATAGTTTATCACTTTGGTTAATTGGCAACCTCAAATGTGTTAGCTGTTCAGACACAGACTCGGCACAAGCTTGAGTTGCAAACTCTTATCAAAGCTCAAAAGTTCCACCAGTTGTAGGTGTGGTTGTCCTTTTCCTCACATTCAATTGTGGAAATTTCCAGGCATCACAAAATTAAACTCCAGGGTGTGGCGGGCACTCTCAATGCCAGTTGTCACTGGCAGAACCTCTTCTGGTGATGGCACGGAGAGGACTGTGGGACACCGACCCCCTCTTCTTCCAACGGACTGCAACACAAAACAAAACACAGTTAAAACTTTGAAATGGAAACTAAAAAGAACATTGAGGAAATTAGAACTTTACAAGATTCTACTGGAAACCCTAACGCTCAAAATTAATTAATTGGTTTGAGTAGGACAAACTTAAATTAAACTAATTAGTTCAGTCAAATTAACTTTTATGAGTATTTAGCACTTTCTTTTTCTTTCAAGTTCACAGAACTGATATATTTTAAGTAAACTGAATGGTTTCATTGTTTTGAGTTTTATGAAATGATTTTAAATTTAGACAAACTTAAGTTTAACTGAAACGGCTGGGATGTCTATTTCCCAGCATGCTTTGCCGATGGCACTCGAAAGGGAGAGTAAATGCCAAAAATAAGTGTAATATAATGTTTTTTTTTTGTGTAAGATTAATCTTAAGTGGGGGATTTAGTATTGATTAATGTTTTGTTATGCTAATTTGGAAGAATTTCTGTTAATGTTGGTTTTAGGATAGTTACCATCATGGTGACAAGTGGTGCGTGCAGTTTGATTTGAGAGCAAATAATACTTTTTAAAGCTAACTAAGTTTATACTAATAAAAGTGTTCACATTGAGATTACATGAACGTTTTAAGTTAATTGTATGAATAAATGTACTCAAACATTTCAAGTTAAGAACAATTCAAATGTATAAATGCAAAATAAAAATCTGCTAGTTCTGCTTACTTAAACTTTGAATTTCATAACTTAAAAAATTTGAGGCAATTGATTGCCTTAAATGTTTTGAGTTCTGCCAACTTATTCGGGTTTACAGAAGTTCTCAACTCTGGCTCTCGAGATCCACTGTCCTGCTCCAAACCTAATCAAACACACCTGAACAAGCGAATCAAGGAGCAAGTTAGATCAGGGTTAGAGCAAAACTGCAGGAAAAATTAATTTCAAGGGGCAGTGTTGAGATCGATAGATTGTTTTATTCTAAGGCTATTTTAATGCCCAAATTAAAATGACAAAAATACAATTATCATATAAATACAATAAAACCAAGCAAATAAACTAGTAATGTTAGATTTTGAAAAATCCAAAACCTTTTCAGGCATAATCTTACTTAAGTCCTTAAGTGAAATAACTTCATAAAAGAGCATTCTACTTGTATTATACTCAGGACAGTCCAATAAATTATGTTTAACAGAGAGGGGATACAGTTGGGTCTTCACCTTTAAGCAAAAAAACACGTGTCAAACTTGTATGACCTATCTGACACTTGATCAGATCTAGTTTTAAGTGATTAAAAGTCTGTTTGAAATGGCCAGAGTTGAGAAGAGAACCCTGGTCCCAGTGCTTGTACTCCTCATTGCACTCATTAACATTAATGCATTTGGCAGATGCTTCCATCCCAAGTGACTTGCATTGCATTCAAGGCACACATTTGATCAGTTCATGCATTCCCTGGGAATTGAACCCATGACCTAGGCATTGCTAGCACCATGATGTTTGAGCTACATACTCAGTTCCTGGAGAGCCACTGTCCTGCAGAGTTTAGCTCCCAACCTTAAACACTCCTAAACTACCAATTAAAAATCTTCAGGATTGTTAGAAACTTCCAGGAAGGCGTTTCGGAGCGGTTTGGAGCTACCCCTCTGCAGGACAGTGGCACATGTGAGCTACAGGAATCTTGCACTCATCAGTCTTCACTTTGTCCCTCTTCAACTCACCTTTTCCCAAACTGGCTGGCAATGTTGACCCTCTGGGTGCTGTGGGCGTACCGGGCATCTCCGGCTCTTTAGTGATCCCGTCCCCCTGCGGTAAGGTGGCGCATCCACCCTGCCAGTCATTGAGCGCTCGCTGAAACGACCTCGCTAGGCAGGCGGTCATGTCCTTTGCCCTTTCTGCCCGACTGCACCAGAACACTCTGCATTGCAGTTGCTGACCGGGCTGCCGGCAGATGTAAAGAAACACATTGGGTCTGGCCGTGTGCGAGGCGCAGTACGCGATGTCCTGCAAGTAAGTCTTAGTGAGCTGCCTTCCGGTGCTCAGTTCTTTAACTTCAACGTATCGGGGCCGCACTACCAGGGCGTGGTCCTTAGAAAGCTTCCCGGGGGCCCCGTCTAGCAGTCGATCGATGGCTTCCTCCGCCTGTTCTAAGTCCAGGGAGAAGATCTTTTTGGTGCCGAGGTAGTGCACCTTGAAGAGGGGATCGCCGTGAGAGAGGCTCTCCGTACGGTCCCGACGGAAACGCCGACGCAGAGCCGCCGGTGAGTTCTTTAGAGTTTGCATCAGATGGAAAGAGGCCAGAGCCATCGTGGGAGAAGATAAAAGCGGAGCTTTTTTGGAGTCACAGGGATCCTTCTCCTGCTTATCCAGTAAGCCTCCCAGTGTGGCGCAGCAGAGTATATCCTTGAGATCTGAAACAGAGGAAGAGAAAGATACTCATCAAATCACAACACGACTCGAAAACACATTAAACAACGCATGTATGATTGAAATGGTCTTTTTTCTTTACCCAAAAGAGACATTTACTCAAGTGTGGTCTAAGTGTTACTTTTCATTACCAGGTTTTTCCACACAATATTTACATGTTTAAGTACAAAAATGACCCAGAACATTATGTTCTTTTGTTGCAAGCAGACTGCAACTATCTGTGAGCTTTTCATGGAAAAATGGTCACAAAGTTTCAGTCTTCTAGGATCAGTTTCAGTCAAGCATTAACACACACGTGTGCATTGTGTCCTCCTGCATGCAGCACAGGAGCTTCAAATATTAAACAGGCCACATTTGCGTCTAGCAAGAGTGGAAGAACGTCTGCGAGTCATCCGAGACACTTTGCTGGAAAAAAGACGTTAATGAACCTGTGTGTGTGTGTGTGTGCGAGAGAGTGGGGGGACATCGAGAAGGTACTTTCCACTTCAATTTAGCAGCTTCACACCATGTTGAAGGGGCTTAAAGGGATAGTTCACTTTAAAATAAAAATTCTGTCATCATTTACTCACCCTCAAGTTGTTTCAAACCTGTACTAGTTTATTTCTTCTGCTGAACACAAAGAAAGATATTTTGAAGAATGTCGGTAACCAAAAAGTAGACTGTACCCATTGACTTCCATAGTAGGAAAAAAAAAATACTATGGAAGTCAATGGGTACAGACTACTGTTTGGTTACCGACATTCTTCAAAATATCTTTCTTTGTGTTCAGCAGAAGAAATAAATTAATACAGGTTTGAAACAACTTGAGGGTGAGTAAATGATGACAGAATTTTAATTTTAAAGTGAACTATCCCTTTAATACGATTTTGTTAATGTTTAGATGAGTAGGGATGGACAAATAAAAAATATAAAAACTGCCCAAAACTGATAAGCCACTAATTATCACTTTTTATCACCTTTATCACCTAATTATCACCTTATGGCTGATAATTGCAAAATTACCAACATTAAAATGTATAAATACAAACTAAAAGTTAGTTTAGGCATCAGAACATTCAATAAATATTCATTTTGAGATTGGCTAAAGTGTCATTAAATTTGTGTTTTTAAAGATTACTGTTAGTGTTAAATCACAGCACATGTAATCTAAATGTAAAAACAGGAAATGAGCATCCACATACATATCTAAATACGGTCCGATACTGATGAATACATTTCTAATATTGGTTGATAATCAATATGGTACTAATATATATCATGCATCCCAAGTTTCTGACCAAAAGCTCAAGAAGTTCCCATTTACTTAGTATGTAGAAACATGCACACCACCCATTTCAAACATGTACTTTAACAAAACCCTTGAGGGCCTCATTATGTCAAGTCCAAATGCATGGACGGGTGTTTAAGTTCCACCTTGCAGAAATTATGTAACACTTGAAGCATTTTTTTTCCCCCATTGTCTTGTGCTCCAGAAAACAAGCCTCACTTTTATTCCCGCATTGTGTTGGCCATGTGGCCGATACCATTGTGCTGCACTTTTTTTTCTCTGCTGTCTTTTTCCTGGCCCATTATTTGAGCATTCCCAGAGGCTTGTGATGTTGGTCACCACTCAGACGTCCAACTGTTTTTAGCTCTGATGCCTATTGAGGAGAGACTTTCTACAGGAAACAGCTTTAGACGACATCCCGCAACCTTCAAAATATTTCTTGTCCCAAAGACAATGGCGTGTAGCGTGTCATGTAAGGAATGCCAACACAACAAATAACCTAGACTGATTTGTTCTAGAAGCAACAAGACGCATACAGTAGTACACACACCTGTAAGGACCTCTCAGTTAGCCAACCTTTGTAAACATCTGACCCAGAATGAGATTTGTGAACGATGTCTGAAATGGCACCTTTTTTTTTTTAGTTCACTATATTTGAATAACTATATTTTTGTCTGTGATGTTGCCTCATTTGTTGTCAAGAGACACTCAGACCATGTTCTCACATGATAAGGACGTTCATAGTCAAATACAGTAGACAACTAGACGTAGATGTAAAGTAATTCAGATTGTTATCTTCTAGTTGCAGCTATTAATAGAGATGAGCTTTTTTAAACATGCTGTGGTCAACAGGAAGGAAAAACACAGCTTTAAAAGTCTGTATTGAACTTTAGTCAGGGATTCACTGTGGTCATCCACAAGCCTTGAAGAGTTGATTATTACAAATCGGTGAATCATGTTGTTAGGGGGGTTTTTTTGCAGTTTTTTTTTTTTTTTTAAATAACGGATGCCAATGCTGATATTGCTGGCCTACTAGGGAAAAACTGCAAAAAAATCCACTTACATTTCTTCCAGCCTGGTTTTACTGTGGTTGGTTCTGATCATGTAACATATTTATAAAATTGAATAGTAATTGAGTCTGACAGACTCCATCCATTAGGCTACTGCATAAAGACGAATAAAAAAATGGTCAACTACGGGACCAGTAGCTACGTTTCATTGGTTTAGGCTGAAAGATCTTAAACTAATACTCTATAAGGATGACAGAACAAAAAAAACTCATGCGCACAAATAAAGTTTCTTAAACAATTCGGTAAAAAAAACTCACCTTTCATGCACTCTTCGCTTTTGGTCCGGCACAGATAAATCATGCGTCCTCCGCAAACAGCTGAATGGCAAGTAGACGTCCACTCCAAACCTCGCACTTTTTGTCACCTCGTAAACCGGTTTTCACTAAAATCTAAATTTTAGCAGTAGGGACGCTTCACGATACACTGAAACCAACGCGCTATTGTACAATGTCTGGATTGGATATGAAACGAGGCAAACGCATGTTCTCCTGGCGTGGGCCGCGCGGCTCTGCTTACCTCACTCTGCGCGCTCTGACAAACCGAATGATGCAGGCGCGCGTCGCTGCGCTGTATTTGAGCGGCGTGTATTTGGCACGCCTCCGCGCCGCGGGGAGATGTGAGGCAACCACGAGGAGACGGAGTTAACGAGTGCTGGAAGAAGTGTACGAGGAGGGAGAGGGTGTGTGGGCAAAGTTCAGCCCTGAAGAAAGCGTCAGCGATGTACCCAAAAATAAGATTCACCAGGGACAACGACCCTGGTGACTTTTGGTTTGGTGGAGTGAGAAAATGAATATGTAAATGCTCAAGAACAGATAACATCGAAATATGACGAACTTGTAAGTACACAGACTGATAAGGGAACACTACACCTGCATGCTATATTTAGTAGGCTACTTTTGCTTTTTTTTTGACTGGTTTGTGCTTACCTGCACATACAGGGGGATAGGCCTACACTGTGGTAGAGGTGTATAAAATATAAATTATTGATACAACATTCAGTGTGTAGCTTATTTGGTATTATCTTTTAAATGTATGGTCAAATTTAAATTTAAATGCCTATATTTGACTCTTTATTAGACAGCTGACAAGCTTTTTACACTTGTTTTAAAAATATATAGTTGGTTAGTTAAGGTTGTTGTAACACTTTCTAAGGGTACGTTTACACAACAACAATGTAGGCTACTAAACATTTAAGTTTTTCCTTTGCATTTTTCATGTAGGCCTACAGATGACAACACAAATGATAAACACCCGTTAACACAGATCCACAAAAACAAGTAACGCTGTATCGCTTGCCTGGCCAGTAGTTGGCGATGTCACGTTGTATAGAAACACTACCCGCCTAAAGACTGAACATGTAATGTGCATCACCGTTTTCACAAATTTGCGTTTTTGTCATTTACACAGAGACGATAATGGTATCATATTCAAAAACGTTCTCAAAAGTTGTTGTATAAATGAACGGCCAAAACATAAAAAGGTTTTAATTTTTTAAAACGTGTCGTGTAAACGGCCCTAATTTCACTTTTATGGACCCACAAAGATTGCACAAAATGTGACAGTATAGACATTCAAAGCAAATGACACTCAAATTAATTCAGCAAATGAACACCAATGCATAGCAAACAAACAACCTTCAAATGGTTAAGTAGTGGGGTGAGTAATTGAAATGTTAATGATCATGGGCCATCAATACCACGGTTGCATTTATATTCTCAAATGCTTTGAGAGATGATGCATGGAGATTGCTATCTATTGCTGTTGTGCCAGAGCAAGACACTTAACCTCAGAGAGGGGTGAACTTTTTCAGAAATTATGTCCCTTAACAGCGTCTTTCCCATTGCAACCAAAGCCTTCACACTGTGCAGCCCCCTCAAACTGCTACACACCATTTACCAAATTGGCTGTAATTTGTTTGTACTCATCTCTACTGCACTGCTAGTTATGCTTTGCTCTGTCAGTGATGTGTTTATAGTACTTTTCTAGTTTGATTGTAATATATGATTTTATTTGATCTGTTTATCTCTTTCTATTCCACTGCACATTATTGAATTTCCACCAGCCTGGTTCAGTGAAATTGGGAATCTTGTCTCCTAAATAGTGAATCTCTGATTTAAAAAAGAAAAGAAGTGAAATAGAGTCCACAAATAACGAAGATTGGATGTCATATATCTTAGAAGATTTAAAAATTTGTATGTTTTACTGGTTTTCTGGGTTTTTCAGTAGAGTAAGTGAACGTGAATTGAGTTAATTCATGCCATGTGTTTAGACTGAACACCGAAAGGAACACTGAGCCCCTGTGTAATCAGCAAATGGGAGGCTTGGGGGACACACCCACCAAAGTACCTTTGGTAGCACAGCAGTGCTATTATACAACTGCCAATGACGCCACACAACCCCCCCCCCCCCCCCCCCCCCCCAACAACACAAACACACACACACACCGAATGCATAATGAGTCCAACACATTCAGTACAAACACACTGTCTTTCATGTAAACCTCAACGTGAAAAACAGTGTGCCAGGTTCATTGCACAGTGCCAAAGCAGGAATGACTGAACAATTGTCACGGGTAAATCTCTTGACGTAAACCACTTCATGTTTTTGCCAGTAGGATGGCAAATTGACATGAACAAGTAGGGCAACATACGTGCAAAAAATAATATTATATAAATGCAATATAAACACTGCTGTATAAAAAGAAATACAACCATTTCTGGATAAAACTGTCTTATCTGTGATCTTTTTGGTTATATCTTTGATCTTAATCTAATGTCCATCAAGTTGTGTTGTTATTTTTAGGGGTGGGGTTGCTATTTGTGGAGCCTGAGAACTTCAGGGAAGCAAAACATAAAAACTATTAGCTGTTTTCTTTCTTCAACTCAACATCTTAGTAATCAGAGCAACCACCCACTTCTCTCTGAAAACCTCCATATCTTATCTCACAGGCCTCAACTAAAGCTTTCCAACAAAAACAAGAAAATCTCAAAAAGCAGACAGTGCCTGCTCTAAATAGGGGACATGTTTAATTGCCTAAAATGTGATTTGGGCTTTTTCTCTAAGCAGGTAGCCAATTACCATGTTTTAACCAGGGGTCCGTTTCCCGAATCATCGTTAGCCAGCTATGGTCACAAGTTCCCGAACCATATATAGTTCTTACGAGTCTGTGTTTCGATGAACATTTGCAAACAGCATCGCAAAGTTGTGTGGTTGGAACGACAGCTCTCATCCTGTGGTTAGTTTCTTGTTTACATGACGTGGACTTAATAAATCCTTATTTTGAGCAAAATAAGCTAGCTGACATTCAGTACAACTTATATATTTTATTTCGAATACATACAAATGTCAATTACGTCACTTCGATTTAACACATACTACAGTATATCAAGAGATTTAAAGCACTGTTTTTGAAGAGTGTGCATGTGCGTACATACTCAAGTAATAAAGCAAAATAACCGAGAAAATGAGATTTAGTCCTCAAAAGCCATGTCCATAATTTATAGCAAAAAAAAATCTGCCATTAATTAGATAAAATTTGCGACAATACGGTTTCGGGAAACAGTCGTGACTAGCTAGTTGATTTCTTTAACGATGCATCGTACAATGGTTGCTATCATTATAGTTATCGTTCTTGTTGTGAACGGGCTTTAATGATAAAGATATAACACTAAAATAGTCCACGCCACACTCAGGTCATCAGCCGAATCCGGGAGGACAGATGCTCCATCTATCGCCCCTCAATGGGAACCTCCCTATATAAGGTATATGTCGTAGATATTGCAGCGAACCGCGCTCCTATGGCTGGCCAATCAGATTGGAGAAATGACTTGGATGTCAAGTTTCTCAGAGGGGCCAGGAGGCTGAATCTGCTTTGCACCTCTGTCCGCAATCCCGAGGGCAATTCAAGGCCCCCTTTTCAAGCCGCTCACAACAACCAACCTTCAGCCTCTTTTGCTAAAGAGCGCCTTTCTTCTAGCTTTGGCATTGGTCGAGCAAGTTTGCGACTTGCAGGCACTTTCAGTGGACGTATCTTGCCTCAAGTTTGGGCCTAATGACAGTAAAGCCGTCCTTATACCAAGAAGAGGCTGTGTGCCTAAGGTGGTTTCCACACCCTTCAGAGTTAGTAGGCTCTCTGCTCTCCCTTCCACTGAGGATGAGCATGCGCCACACCCACATTGCCCAGTTCAGGGCCCCAGGGTGTACATTGAGCGTTATAGCCACGCTCTAGGACGCTCAAAGGGGCTTCCAGTTACAAAGCAGAGGCTTTCTCGATGGACAGTGGCTGGATAGCTCTGACCGACAAGTCCTTGAGTTTGCAGTGCCCTATATGAGTAAGGGCCCACTCCATCAGGGGAATGGCCTCCTCTTGGGTTTGGTCTAGCGGAGTGTCCATTGCTGACATTTGTGTGGCGGTTGGCTGGTCCTTGCCATCAAACTTTGCCAGGTTTAACCTCCTGGACGTTCCTGCTCTTCAGGCACGGATATTAGGGACTTTAAGCTGCAGCTGCTGGTGGAACGGCAACGACAGCCGGAAGTAACCGATTAACTGCCGTGGCTAAAGAGTGCAAAAATCACTAAGCAACAGTAAAGAGTATGGCGCAGGGGATAAAATCATTTGACAAAATACAAATAAAGAAAGTGATTTTAAAAAGCAGGAGAGGGTTGCTTTGGGCCTTTAATGATATACATAAACAATTACAATGCCACATACCATAAAACAACATTAACTTTCTTAATCTTTCACGTAGTAACGACTATACGGGAAATCAGCTGTTCTCGCGTAGCAGACGGTCACAGTAGAACGTTGCGAAGTAGCAGTTAAAGTCGCGCATGCGCAATCGAACGCCAGAGTGCCGTTGCCGTCCCACCGGAGGCTGTTGCCTAAAGTCCCCATTGTCTGCTAGCCAGTCCCCAACCGCTGGGGTCTTACTTCTGGTGGCGTCATGCCTTACGGGCTTCGCCCCTAGACCCGAGACCATCTTACTGGACAAACTTTAAAGTCTCACTATAATTCTCGTTCCAGTTATCTCAGGAGCCGAGGTTACATTAGTAACCGAAATGTTATCATTATAGTTATCTTGGTGTGAACGGGGCTTAAGGGTGCTTTGATATTTCAGTTTGCTATGCTTAAGTTGAAGTGGTTTAACCTGTTTAACATGAACGTCTTGAGTTTCACAGTGCTTATTTATTAACGTGCACAAATACATTCTTCTGCATGGTGGAGAGTCATGATGCTGATTCATAATTACAAATATGATTCAAATGCGACAGTGAGAGATGTACATAATTTATGCTTGTGGTATTTGATTTGGAAAGACTCCTAATATGCTTATAACAGTCGATGTACATTATTGTTAACTTATGTCTGTTTAGTGACGTTATAAATCACTTTTTCAAAGGGCTGTAAAATAAGACTGAGAGTTGGGGTTAAGAGATGTTGGATATTTTCATATGAAACACAGAGACATTTCATTAGTACTGGACTTTGTCTGCTGTAGCAGATTCAGAGACAGCTGCGTGCTGAATATTTATGTGTGACCTCTGACTGGTGCTAAATTTAGTTAAAGTGAGCGAGCCATAAACAGCATTATTAGATTAGTTGTGACAATTTATACAGCATCTCCCACGTAACACGCTTTGAGTTCACAACGTATCCACTGTATGTATGGAGTTTTAACATTAGGACAGCGTCAATCTAATTGCTAATATACTTCTTATTTATGAGTCTTCCTTTTTAATCAAACATGACAAATACCTTGCTAGATTTATCTGACTAAACAACACTTCACACGTGCAGAAACATAATATTCTAAGCATGAGCTTCTTGTTTATCTTTTTTATATATGGGATTGTATATTGCACTTCTAGTTTCAACTGTATTGCTTTTTATTCATTCAAAGCTCTCTTTCTTTTATATGCTTTGAAAACAAAAAACAAGTCAATAAAATTAATTCACGTTCAATGCCTTGTTTTCCTGTTAGATTAATGTTTTGTTTAATTTTTATTAGAATTTGAACCATTTACATTAATGTAACCTACAACGATTACTCAAATACATGTTTAAGGAATGATAAGAAAACATAAAGGACAAAAACGTTGTCAATGTAAATTAATATAAACCTCAGAGTTATTTTAGGGGTCGTTTACACGACACCATTTTCAACTAAAAATTTTGTTTCAATACATATAATTCAATAAATATATATCATTTTTTTTAATATGCGTTTTGGCCATTAATTTACACAACAACGGCTTTTTTGGGGCCTTTTGAAAATGATATTATTATAGGGAGTTTGTGAAAACGGTGACATCATGTGCATGTGTATCACGTGTTCAGTCTGTAGGCGAGTAGTTTCTTAAAAAACACAAAGGAAAATCTTTTCCGTTTATAGTACATTGATGTCATTCTGTTAAAATCTGGTCAATCAACTTGAATTACACTGTGAAACAATCAGGCAAATAATAGGCCTCAATTTTGTGTTCTTGTTTTTTTCTTAAGAAAATTTCTTCAAATGTGCATAGCAGTGCTAACACAGCACTCGCACTATCCAAAATAATCCCCTCAATGTTCTTCCTTGTTGGCGTGAGTAGGTGTGTGTGCACACTGTCCATGAGTGCCTCTACTCATAGTCTTCTGGATGTGTAAATAACACATGTACTAGAAAATGTGCATGTTTGTTTTGGCTGCAAACACACCCTGAAGAGCAGCTATTTCTGCTCAGGAATACTGGAGGTCAGTTTAGTGTGGACAAGACGAGTCCATGATAAAATAAGGTTGTACCTATAGCAGATGTAGTTTAGGTGAGGAAAAATCAAACATTTCTGAATGGCTCACTCACTCACTGAAGCGGTTAATGTCTAACAAAATATGAAGTCTTGCGCTGGACGGCCCAGCACGAGTCACTGTATGTCACATGACTAATGCGTCTGGACGCTGACGGCCAACGTTTATTTCCTCACTCGGATACGGCAGCGATGACCAACAGTTGTTCTTCTCCTAATATGGGAAAGAGGGACGTTAAGTCCTGTACACTGAATAACAGATTTCCCCCCTTTTCCTCACTCTTGAATTCTCTTGCGGCTCAGTTGCATCAGCTAGATCATGAGCTCATTTCCCTTTTTTATCTGATCTAGCGAATATATATATATATATATATATATATATATATATATATATATATATATATAAAACAAACAGAAGACAACTGGCTATTAAATAACTTGGTTAATTGTGCAATTCAACTGTAATACTGTCCAGCTAGTAGTGATTTTACATGAATGTCAGGGGTTTTCAATCGATTCTACAGTACTAATATTTATATGACCATTCTGGTGTGAGAGCTACATATTTTTATGTATAAAGACCATGTAAAATATTATGTAAAATATAAAGTTTCTTAGTTTTGTTTTGTTTCTGTTATGTTACTGGTTTTTATACTCCGTACTGTACTATTTGATGTAATATTCATTGTTTTATTAAAATCTTTTTTTATCTTTTTATTCAAAGTATTTATTTAGTATGATAATAAATTTTTAGATTTTATATTTCTATTTATTTTTTATTATATATATATATATAGGCCTATTTTATATATATATTATAAATAAATAAATAAAAAAAATATATATATAGCCTATATATATATATTTAGTTTAGAGAAAAACAGTGTAATAAATAAAATGTAAAAATGTATGTATATATATATATATATAAATATATATAAAAAAAAAATATATATATATAATATATATATTTATTTATATATATATATATATATATATATAAAAAAATATATATTTACATTTTTACATTTTATTTATTACACTGTTTTTCTCTAAACTTCTCCACGGACCAACATTTACCTCGAGGAGTCCCTGGATGCCAGTTTGAAAATATTATTTTATTATTATCATGTATTTTAATTAAATTGGCTCTTGATTTTTTTTATTCTTTTTTTATTGCTGTTTTAAGCATGTTTATTTAAGCATGTTTAATCAGGCCACATTTAAACTAATGAAAGCAGCCCAAAAAAGATACTATAGTAGCAGTAAAAGAATGTCATCACGTCACAGACTAAACAGGAAAGGAAGACGGTTTCCTGCCAGCACAAGATCAAGAGGAGAATGCATTATATAGTATAGGCTGCGAGCAGACCTTCAGATTGTGTTATTTTGGGTGTAGATTGTTATTTGTGCACTGTTTACATTTTGTTTGCACTGACTGTTAAATACAGCTAAATGTCTTTCACTGTTTGGATCAATCGCATTCAACATAAAGGTTCTTGCATCCTATGTGAAGAGTGACTGTGCCTCTGTTCTTCCATCTGGTGCTCTTTATGAGGTGTGTATAAAAGGACTTGGGCTACTGGTTGTGACGTCAGGGCCGTTATTTTTCCATGAATGCATGAGTTTTCTAAGCGCTGTAGTTAGAAGTGTTAATGTCAATTATATAATGGTTCTTGGCGCTGTACTGGTAGCTAATGAGCCTATATGCCTGGGCACCATGTGGCGTAAAGGAAAAAGTTGCGTTTGCTCTTTCATGTCGCCACACATTCAACATTTTCGTACATCTGTTGATCCCAGGTCCTCTTTACAGTCAGTGATGTCCTTGGCATTTCGGGCACAAACTGAGATGTTCAGTTTGTGAAACATAATATATATATTTATACACATAATATATATATATATATATATATATGTATCTCATAATATATATGAGATGTTCAGTTTGTAGTCCTAAAACCCAGAAGAGAATGAACTTTTTCCACTGTTTTTTTTTTTAAATCCTAACCATAACTTTCTGAAATTTACTATGGATTTATGAGGAAATGATAGGTCTGTGGTTAACATTACTTGAAGAGAATTTAATATTTTGTTTATTAATTACACCACAAGTTATACCACAAGTGTGTATTTTGAAGCTAGTTTTTGTTTTTTTTACATAAGTTGCACGTTAGTTCCTAAATACGGAGCTCCAAAGGGGACGTGGTGGTGGAAAAAAATATGAGATGGGAGGAAAAATAATAAGTCAATGTTTTTGCGTTTGCTCACAAAACTTTTGTGTTCTTTCCAAGTGAACGCAGTTTCTCGGGGAACACAACACATTTGCAAGAGATTTTTCTTCCCATCTAATTTTTTCTTCTTTTTCACCATGTCTCTTTAGGGGCTCCGTACTAAAGACTTCAACTATACACAAGAATATCGTATTTACGAGTTGAACGCACATGAATGCCACGACAAAGTCATAAATACTAGTGGGAAGCTCAGGATTTCATTTGAACCCTGATCTTTAGGAGTTAGGGGGCATGTCAGTGAGAAACATGGCAGAATACCATCATTTTAAAAGCAATTTAGCTATTTATATATAGGCTATATATATACTGGTCATGCCATATATATATATATATATATATATATATATATATATATATATATATATATATATATATATATATATATATATGGGTCATTCCAGAATTGCGGGTACATTTCAAGTAGAGAAAGAAAACAAAAAATAGGATTTTTTTTTTTTGTGTCACTTTTTTTTTTTCATAGAATGCACTTTAAATTCAACATTTTCTATATTAGCTGATCTTAAACTTGTAAGATTTAAAATATTAATACTGAACATCAATGTACTAACAGAAAAAGCCTGTCAACTCTGTTATAGACTAATCAAATATATACAGTTAACAAATAACAGAGTTGACATGTGCTTTAGCTCAAAATGCTAACCTTTCGCCATATAGGCCTAATCGTTTTTAAAAAAGTGACTGAGAGATTCACTGCAATATCACAATAACAGATTTGACAAATAATGAATCTACTATTGGTGTATCCTAAACATTTTGTACAAATTAATTAGAGAAAAATAATGACATGCCTCACTGCTTTCCAGAGTTACCCGCCAGAGGAAGTGACATCACTTGGTGCAAGTCACATGCTTCTTCTACAAATGCTATTAGTTATTTTTTAATAACTAATATAACAGAGGTAACAGAGTTGACCAGAAAGTAGGGAGTCTAGGGACAGACACAAAATCATTTTTTTATTAATTAAATCACAAATAATACAGAAAATATATATTATGCAATTGTTTATATAACTTAATAGAGTAAACTCAAAAAATATTAAAAAATTAGACTTAATTATTTCATGATAATTCAAGTTGAATGTATGCATCAGGAGGCAGAGACAGTCTTAATAGATGGAGTGGGAGTCTTTTTTAGTTAATATTTCTCATTAAAAATCATTCCTAAACATAAAGCATTATTTTTAGTGATAGTTTAATATAATTTGTGTTATTATTCAAAACTGATTCAAATAGGCTACGTTTTTTTTATATATATATTTTTTTATATAAGGTTTTTCTGGGAGTCTCGACATGTACGGTGTACCCCCAATTCTAGAATGACTCACACATATATATATAGCCTACATATATATATATATGCATGCTAAGTATAGGCTATAGCCTACACAATTTGTCATCATCCCATTTGCTCATCCAGTGGTGTATCTCTATATGTAGGCTAATATACTACAGAATATCATTGAGTTGAGTAGGCTATTAGAATAGAAAAATCTTAGAATAGGCTACCAGACAATATAGCAACATTTTCAGAAAAAAATGGGCTATATGTATTTCTGACGGAAACAGAAATGTCTATTTACTTAGCTTATATCAGAAACCCACGCGCGCTCATCCCGACTGGACAGAAGCGCGCGCAGTCATGCGGTCGGATCATTCACGACGTCATCATCTGAAGACCATGAGTCGCTGATGGAAAACGGCAGCTTTTCCCCTCGCTTGCGTTAGTCAGCCTCAGACAACGGTTCAGTCAGCAGCGCCCATTACTTCAACACTGACTGGACCTGTTTTGAGTGGCACGAGGCCAGTTTCTGAGAGCGAAATCGGAATATAACTGTTCAAATGAAAGCATCCCCACCCTGTCTAAGTAATGCATGAGCCAACGAATCTATATTTAGCAGCATATACAAACTCTGAAAATACAGTTTACACCCCTGAGTTGAACAGCGACTTTGTGGTGTGGGATGTGTGGTCCTATTGATTGCAGGCCTTAAATTTAATGAGCTAATACATAATAATGAATGAAAAAGCTCAAGGAAAGCTATTATCATATTATGAGCTGGTTATATGCAATATAACTCTGCATTTAGAATATGCTTGTAAAAGTCAATATGATTCACTTTGGGATATTTTATAGATATATTTATGTTGTTATATAGGCTAAACTGTTCAGTCACGTAATACATAGTCTATACTTTATTTACAGTATAGGGTAATAAATAACCTGAGAATGAAAGGCATTTGAGTTTACATGCATTACAGTTTCTGATAGTTGCATCAGATATAATGTATTTGAAATAATCAATAGGTCACCAAGTCTATCTTAATGAATGTTGGCCAACTGGTGTACATTTGGAAGACTTTTGTAAAAAAAAAAAAAAAAATGTTCTCCTTTCCTTATGTTTTGTTCAAGGTTATTCCAGCTTTATATTGGTTGAATATGTGTCATATTTGAATGATTCATGAAAGAATGTGTGAGGTAGAAATAGTTTGGTCACTACATCAGCACAAGTTAATCATTAAACCACAGTAAACAGTGATATTACACAGTACCACAGTAGTCGATTGTCGAGTTCACGCGCATAGGTTTAGTTACCTATGATCACGCGTGTGAACTCGACAATCGACTACTGTGGAGTTCGACCGAAAACAGGAACTAAATACAGGTCTGTGCGCTTGTTGAATTAACATCATTTTTGTTCATATCTTTCACATCTAATGCAGTCAGATTCACCGTGTTCACTCTGAAGGAATCACTCAACATGGCTGGGCACTTGTAATGACACATCAAGGATGATAAGAGAAATACAAGCAGGTTTAAAATTTGCCCCATTCAAGTCAATAGGGTGCACATTTTTTAAATAGGATAACACGGTGTGGCAACACCGATTTTTGTCGTTGTTCTCTGCATTGACAGCACTCCAAATTTACTAAAAATTGAGCTCAATGTTAAAATTGACCGGAGTTCTCCTTTAAAGGCCCACTGAAGTGCCTCGAAACACGCAGCATTATTGAGTGTGTTGACGTAATTTCCACTGAAACAGGAAGAGAGGGCGGGACATATCAAACAACTTCACCCCTTTAAAAAAACATAGCCATTATAGTGTTTAGTTTATATCACAGCTCGACCACAGCTAATGAGCTCAGTAAAGCAGACGTTTCCTCCTAATCTCCTCCATATGGCTTTAAAATGTAGCATTCTGTGCAGAATTCAAATGGGTCCGATATGGTTTTGTGGCACGTATGATCCGCTCTGCGCTATCGTGTCTCTGGACCGGATCTGTGGCGGTTCACGTGACATTAACGAGAAACCAGACTCCCTATATTACGGCCTATATGTGCCATTCACCATATAGAAAATAGTAAATGTGTGAACAAGTGACAGAATTTAGCCACAGCTTCAGCGTCTATTTATAATGTAGGGGGCGGAGATTCAGGTTCTAGAGAGCATTTGATTGGACAGAAAATCTGATGAGAATCTGAAGTGCAGAGTGATGCCATACAAATCATTGATTTTGAGAATGAGAGACTTAAGTTTTGAATGCTTATATCTTCTTAAAGCGAATTCTGTCATTATTTTGGAGCACACTCGCTTATAGATAACAGTTGGCTAAGGATATCATACTAAAAGTGGGGACTTTAAATCAGCTGTCATGAGTCAGCTTTGGCTCCAATGTTTCTGTGGAACAATCCTTCAAGCAACCCAGCTAGAATTTTTTTGTTCTAAAACTGTTCTGAGAACATTATCTTGAAATGTTATAATAATGTTTTCAGCGGGTAGTTTTATTTTAGTTCCCAGAATGTTCTTGTAAAAGGTAGGAAAACATTCTCTAAAAACATTCTAAAAATGTTTAATGATAACATTGTTGGAACATTATTCCCTAATGTTCTTATAACATTTTTAGCGGGTAGTTTTATTTAAGTTCCCAGAATGTTCTCCTAAAAGGTAGGAAAACATTCTTAAAAAACATTATAAAAATGTTTAATGATAACATTGTTGGAACATTATTCCCTAATGTTCTTATAACATTTTTAGCGGGTAGTTTTATTTAAGTTCCCAGAATGTTCTCCTAAAAGGTAGGAAAACATTCTTTAAAAACATTATAAAAATGTTTAATGATAACATTGTTGGAACATTATTCCCTAATGTTCTTATAACATTTTTAGCGGGTAGTTTTATTTAAGTTCCCAGAATGTTCTTGTAAAAGGTAGGAAAACATTCTCTAAAAACATTCTAAAAATGTTTAATGATAACATTGTTGGAACATTATTCCCTAATGTTCTTATAACATTTTTAGCGGGTAGTTTTATTTAAGTTCCCAGAATGTTCTCCTAAAAGGTAGGAAAACATTCTTTAAAAACATTATAAAAATGTTTAATGATAACATTGTTGGAACATTATTCCCTAATGTTCTTATAACATTTTTAGCGGGTAGTTTTATTTAAGTTCCCAGAATGTTCTCCTAAAAGGTAGGATAACATTCTCTAAGAACACCCTAAAAATGTTTAATGATAACATTGTTGGAACATTATTCCCTAATGTTCTTATAACATTTTCATTGAGTAGTTTTATTAAAGTTTCCAGAATGTTCTCCTAAAAGGTGGGATAACATTCTCTAAGAACACCATAAAAATGTTTTGTGATGACCTTCTATAAAGGTTTAATCATAACATTTTTAGAACATTATCCCTTTACATTCTCATAAAGTTTTTAGCAGGAAGTTTTATTTTTATTCTTAGAATGTTCTTCTAAAAGTTAGGATAACATTCTCTAAAAATACTCCTAAAAATACTACTTAACATTCTTGTAAAGTTTTTAGTGGGAAGTTTTACTTTTGTTCCCAAAATGTTCTCTTAAACATAAAAAATGCTTAGCAATAACATTGTTAAAACATACAATTTTATTAATCTCAAAAATAAAACACAAAAATCTAACAGGTTTATGAATGGCATCCACATAAATTATTAGAAGTTCTGCGTACAGTAGATGCCCAACATTACATGAAGAACTCCGTAAAGTCCAATGTGCAATCACACGTCTTGACTGCTTGTTGCTCAGAGCGCTCATCATCAGTCTTTGCTGGTTCTTGCAGAAAAATAATAGAGTCATCTGCATTAATAGGTGTTCTACTGTTCTTCTCTTCTTGTTTTTCAGCTGCTCTCCCAGTTAGCAGAATTGAGCTCCTTTCTCTGTGTGCATGGTAGAGTTTTTCCTCATAGCCTATAAAAGATCATGCAACAGTGTAAACAGAAATAATACAAATACATATTACATATTAAGAACACAAGCAATATTGACTTTAATATTGACCGTTTTTTCATATTAAACTATGTTATTCCCTTAACTAAGACGAGTTGATACATACCTCTCTCGTCTCAGTGCGTGCACTTAATCGCTCTGGCGCGCCGCGACACTTCGATACCACAGTTCATTCAATAGGGGCCAAGCAGAGAAGCTACCAAACACCTCCACGTTTTCCCTATTTAAATACAGTTACTCGAGTAGTGTAATTCAACCTAGGACGGTGACGCAAAACAAAACGTTGCGCTTTTCTAAGCGTGTAAAGTGGATAACTATATTGTATGGCGGAATACCATAGCAAGTGCTTGGGAGCACTTCGACTTGGCGCAGTACACGCTTAGAAAAACGCAACGTTTTGTTTTGCGTCACTGTCCTAGGTCGAATTACACTACTCGAGTAACTGTATTTAAATAAGGAAAACGTGGAGGTGTTTGGTAGCTTCTCTGCTTGACCCCTATTGAATGAACTGTGGTATCGCACAATCTGCACGTTAAATGTGAGCTACTGTCTGTTCATATGAAAGCTTGTTTCCGGCATGGAATACAATTTTTTTTAAAGGTAATTGCGACTCACAATTCAAACTTTTTTTTCTCAGAAGTGCGAGATAAACTCACAATTGGCTGTTTGAAAGTCAGAATCACAGGATAAATTAGTAAAACCTGAGAAAAAAAAGCAATTCTGGCTTCTTTTTTTTTTGCTGTCTTTTCTCAGAATTGTGAGATATAAAGGTACAATTGCAAGTTATCAAGTCCAATAGGCCCTTATCTCATTTCCTGATTTTGGAACATTCAAAATCGCCAAGCAGTGCACTCACTTCCGGTGGTTACTTAGTTACACCTTTAGATGAAAAGTAGGTCAGTAAACTTAAATAAAATTGCGATATAGACCAGTGTCTGTCAATATTAAACCGCATAAAGACCCAGTGTTTCCTCTAGGATTTTTGCCAGCTGTGGTGGCAGGCCCATTTCCCCAGGGGGAGGGGGCGTCACCCATGCGTGATATTTCCATGGGCCACGCCCCCTTGCCCCAGGTGTTTAAACCTCCCCTAAGTATTATAATTAGGGATGGGTATCGATTCAGATGTTCCGATTCGATTTCAATTTGCAAGCTCTCAATTCGATTCAATTTCGATTCTCGATTCCACTCAATGAATATACTGTAGATTTAACACAAAACCTATATTTATAAAAAAGAACAGTGAACATAAGTTTACGAGTGGTTAATTAATAAAAAGAAATTAAGAGCCAGTATATTAAACTCTTATTATTTTAGGTACACTTGGGTACATTAAAACAGCATATATCAAATGCATACAATGAATAGACAGGATTTGATGCAAGATGAAAAATTGATTATTGAAAAAGTCAGAACAGTCTCATGCCTTGATCAAACAGGATCAGGTTATTTTATGTTTAAGATAAAACAAACATAAAATCTCACTGCATTAGAATAACATGGAGGCTGCAAGCCTATGAAGTGTAGGAAAACTAATACTGGCTTTTGGGTGATATATAAATAAATATGGGGGAAAAAAATCGATTCATAGCCTTTGAGAATCGATATTGAATTAACCACAATTTAAAAAACGATTAATCGAAAAATTGTTTTTCTAGTTATAATATGAAAGGTTCCAATTTACAGCGGCAATGCGATTATGCGCATCCCGTGCGCCGAATGATGCACTTGAAGCAACTCGAAGTCACAGCGTGCAGCGCTTCGCATTGAAAAGTGTTAGCAGAGTACACAGACAACACACGAAATACTGTTTCACAACTACCAGTCTCTCTGACTGGCACACTTTATTTAAAAGCACAAAGCGAAGAGATATTTGATGCTTACTGTATTATATCTATGCAACCGTTTATTTAGCCTTTTCTTTTAACAGTTTTAAATTTCAGTTACAGTGCGCATGAAGAACAATTCGAATTCAGAGTGCTCAGTGCTGTAATCTAACAGAACTAACGCAATAAACTCCAGTAACAGTAAGATAAAGTAATTTTATGCAAACCATAGACCTTTATCTACAAATAAAGTATAATAATGTGAACATTGATCTTGGAGAGTGTCATCGTGTTACTCGTAACCGAAGGTGACGCGATGTTTGAGTTCTGAATGGAGAATGACTGAGGAGAGATGAGTTTTCATTAACTTTAACTTAACGACTTCAATATTATTTTTTACCTCACATTATGCTATCGAATGACTTTAGAAGTCTTGGAATATAGTGCACGAAAACTTTATGGTGCTTTACAATGTTGTTTATGCCTTTAGTGGGGCTTAACAATAACACAATAGTATGCACAATATCGGAGCTCACTGAGAAGCTGCAGCCGTGGCGGGAGGATTTTTGGTGTGGCGGCCCACCACGGCAGAATGAATGTAGCGGAAACACTGAGACCATTTAAATAGGAATCGTGCATGTTCTGTGTCTCTGTGAATGAATGGCACAGACGCGCTGTTTCATTTACCACACACACACTGAGGCACGCATGACGCTTGCAATGTTTTTAGCCTATATGAGGACATTAATGCACTTCATCAATACAGCCGCTCTGAGAGTCACTTCAGCAGCATTTTAGCTTCATTTGAGAAAAACGATCATCATATCATAAAACACAGAGAGACTCAAAGGTCTACACGGCAATCCGTCAAAATAAAAGTTTGGTTTAACCTTTGAAGAAAGTTTTGCTTAAATCATCACATTTTAAATAATTGGTTATAGCAATTTAATTAAACCATTAAAATGGAATCAAGAAAACAAAACAAAAAATAACTTTTGGGAGATGCGAGAGCGAAGTAGTCCAGTGATAATTAAAAGACAGCCATGGTTAATGCAATTTGCAAAACTTGCAATTTGCCGTTTAGTTACTGTTGCTATGTCCAACAAGCCATGGCGCTCTCACGCCACACATCATGTTGTCATGCAATGAAAAATACATTGCGGATGTAATTTTTGTAAAAAAAGATTTTTTTGTAAAAATAGAATGTAAAAAATAAATACCTGTCAATCAAACTCCCTCGAAGGGTGAATTCTGAGGGGAGTAAAAAAGCCAGCTCACAATTCTGATATTTTCTTGCAATTGTATGTTCCTGCCTCACAATTCTGAGAAAAAAAAGAGAAAAAAACCCTGTAATTTTACTGATGGAAACAGACAGTAAAAAAGTGGACTTTAAAGATTTCTTATTCTGTAGCTCCCTGTGGGATTTTTTTGATAAGTCCATAAAAATGCATCCATCCATGATAAAAGCACTCCACACATCTCTGGTAGGTTAATCAAGGCGAAAGGTGAAGCGAAGTGATGCGTTCGTGTAAGAAACATATCCATATTTTAGGGCTGAAAACATAGTCCTACAAAGCTATTATTACAAGAGCATGTAATCAGAGCAGGTAATTTTACCATTGTTGCCAGCATGACTATACCAGCTCAGTAGGGCTATTTCACAGAAGACTACTACTGAGAAATTTCACGTTATTTGACTTTGCTTTTCCAGTGCGTGATCGGTACATGATTGGAGTGTTTGGGCCATTAACGACAGAGCAGAACGCGCAGCGCAAACACGGAGCAGAACATTGAGCAAAGAGCTCAATGTTGTGTGACACAACATTGTGTGTGTGTCAGTGCGACACACACACACGGAATGGAGAGCGCGGCGCGGAAAAGACCCGCTCATGAAAGCTGCGCGAGAATGAAACCTGATCTCCGAACACGGAGGGGCGAGATGGCATATTTTCAGCCTTTTCCGCAACAGGAAGTCATTAAAACGAGTGCTGCGTTAATTGCGTTATTTTTTTAAACGCGTTAAGCATCTAAAATTAACGCGTTCATTTCCCCAGCCCTACCATATAACTTTATCAACTTAAATAACTAGCTTCCGGCAGACAGCCATATGCAAGTCAAATTACGCCCAAAGAGTAACTCTTGTCAATGTACGACGTAGGAGTAGCATAAGCTTTGACGGCTCTCGCGGTTCAAACTAACAGGGCTAGGCAATAAATTCAAGCTCCTCCCACATTTCTCTTTATATGATTCTCTTTAATGATAATTTTTCTAAAAATCTCCGTGGAAAGAAAGTCAGATATACATCTGGGATGGCACGAGGGAGAAAAAAAGAGATCATTTATATTTTGGAGTGCATTGTGCCTTTAAAATTGACTACGGTTTTATAAACTGCAGTGGATACTTACTAGTGATGTACTTGTTTCTTGTTGGTGCCTGTTCTGCTCCGTAAACATTGTTCCAATGCTTGATCTTAAGAAAATGTAAAAAGTGTGTTAATGTGTGTTAACAGACTATTGATCTGGGTCACAGGACCATTTTTTATGTGTTCCTTAAGTGTTATATCTGGAGAACCCTTACTAACATTAACCATGGTTTTGCTACACTAACTAAATGGTAATAAATTATTGTAATCAATCCACCATAAAAACATGGTTACTACACTTTTACTATAATAAAAACCATGGTTAATTTAGCAAAGGACCCTAGGAACATGTCCTAAAAAGAACAGCTCATCCAAAAAATAGAGTTCTCTCGTTATTTAAGGCTACTCCATGATGTTCCAAAACTGTATGAATTTATTTTGTATAACCTTAATTAAGATATCTTGAGAAATGCATTCACTTTTTATTTTTTTATTTTTATAAAATGTGTTCCAATGTTTTGGGTTCCAGTGTTGTTTTATTCCCAACATTCTTGTGTTTCACAGAAGTAAGTCATACAGGTTTGAAAATAATTTCATTTTGAAAGGACATTTATGTTTGGGTCAGCTAGGCCCGTAAACTCATATCAAGAAGACAGGTAAAATACTGTCTGGAGGGTTTGGACCAGTGTGCCTTTGAGCATAGTTTATATGTTCTGCCTCTATTTCACGTGTATTTTACTATGACAATACTCACCAACTGAAGATTGTGTGGCTGGATAATATTTATTCTCAAAATTCCTGGATATGAGGGAAACACAGACATACAGCAATATTATTAGCTATTTGTATTTACTTACTAAAAGAGACATTTGCAAAAGCGTGCAAAATTTTACTCACCAGCTCAAAACATATTATGATGACACATCATTTTGACGGATCGGTAACGTTAGGCCGATATCCCGCGATCAACAATATTCAAAAGCCTAACGTCTGCATGTGGTTCGAGTTCCTCTCTGTATAAAGACACAATGTTCTCAGTTCACTCATTGCAAAGCTCCTATGCTGAGTTTTATTTTATTTATTTTATCAAAAACTAAGTTAGCTGACAACACATAGCCTGAAAAATTGACATAATATCGATATTGCTCTAATCGCATTTAACATTAGATTCTCAATTTAACACACTATATTTTGATAGCAGAATGTATTTTTATATAAAATAAAGTTATTTACCTTCCGCAGATTGCATTGCAATATGTCCGTTACACACGTTGTTAAAATTCGTTGTCCATTTACATCCCGCAACTCGCTCAAAATACAAATGTAACCGCACGATGCAAAATAATCCATGTTTTAAACAATGTAAAAGCCACAGAACCGAAGGAGGCCTACTGAAGATCCCGAGCAGCACACACACACACACACACTCACTCGCTCGCTCACTCACTCCAACAGACGAATATTCAAACTTGACCTGTAAAAGGCGCGCATAGCTGTCATTGGCCAGATTCCTGGATGACAGTCTGAATAACCAATCATGCTCAAAACAACTCGAAGAGACAGCCAATAATGTGGTAACATTGCAATTACAGGAAAAGATTACATGTTTTAAAAGAAAGAATATGAAAAAAATGTACACGTGCTATTTATTTAGTTGTATTTGTAAGCTGGCTTTTATATTTAATCAATTGGTTAAATGGTGTCTTCATTGCAGTGCATGATAAAAAAAATTACAATAACATACAAATAACATTAAAATAATAATAAATAACATAAATAATATATACCATATATAACAACATATATTTACCACTGCTCTGCCAAACAGCAATTTAAAAGAGCAAACATATTATATATTAAACAGAGCAAAGTAAACATTGCATATGTAGGCTATTCATATACAATTCGGTATACCTACCCACATGAAAAACTAATGGATTGGTATCATGGTGACATTAGAGTGACCCATAATGATCCTTTTGCACTTTAACAAAATATTGACCTTTCCTTAGAAACACTCTTATGCCTAATAATGTCAACTTGCTTTTCACCCTGTGTGGCACTGTTACACAACCTGTTGGTTTAGGGTTAATCCTCTGTCCAACGCAACACTTTGCTAACATTGGCATAATTCTATACAAGTTGCAACATACACCCTGGGTTTCACAGGCAAGGTTTAAGCCTAGTCCAGACTAAAATGCACGTTTGAGCTGTTTTACCTGAAAGCAACTTGCACTGACATATATTCAAATGTGTCAGTGCCATTGTCAAGATGCACACCAGTAATGTTTATTTTTTTCTTTCTAAGGCACATTTTTAAAAGCTAATTAAATGCACTAAGGCCTAATCCTGGCTTAATCTAAACTCTGTGAAACCGGGTCTGGGTTAGAAATTAACAGCATAGATAGACTCCAAGGTGTTGACTGCAGTGGTTAGGCCTTTAGCGTTGATGCATGATGAATAACTTCTCTCTGTGACAGTCTAATGTATTTTAGCAAAGAGTGTTTGTATGGATTGTCCCTAATTAAGCTAGAGCTATTGGTGCATTCAAGTCATGTCATAAAGATCGTATTTACAAGTTGAACGCCAACACAATGATGAGAATATGAGGAAGCTCAGGATTTTCTTTAACCCCGATCTTGAAGAGTTAGGGGTGTGTCAGAGAGAAACATTGTGGGATACCACTATACTTAGATATTCAGCAGTGACAATGAAGTAAGCTAATGCTTGCACAAAATATGATAGCATTATAATATAACAATATAATATGTGATGATAATGTTTACAGTGGCTTCATTAATTTAAAACATTAAAAAAAATTGTAAAAAAAAATTGGAGGACTTAAAAGCACCATATGTTCCATCGTGAACCCCGTTGGCCTGCTGTCTGACCAGCAAGCTCAATTTAACAATAATTGTGTAGTTTAATTACTAAATGTTACATTTAAAATGTTCTAGTTTTGTTAACAAGTCGCATTACAAGAACGTTTTATAAAAAACACTCATCATCTCAGGTCTCAGTGATATCCTCAAAACATTTTACAAACGTTGATTTGATAATGTTCCTCCTATGTTATTATGGAACATTGTGCCAATGTTTTACTGAGAATATTATATAATCTGTTATCTCAACAACATCCTCAAAACATCCTCAAAATGTTACATTTGAAATGTTCTAATTGTGTTAACTCGTCACATTAGAAGAACGTTTTATAAAGAACATTCAACATCTCATCTCTCAATGATATCCTCAAAACATTTTCCTAATGTGACAGAGAGAATGTTCTTCTTTTGTTTTTATGAAACATTGGGACAATATTATATTGAGATCATTGTACAAACTTTAACTTTAACAACATTCCCAAAATATACTCAAAATGTTCCAAGTAAAATGTTCTTCTTTTGTTATCATGAAACATTGGGACAATATTATATTGAGACCATTGTACAAACTTTAACTTTAATAACATTTCCAAAATATGCTCAAAATGTTCCAAGTAAAATGTTCTTATTTTGTTATCATGAAACATTGGGACAATGTTATATTGAGATCATTGTACAAACTTTAACTTTAACAACATTCCCAAAATATGCTCAAAATGTTGCAAGTAAAATGTTCTTCTTTTGTTATCATGAAACATTGGGACAATGTTATATTGAGATCATTGTACAAACTTTAACTTTAATAACATTCCCAAAATATGCTCAAAATGTTGCAAGTAAAATGTTCTTCTTTTGTTATCATGAAACATTGGGACAATGTTATATTGAGACCATTGTACAAACTTTAACTTTAATAACATTTCCAAAATATGCTCAAAATGTTCCAAGTAAAATGTTCTTATTTTGTTATCATGAAACATTGGGACAATGTTATATTGAGATCATTGTACAAACTTTAACTTTAACAACATTCCCAAAATATGCTCAAAATGTTGCAAGTAAAATGTTCTTCTTTTGTTATCATGAAACATTGGGACAATGTTATATTGAGACCATTGTACAAACTTTAACTTTAACAACATTCCCAAAATATGCTCAAAATGTTCCAAGTAGAATGTTCTAATTGTGTTAACTCGTCACATTAGAAGAACGTGTTATAAAGAACATTCAACATCTCATCTCTCAATGATATCCTCAAAACATTTTCCTAATGTGACAGAGAGAACGTTCTTCTTTTGTTATCATGAAACATTGGGACAATGTTATATTGAGATCATTGTACAAACTTTAACTTTAACAACATCCTCAAAACATCCTCAAAATGTTACATTTGAAATGTTCTAATTGTGTTAACTCGTCACATTAGAAGAACGTTTTATAAAGAACATTCAACATCTCATCTCTCAATGATATCCTCAAAACATATTACTAATGTGACAGAGAGAACGTTCTTCTTTTGTTATCATGAAACATTGGGACAATGTTATATTGAGATCATTGTACAAACTTTAACTTTAACAACATTCCCAAAATATGCTCAAAATGTTGCAAGTAAAATGTTCTTCTTTTGTTATCATGAAACATTGGGACAATGTTATATTGAGATCATTGTACAAACTTTAACTTTAATAACATTCCCAAAATATGCTCAAAATGTTGCAAGTAAAATGTTCTTCTTTTGTTATCATGAAACATTGGGACAATGTTATATTGAGACCATTGTACAAACTTTAACTTTAACAACATTCCCAAAATATGCTCAAAATGTTCCAAGTAGAATGTTCTAATTGTGTTAACTCGTCACATTAGAAGAACGTGTTATAAAGAACATTGAACATCTCATCTCTCAATGATATCCTCAAAACATTTTCCTAATGTGACAGAGAGAATGTTCTTCTTTTGTTATCATGAAACATTGGGGCAATGTTTTATTGAGATCATTGTACAACTTGTTACCTCAGAAATATTCCCAAAACATCCTTTGAATGTTGCAGTTAAAATGTTATATCTTAGTTTACATTTAACGTTATAGGAACATTTTTTAAAATGAGAAAACATCCTTAAAATATTCGTTAAACATTATATTCAAATGTTTTCTTCAGAACGTTAACCAAACTTGTAGGGAATGTTAGCCAAAGTTCTAAGAACGTTCCCTGCTAGCTGGGAATATATCTAGATATTTCTAATCATAAGTGTCTAATAATTTAACGGTTTATTTACAACAATAATTGTATAAATGGACAATAGTGATGATGACAGGACTATATTATATAAGTACATGCAGATGGCGCTGTTTCAGCAGCTCCGCGCCGCGTGAGAGTCTGAGCAACATAAACACATCTCTTCCGTTTCATAATATTCTACGTTGACAGCTAGGCTCTCAGATTCTGTTGTTCAGTGTTATTATTATTGTTGAACAGAGGATGGACTTCACAATCCGGGCCGCCACGCTCGAGGACTGCAAGGATATCTCGCGGATGATTCTGGTGAGTCGAAGCGCCCGCGTGTCAGCCTACGCGTCGCGTGCGTCTATTTCTGACGATTCTAGAACTTAAAAGAATTGGACACTCATCTGCCGCGTCACCGACAGCATGCGCAGTCTTTCATTGCCCTCCAAACTCCGTTGTTTAGTGTGTAACGTGCGTATAACGGCAGCAGTGTTGATGGCAGGTTTACAGTAAGCCACATGCATTTGTCACACTGTAATCTGACACTTTGTCGAGCGAGGAGGACGGCATTAGAAATGCTCGGGAACGTGCAGTAGCCTTCACCTGTCAGCCACGACTTTTGTGCGTTTTTAATGGTGGATATGAATGGCGTCATATTAATGATGATGAAAATCAGATCATATCGTGTCCGCTACAATAAGCAGGCCAGTGTCACGTCATGGAGTAAATGTAGGCTGCCTCATTATTAATAAATATATCAAATAATTATGCACTTTGCTGATGTCAGAAGAATAGTGAAAATTGGCCAAAAACATCAAGTAATATGTATTGTCGAATCCTTTTTACTAGGAACTGGCAGAGCATGAGAAAGTTTCAGACCAGATCAAGATTACACAAAGAGGTAGGCATGATTGTCACATCTCTCCAATACAAATACAATGATTTGTTTGGAATAATTCATACTGTGGATTGTTTGGAGCTGGGACCAATCATACAACTTTTACTGTAGATCTGGAGCAGGATGGATTCTCCAAAAACCCTTTTTTCCATGGAATAATTGCTGAAGTGCCAGAGCATTTTAAGTCCAGAGATGGTGAGAATAAAGAATCCAACCATACACAACAACAACCCTAATAACACTTCAGATAAAAACTGCTGTCCTTCTGTGTTGCTCTGCATTAGGATACACATTTGTTATTTAATCTGGGCATGTGTGTCATGTCTAGCCTGAGTGCATGGATGTTACATTCGCTTGTTGGCCATTGTATTCTCTGTTGCTTTAACCTCCCCAGAGTTACACATATATATTTTCTACAAGGGGTCATGACACAACATACATATAAGAGGTCTGTGTACCATTAAAACATATTGTAAGTTTCATGGCTTAAAACATCCTCCTCATTATAAACAAAGACGTTATTTAATAAAGCTCCAAAAATGTCTCATACACCTGGGAAATACACTATATTGCCAAAAGTATTGGGACAAATCATTGAATTCAGGTGGTCCAATCACTTCCATGGTCACAGTTGTATAAAATCAATTCAAGCGTGTACCGTGATAGGTTTCCACCTGTGCAATAAGTCCATTCGTGAAATTTTCTCACTACTAAATATTCCACGGTCAACTGTTAGTGGTATTATAATAACTGGGGCTGCACAATTAATTGCAATCTACATGAAATCGCACTTAAACCGATTTGGCTTATTATCACAATTATGAAATCACAAAGGCTGCGATTATTTTTTATGCGCAGCTCGTCGTTGATGTACAGCTCTGTAAACGCTGCTCCATTTGAAAGCACTGTGAGCTTGAGTCACTTATAACGTGCATTTGAAAAAGCAACACGCGTCAAACATCTTTCCAGACATAAGCATTTTTCAACCTCTTGTCCAACAAAAGACAACATTTAATAACATGCTTTTACTCCGCTGGGCGATATGGAGCAAAAAAATATATCTCGATATATTTTGTTATATCTCGATATACGATATATATCTCGATATCCCCCAAAAACTACTGCAAAAGCAAATATGCCAAATAAAAGCCTTTTTTTTTTGAAGTGCAAAGAGGTATGCAGTTCATGGAACAATGTGCTTCTGTGACATTTAAAAAAAAATCCCTGTATACAAAAATAATAATTTAACTGTAAAATAAAGGAAGAAATAATACATATTACCTTTTCATTCAAAAATAAAACGACTCAACTTAAGGTAGGCAGTGTAGGATTTCCAGCAGAAAATGTGTTAGTTAAGGTGGTGGGGTTTGTCAGAAATGTTTTTTTTTCTTTTTTTTTGTACCTCTATGAAATACCTTCAAGTTAGCCTACGTGTTGCCACCATACACATCAGCATAAATGCTCCTGATACAATTTTTTTAATAAACAAAATAATAAATTTGTTATTAAAGCATTAACATTCACAAACCACTGTTAATTTAACATATAAGCAAGCAGGCTGCGTGCATGGTTTGCCATGACTGAATGCGAGCAAAGTGTAATAATTCCTAAAAAGCTGACATCGCGATCTCATACATCTCTGTTATTATCATTGATGAATGCGCAATGAATCTTTCATAATGTCTACACTTTGTTTGTTATAATCAGAGGATTTGCCAGCATGCAGAATTCAGCACTGAACAAAAAGTCCGTTTTGAGCGGTGAGGAGTTTCTATCTTAAATGCTTCTGATTGGCCATTGCGTTCCAGAAATCAACACATATGTCTGTGATTGGCTACATCGCTCAACGCTGCAAACATGTTACAAATAGAAACTCTGGGCTGTAAATCATGTCTATTTTGTTTTAGTTGATCTTGTTGCTTTTCTGCAACAGATGAATAACAATTTATTCGTTTTTATGTTTTATTCATAGATATTTCTATTTAATCGTTTTATTCTCCCACAGCCCGCACACACCGAGTGAGTGCATTACCGCCCGCGCTCACACTCTGTCATCAAATCTAGTCCCGCGCCGCACGTCTCTAGATCGAGAGCCGAGGATAGCGGCGGGAAGTATCGGACTCGGGCAGAGAATCTAAGCTCTAAACAGGACAGAGTAACACGGCGGATATGGCTCATATACATTGTTTTGACGATGTTGTTAGGGGGCAGGCGTGTTGCTTAGGCGGCCGCCTTTAGCACAGCACAGAGAAGGCAAAGTGGCGAAATCAGAATTAAATAAACAATATATCGATATACGTCAAAATCCATATCGTGTTTAAAAAATATCTCGATATATTTTAAATATCGAGATATAGCCCACCCCTACTCCAAACTCACTTCATATCGACAGTTTCTGTGATATGATGTGGCTTCTTACACAAAATAAGGCAGTCGTGTGTTTATTAGTCATGTTTAATCAAAGCGTTTAAATCTTTATTTAGCTACAGCAATGATGCCTATAGGGATTTCCTCGAATGATGTGCTATCCTTCTGCTGTGGGGTATATTAAGTGTGTCTGCGTGAGAGCGCCCTCTGGTGATCAGATGGAGCAGCATTTACTACCGACCAGCTGCACTGCACTGACAAGCTGCACATAAAATAATCGCAGCCTTTGCCAAATCGCGTGCGGTTTCATTGTGATTAATCGTGCAGCCCTAATTATAACAGTGGAAGCAATTGGGAAAAGAAGCAACTCAGCCACAAAGTGGTAGGCCACGTAAAATCACAGAGCGGGTCAGCGCATGCTGAGGCGCACAGTGCGCAGAAGTCGCCAACTTTCTGTAGAGTCAACAGCTACAGACCTCCAAGCTTCGTGTGGCCTTCAGATTAGCTCAAGAACAGTGTGTAGAGAGCTTCATGGAATGGGTTTGCATGGCCAAGCAGCTGCATCCAAGCCTTACATCACCAAGTGCAGTGCAAAGCGTCGGATGCAGTGTGTAAAGCACGCCGCCACTGGACTCTAGAGCAGTGGAGACGTGTTCTCTGGAGTGACGAATCACGCTTCTCTGTCATCAATCTGATGGACGAGTATGGGTTTGGCGGTTGCGACAGAGAATGGTACTTGCCTGACTGCATTGTGCAAAGTGTAAAGTTTGGTGGAGGGGTTGTTTTTCAGGGTTGGGCTTGGCCCCTTAGTCAGTGAAAGTCTTAGTCTTTAAGGGATAGTTCACCCCAAACGTAATATTTTGTCATCATTTACTCGCCCTCAAGTTGTTAAGTGTGAGTAAATGATGACAGAATTTTCATTTTTGGGTGAACTATCCCTTTAATGCTTCAGCATACCAAGACATTTTGGACAATTTTATGGACACTGTTTAGACAACCGGTTGACGATGGCGCCTGTGTTTGGCTTTGCCGCGTCCCAGATACTTATTTTAATATGCCTTTTAATGCCACTATTCCTGTCCACAAAAGTATCAGCAACCTTGGTTTACGATCGGCAATTGCTAATGCGAATTAGAGTTGAAATGACCGGTTGTATGGGTATCGATGATCCACCTCCATTACCACCCTGTGTTCGTTTGTACATACCTGGTCACAATCTCACGCTGCACTGTGACGGGAGAAGAAAGTCAGCGTACCTGCCCAAGAAGCGTGGGAAACGGAGGAGGCGAGGGACCAGAGCAGGATTCCAGGTTAAGAATCGCTGCTTATGGAAATACTCCCTTGCTGACTGGACGGACTGCCTGCTTGTGGATTGTAATCCTTTACTTTTCTACCAACCGGGCTTTGCCTGGCCTTGGATCCCCGAAAGAGCATCCTATTTACGGCCAGTGTTTCCAGATGTGTCCGGTGGATTGCTGAAGAGACACCCACCTCTTCCCCACCTTGTCTGGGCCCGTCGTGGACTGTCTGCGCTTAGGACTATCGAGTGCACATCATCTGCCATTTCTGAAGACTCAGTCATTTCTTCTGTGAATGTGTGCTTGTTAAATGCCCGTTCTGTCACGAATAAGGCGCATATCTTGAATGATCTGATTGTAAGGCAAAATCTGGACTTTCTATTACTTACAGAAACTTGGCAACGCAACGCGGAATTTATTCATTTAAATGAGTTGTGTCCTGTTGGCTGCTCTTATATTGGATCCCCTCGTCTTTCTGGCCGCGGTGGAGGTCTTGCCATGGTATGGAGAGATAGCTACCACTGCCAACTGGTGAGCGTGGAAACTTTTTCCTCTTTTGAACTTCAAATCACGAGAATTGGTCGGATAAAGCCGTTCTACTGCATCCTCATTTATCGTCCGCCTGGTCCTGCTGGGCAGTTCTTATCAGAGTTTACGGACTTCATGTCATCCGTTATTAACTTTGAAAAATTATTAATGGTTGGGGATTTTAATTTTCACACTGAAGTTTCTGATAATCATGCTGCAAAAGAGTTTCTTAGTATTACGGATTCACATAATCTAAAGCAGCATGTTCATGTACCCACACATACTGGTGGTCATACATTAGATCTGGTTTTTACTTTAGGTTTGGATGTTGATGCATTATGTTGTGAAGATATGTCGATTAGTGACCATAAGTGCATCTTTTTTAATCTTTCTACTATTGCAGACCCGCCTTGTCAGAATCGTCTGATAAAATCACGCATTATTACGCAAACAACTGTTGAGCAATTTAGCTCTCGATTTGACTGTGATTTTAAGTTGATGGGTTGTAAAAACGATGTTGAGATCTTAATGCAATCTTTTAATAATGTCTGCTCTTCCGTTTTGGAAGAAGTGGCCCCTTTAAAGATAAAGACAAAACCCATCTGTAACACCACGCCTTGGATGACGGAAGAAGTGCGTTGTTTTAGGAGGAGGTGCCGTACCATCGAACGCATGTGGAAATCAACTGGGCTTGAAGTGCACCGCCTGTATCTTAAGGAACTTATGCAGGATTTTAACGATTTAGTTGCGAAATGCAGGGCTGTCTATTTTTCTAATCTAATCTCCTCCTCTAAGCGTAACCCTAAGATATTATTTGATACCATACATAATATTGTATCACCCCCAGCAGCTGTGACAACAATTGATCCTCAAAATGATTGTGATAGACTGATGTCCTTTTTTATTGATAAGGTGCAGTCTATTAGATTAAATATTCTGCATGGACCACACTTTATTGTCGATGATATTCGTTCAGCTAGGCCGATTACCATTGAGTCTTTTAAACCAATCACTCTCTCAGATTTGCTAAATTTGATTAATAAAATGAATATATCCTCTTGTCCACATGATATTATACCATCTTCATTATTCTTAAAAGTACTCCCTGCAATTGGTACTAGTATAGTGGATATTATCAATTGTTCACTGGCCTCGGGCTGTGTTCCGTCTTATTTTAAACATGCCACTATTCATCCTATAATAAAAAAGCCTAATTTGGATCCAGCTGTTTTAAAGAACTATCGGCCAATTTCAAAGTTGCCATTGCTGTCTAAAATTCTAGAGAAGGTTGTTGCTAATCAACTCACTGCTGTATTAGAGAACTTGGAATTGTATGATAAATTTCAGTCAGGATTTAGGAAGAGACACTCGACTGAGACCGTTTTACTGAGAGTTAATAACGACCTTCAAGTGGCATCGGATGCAGGCCTATGTTCAGTGTTGGTACTTTTGGATCTGAGTTCTGCCTTTGATACTGTGGATCAGAATATTATGATTATGAGATTGCGTGAGTGGGTCGGCGTGTCAGGAGTGGCACTAGATTGGTTTAGCTCATATCTTACAGATAGAAGTTTTGACGTATCTATTGGTGGTTTTAATTCTGCCTCATCACCCTTGCTTTGTGGTGTTCCACAGGGTTCTGTGTTGGGCCCAATATTGTTTATTTTATACTTGTTGCCTCTGGGTCAGATCATTATACGATCATTTTTACGCAGATGACATTCAGCTTCACTTTACCTTCCGGCGAAATGAGTCATCCAAACTTTCGAGGCTTTTAGATTGTATAGACGTCATAAACAGCTGGATGGCCGAGAGTTTTTTGCAGCTGAATCCAGATAAGGATTTAATTGTAGCACCAGACAATGCTATACCTCTGATTATACAGGACATTGGACCTTTGGCATCTGCTGTGCGGCCTTGTCTAAGGAACCTTGGGATTATATTTGATAAATCCTTATCTTTTGAAACCCACATTAAAACCTTGACCAAATCTTGTTTTTTTCATTTACGTAACATTAGTAAATTGAGGTCTGTGGTCTCTCAGTCGGAACTGGAGATGCTCATTCATGCTTTTATTTCATCCCGTATTGATTATTGTAACTCACTTTTTTCTTCCCTCAATAAATCCGTTCTTCATCGACTACAATCCATTCAAAATTCAGCTGCTAGGTTACTCACCCGATCAAATAGGCGCACCCACATCACCCCAATACTCTGTTCCCTTCATTGGCTTCCTGTAACATACAGGATCCAATTCAAAATTCTCGCCATAACATATCGAGCCTTATATGGCAAGGCCCCTTCTTATCTTGCGGATCTAATTCATTTTCATTCACCTCTCCGGTCCCTCAGATCCAAAAATCAAAATCTGCTAGCTACGCCACAAACTCGCCTAAAGACAGGTGGGGATAGAGCTTTTGATCGTATACATTAAAGTTTAAGTGATTGTAAAGTCAGGGGTCCCAAAACTTTTGGCAATATAGTGTATATTTTTCATATGATTGGCTCCAGAGCACAACATCGATGATCGTATACATCATCGCACTATAGGCCACGCCCACTATCGTTCAGTTGGTTAACGGCTAGCATTTGCCTACATTGGATGTGAGCATCGCGTCACATCAAAAGCAAAACCATTATAATCACTGACGCTGTCAACACTAGATACAGTATTCAGATGCGCGTTCACTTCCTGACACTCGAGTCTGTCGACAACAGGACTATGAAAGAGTGAAAGAACTTTCGCTTGGCACTTTAAACCGTTTTAACAGCTTGTTTGTGTCTCTGTACAGACTTCAGAAGGATCCAGGCGTAGAAAAAAAAGTGTATAGTTAATTTTAATGGGGTCCTGGATCTCGTCAGAGGATAATGTTTGTTCGGAGCATTTGACTGCAGAATAACAAAAGAGGCTCAGTGTAATGGAGAGATCGCAAAGACACTTTTGTTGAAAGTTGAAGCAGCAACTGTATTTAATCTGACAGTAGATGCATCGCAAGTTAGAATAGGAAACGATTGA
Organism: Phoxinus phoxinus; assembly: GCF_949152265.1. NCBI lineage: Eukaryota > Metazoa > Chordata > Actinopteri > Cypriniformes > Leuciscidae > Phoxinus > Phoxinus phoxinus. The sequence goes on from NC_136877.1 coordinate 46,781,716, forward strand.
ATTACCAAGCGAAATGTTCTCATGTGAAGGGGGAAAGCAATAAAGGAATACATCACTGCTATTGTGATGACTAAGTATGTTTTGCAACTTGATATTGTTAGTTCACAGTGTTGTTTCTGACTTTTATGTTTGCATTTTAGCCATCAAGCTGACAGAAAAGATTCTCTTTACAGGTCATACCAAGGTCGGTTACTCACTGTACTTCTACACGTACAGCTCATGGAAAGGCCGGGCTGTGTACATGGAGGATCTGTACGTGATGCCAGAGTTCAGAGGTGAGGAAACGACACCGTGCTTTCGTTTATTTGAATGTAACATAAACCGATTAATGAATTTCTGTGCGTATTTCCAGGGAAAGGCATTGGCAAGTCTCTGATGGCCAAAGTTTCCCAGGTGAGGGGAGTTTATTTACACTAGATAAATACAGCATGTGCAGCCGGTCAGAAGAAGCTGTTGAATCTGTTGTGATTTAGAAAGCTGTTTGTTAACTGTGCACAAGTTGACATGTTTGTGTTTATGATCACCCTCAGCTCGGTCTGGCTGCTGGTTGCACTCAGCTGAATTTCACTGTGCTGGACTGGAACAAGTCATCTCTTGACTTCTACCGAAAGCAGGGCTGCTGGGATGTGACCGCCGACCTCGGCTATCACTGTATGCGCTGTGAGGGCGATGCCCTTGAACACTTGGCACAGGGGAACCCTTAGATTTTTAATGATTCCCCTGTCAACCTTAGACCAGAGCCACAAGTAACAAGTTGTTTGATAAGCACAGGAAGAGAGTAATCTGTCAGTTAAAATGGGTAAAATGAAGTAACCATGCTATATACATTTTCTATGTAGACAAGTGTTGCAGAGAACAACAGCCATCAGATGCTGCATATTTATGTTAAAATGCACATGCATTATAGTGTCAAGTGACACCGATTCATTTTACACATTTAAACAGTGAAGACTGGCCTAACCAAAGATTCAGAAGTGCACTGTTGTGTTATTGCAAAATCACATGTATTGTGCATATTATGACATTATCATTTTTCTGCCAGTGGAAAGAGTGGAAGTGTAATGTAAGGTACTGATACCTTTAGATGTTCTATTTAAACAGCCATTTTAGTATTTAGCCATATATGTGTCATTTTATTTGTACATTTGAATACGTGTTTGCTTAAACACATAGCTCACAAATCCACCTTATCTGAAAATATACACAAGTGATGTTCTAAAACTGTGTTGCAATATATGGAAAATTGATTGGTACATAAGTCACAGCCACCTAGAAGATGAAGATGTGTCCGTTTACGTTTTACCTGCTCAGTTATGAGCCACACACTTTTCTCATCTAACATTTGATAACTGCCACCAGGCATTTGCAGTCATACATTTTTCAATCATTATTTTTGTGCAATTTTTTTAGAAACCGGATGTTTTTATGTTTATTGCCAAAAGGTCTTTGGCAAGAAAATCTCATGGTGTTACTGAATACAACACAAAAATTAATACCTCAGTCTATACATTTAGTTAAATGACCTGCTAGAACTGTTATTTTGTAGCACTTAACTATAGCTGCTGTATCCAATGTACTGTAGATTAACTCTGATATATATATATATATATATATATATATATATATATATATTATGATTAGTCGTGCAGTTTTCTTCAACACTAATCTATAGGCTATCACACTGTTTGGTTTAAACCCATGAAGCAGCAAAAAAAAAAAAATCCACACAAACGCACTTTCATTGATGACTGAAAGAACATAATGCCATCAAAGTTCACTTTTAAACGAATGACCATAAGATAAATTGTAGCTGAGAGGAGGATGCACATTTGGCCTGTAGATCACTACATTTCTAAGCTGCTCAAACGCCAACATGTTGCAGTTTCCACACCTTAACCAACAGCGACATCAAGTGTTCACCCCGAGAAGTGATTAACGATTTACCACATTTAGGACTTTACCAGAGCACTTCACTGAGGAATTCAAGTAGTATTTCAATGTTCATAACAATTGTGAAGTACATATGTTCCTTTGTTTAATCCATTAAAATCGCTTAGCGAATTAAATAAGTAAAACACTGTGAATCAGACGCAGACTGTGATTTGCTAATTTTCTGACTCATAATAATCAAACTCATTGCCAGGAAACAACCTGTTGTTTATGTCTTATTATGAGAAGGGAGAATGGAAAGCAGAACTACACACATCTTTACATTATTGACGTTTACGTTTAGACACGATGATTAGACTGCACTAATCATTTTAGAGACCAAATTTTCATAAAAATAACAACAGATTTTAAGAAATAGCCTATTCAACATATTACATTTACAATTAAAAGATTACCCAGCTCAAGCTAACAATTTACATGTTATTTTAAGTTAATATACATGCTAATATTTTAATAACCACTGCTAATGAAATAGCACACACATAAAATGATACCATGGTCTGGGTGAATACTCGATTCTGATTAGGCTGCAGGGTGTCCATTAAAAAGTGATGTAGGAGTTCTAAAACGGTTAGATTTCGATTGTAAAACGAATTAAAATATAAACTAATGTTTTAAAAATGTGTTATTTGGCAAGTGAACATGGTATAAACGGGTTAATGCCCTTTAAGGAGTCCATTGGTATTAATGGACTGGCATTAACCCTTACTTAATTTATAGCCCTACTATAGCCTATCACATAGCTTTTATTGATCTTATGATTTCCTTCAGGTTACATAAAGAATCCAAAATGTGTATTGGTGGAGTATTTTTATACGAAATAGATAAAGCCTGATATGTTGTCTACTGTCAGGGGCAGTTTAAATTGTTTTGATTTTTTGTTGAAGAGTTACGGTAACATGAATACAGCTTGGTGGCGACACAGCCTTTTTAAAAGGGTTAAACAATAAAAGATCATACTGGCATATGCAAAAAATAAATAAACATTTTACAATTAAATTAATGAATGAGGCATTTATATAGTGCTTTCATATGTACTACTGTACACTCAATGCGCTTTACAATCCACTCAGGGGATCTCTCCTCATCCACCACCATTACATTTTGGCAATTTTCGGAGTAGCTAGCAATAGCGGGCCAGCTTTGAAAACAGGAGAACCCACACTCTCTTCAAAGCCACGCGTCCTTCAAAACACATGAACGAGTACAGCAGAGTCTGCAAAGCATCGAGAGATGAGAGACGGTGTTAAATTATCTCATGTTTCAAAGAACATAACCTTACAATAATAATGAACATAACTAAAAGAGCACTGACCTGTATCACCGGACTGCTTTTCCCATAAACCCATAAATTCGAGTCACGAACTGCTCTGAGTATAACATCGCGGGTTTCCATCTCTTCCAAATTACAGTAGTTATGGCGTGAATGCATGCATAAGCTTGTTGTTTTGGTTCAGGAGGAACTATGGCTGCGTCCCAATTCAAAGGCAAATATTTCTGTGTATAATAAAGAATATAAACTATATATAATCGCATCTTAGTAAGATATAAGTCAACATTTGAACAGCTTTAACATTTTTTATTTATTTTTACATATGTATCATTAGATATTTGAGTAAGCTGAAACCCAGTACTTACGTTTAAAAGTGTAATTCTGCAATTTCCTTGGTGTACAATGAATTCTGGGATAGGAAAGGAAGGATCCACAGGAAACGAAATACGCATTTGGAGGAGCCTTCAAACTGGGACCACCTTCGTCGAGCCACGGTGATCACATTTGAAACGCTGGTTTAGAAAAACATTTTACCTCTTCTGAAATTGTTTAACATCGTGTGAAAACTTTATAACCGTCTTGGCTATTTTCTTTTTACATTTTAATGTGGGAGGAAAAAACACTGTGTATGTGAAAATATTTTTCATAAAAAAGCAACCACAGATTGCAGTGTTTGACCTCAAAACCTTGTTTCAAATGTAAAGATTTCAGAAAACACATTTTAGCTACCCTTTCTGATAACACTTTACAATGCCTGAATACTTTGCCTAAAATACAATGCCTAAAGTTTTTGTTTTTAAGGATCTTCATCACTTTAAAGTTGAATGTGAAAGTGTTACTTGTGTGTGAAAAACTCTATTTAACTTGTTTTACTCTTCTTCTGTAACATCTTAAAATGTATTAATGCTAAGCCTTTGTGTTTTAACGGTATACAGAGTTTCTTAATGTCTTTAAATGTAGGCTAGGCTATGTGATTGTGCAGGAAAAACTTTTTTCAAATGTAGGCAAAATTATTAAACATTGACTTTTTTGTCTTTAACGTTTTGAATGATGTATGTGAAGGAATACACTCCATAACTTGTTATATATTTCTTCTGTAACATCTCAAAATGAATGCATGCCTTCTTGTGTGATTAATGTTAATGTGTTAATGTTATGTGATTGTAGCCATTAGCCATTACAGAGGTGTAGCGAGAAGAGGAAAAAGATCCCCCAACATCTCACCAGGACGCTGAGCCCCATGTCTATACTGCCCCCAATGACTATGGTAGGACCTCGTCCATACTGCAAAGATAACTCGTGCCTTGTCGGCTGAACCCCAGTCGAGGCGGGCTCGGCCTGCCCACTGAAAGTCAATGGTGCCGCTGCATGGTCCATCTTCGGCTACTGATACAGTATGTCTCATGAAGCCCAGTAACTGGCGGAAGGGATTTGGGCAAGGCTACCTCATAAGCTTGCAAATATGAAGGGATCTGACTAGCTTTGGTTTGCATTTGAGCAGGATGTGCAGTGGTATCTGGAGAATAACGTGGTGTCTGTGGCTCCATGTCACCGTAGTGGCAATAGCATCCGGCTCGAAGGACCAAATGTAAAGGACTCTATTTTCTGAAGTAGGTGGAAGGCTAGTCCACTATGGCACTCCGGCAAGAGTTGTGACAGGAGACAGAAGATCGTTTAACTGTTTATCTCTTCAGGATGTGTCAATTTACAGATCCAGCATTATACAGCCATTAGCCACAACAGAAAATGAGATTTAGTCTGAAATAAACAATAAATATATCAGAATCTGTCTCAATACAGTAAACATAAAGATTCACCTCAGTATACATCATCTATACGTGTTAATATTGTCCACAGCGTGGTAAATGGCGCTAAACATATGCATGTGAATTACACTGTGCATCACTCGCCTCCAAACACATTAATCACGATATGAACAGAGTAACAACAATTGGATATACAGCTGCGACATGAAAGTGTTAATATATCACAATATAACTTATATATAAATTACTTAAATTTAACTTACAGCGGTGGCGGTCGAAGAAGCTGCAGAGCCTCAGATGGCGGTCGCAGTAGTCTCGCGTAGCCTAACCTTCAGACTGATGGCAGAAAGTCTGGACTCTATCGCAAATTTTCTTGGCCAAGGACCGCCCAAGAGGACGTTTGACTGACATGTAACGCAACCAATCACAGTTCGTTTTGTTCCATGTCACGTTTTGGGGCGTGCCAATATAATGTTGATGTCCCTACAATAACAGACCGGTGTGCATCTAATAAATGATTCATTCAAGAACGTTGTGCAAGTTTACTGCAACAATGGAGACGCAAATTTCACAATTCAGCATTTAGTTGATCCTGGTAAGCGATCATTGTCACAGTTGTAAACACAACGACTTTCTTCTTCCACAAGGGGTTTTGCCGTCACGGCATTTGTTTCCAGGCGGATAGATGAAGAACGTGACACACACGTCTCCTGGACATCCTGTAGAATTCCACCAATCAGATCGAGACTTTCACACATTCAGAAAAGTGTGTCATATGCATCAAACGTTCAGCCAATGGTCCGTGGGCGTGACATCTGAGGCTGAGACTACGGTCGAAGAAGCTGCAGCGCCCCCAGTGGCGATCGAAGAAGCTGCAGCGCCCCCAGTGGCGGTCGAAGAAGCTGCAGCGCCCCCAGTGGCGATCGAAGAAGCTGCAGCGCCCCCAGTGGCGGTCGAAGAAGCTGCAGCGCCCCCAGTGGCGGTCGAAGAAGCTGCAGAGCCCCCAGTGGCGGTCGAAGAAGCTGCAGTTGCCCCAGTGGCGGTCGAAGAAGCTGCAGAGCCCCCAGTGGCGGTCGAAGAAGCTGCAGTGCCCCCAGTGGCGGTCGAAGAAGCTGCAGTGCCCCCAGTGGCGGTCGAAGAAGCTGCAGTGCCCCCAGTGGCGGTCGAAGAAGCTGCAGCGCCCCCAGTCGTGGTCAAAGAAGCTGCAACGCCCCCAGTGGTGGTCGAAGAAGCTGCAGTGCCCCAGTGGTGGCTGCTTTCCCTGAGAGGCTGTGAACGCTGTTGTTCCCCTAGAAGCAGCTATCTCCACGCCATTGCCCCGCCAATGTAGGCGTAGAAAGAGAAGGAAGGCTTCCTCTATAGTGATAAGTCTGTCGGTTCCTATGTTTATTCCACCCATGAACTCAGCCAGCTGATTTCTATCTCCTGGCTGAAAAACTGTATTAATTAGCAAATCTAGGTGATTGTAATACAATACTGAGGAGAACTTTTACTTTCTGAACCTAGACTTTAAACCTCTGTTTCTCTGTCACTGCCCTTGTGTGTGTCTGGACCACTCACACAGCATTAGCTCCCAGCCCGGAGGCTGCCCCGGGGCCCGCTACCTGCCCAGCGACTATTCCTGAGCCACCTGTTTCCCCAGTCAGTCCTGCCATGGCCCAGAGGGTGATCCTCGCCTTTTATGTCATGATTGCCCTGCGTGCCTGGCCAGCACACACATCTCAGCTGGTTGTCTCCTGTCCGGTCTGTACTCCTGAGCTCACTGTCTGCCCAGAGACTGTCCCAGAGCCCACTGTATGCCCAGAGACCGATCCTGAGCCCACTCTTAGGCTCTGTAACTGTTCCACAATGACACTGGTTACCTACCTGAAGGCTGGCCAGACCCATGCCCACTACACTGGCAGTCAAACTCCCAATGGGACTTTCATTTTGTTCCGATTTTTCACCCTGATTCCTGTACTGCCCGAGTATGATCTGCCTGTTCGGATGGTCCCACTCAAGTTTCCGGTTCTAACGGACCCGCTCAAGTTCCCACTCAGGCTGCCAGCCCAGCCGGCCCCATTTAAGCATCCAGACCCGCCTGACCCACCCCGGCCTTAGGCCAGGATTCCAGACCCGCTTGATCCTCCCTGCTCCTGTGCTAGGACTTCTGACCTGCCTGAGCCTCCCTGGCTTCACCCGCCCGCCATAGACCATAGTTCTACGAGTCGGTGTTTCAATGAACATTCGCAAACAGCATTGCAAAGTTGTGTGGTTAAAACCACAGCTCTCGAATTGTGGTTAGTAGTTTCTTGTTTACATGACACGTGGACTTATAAATCCTTATTTTGAGCAAAATAAGCTAGCTGACATTCAGTACAACCAAAGAGTATAGAAGAACAAGAGGCGAAACTCTGATGCTTTCTGGGTAACAGCCACTAGGTGGCGCGGCCGCCATTTTGGGGTGAAGATTCCAACTGGAGTTACTGGACAACAGCACAGATAACAGTTACCGTAACAGTTACACATAAACAAACAGAATGACAACGAAGTCCAAGTGGAATAAAAGAAAGCAGTGCTCGGCAATAAACTGCAAAAACTATCAGTGCAGTACAAATCTTGCCTTTCATCGGTTTCCCAAAGACCCTGACAGGTAAATTTGGCCTTTATGGCATGCAACTTATATATTGGTATTAATTCAGTGTTTGAAATGCTAATACTTGAACTTCAAAGAATGTCAAACCAAACTGAAGGTTTTGTGGGGAAAAGAAGACTTGTCTAAGTCTGTGAAATAAACTGTTAAACGGGATTTGATGATCACTAGTCTAGTGATTGTACGTTATTATATGTTGTCATCATTCAGTTAGGATTTGATCTTTAATGTACTTTTTATATATATAAAGGAGCTGATATTGCCATAGCGACAGCAAGAAGCTAGTGGATAGTGATGGGAAGTCCGGCTCTTTTCAAAGAATCGGCTCTTAGAGCCGGCTCCTTCGCAAACGACACATCACTAGTAGTGGACTGCCGAGTCGCTTTCACCCCAAAATGGCGGAAACGTAGGGCTGCTGCTGGGCGCTGGTGTTGCAATGGAACGTTCTATTGGCTTTCACTTCTTGTCAATATACGTTCTTTGGTACAACCTATATCTTTTATTTAGAATATATACAAATGTAATTTACAATTTAGATCTCTTAGTTTGTCAAGAGATTTAAAGCACTGTTTTTGAAGAGTGCGAATGTGTGTACATACTCTAGTAGCCCAAGTAAGAACAATTTAATCTGGAAATAAAGCAAAATAACTGAGAAAACGAGATTTAGTCCTCAAAATCCATGTTCATAATTTATACAGCAAAAAAATTGGCATTAATTAAATCTCAAACAGATTCACTAAAAGAAGTTATAACTCCACCACCTGCGTGACATCATTAACCAACGTGGTTGAACACGATACGGTTTCGGTTGATTTCTTCAACGATGCATCATATTATGGTAGTGAAGCAGCAAGTTACGTCATTGTATGGGAAACGCACCCCAGAGCAACATAATGGCTGTTGCCTAATGGCCAGTTCACACCAAGGACAATAACTATAACGATAAAGATATAGTTCTATAAATCGTTTTAAAGAATAGCAAAGTCCACAGCACAACTATAATGATAAATTCACAGCAGAACAATGTCGTTGAAATTGCTTTCAGAATGATTTTTACCAGCTAATGGCTATAAAAACATTGACAATCAAAATGAATCCTGCTTTAAAGGGCTTTAACATTTAAAGCTGCAGATGACAAAACTGTGTAATAGCGTGCGCTTATAATAAACAAAATGATATTGTCTCAGGTCATCAGCCGAATCAGGGAGGACAGATGCTCTGTTTTACTGGTGGCAGAGATCAGGGATGGTTCAGCTGCTATCAGCAGCTCCATGGCCAATCCCGTTGGGGACCTCCTTTCCCAAGTAGGAGGAACAATGTTGTGGAGCCTCCATCTATCGCCCCTCAATGGGAACCTTCACGCCTTTCCTGAGAGGTCATGAGCACGATATCAGAGGCGAGGCTGCCCTCTACTAGGCGCCTATATGCAGAAAAATTGTCTATTTTTCCGGCTGGTGTGCAATCCGGAATATAGACCCTCTATCTTGTGAGATCGCATCTATAGTCTCATTCCTACAGGAGCTGCTGGGCAGTGGACCCTCCCTGTCCACACGCAAGGTATACATGGCAGCTATTGCAGCGAACCACGCTCCTGTGCCTAAGGTGGTTTCCACGCCCTTTAGAGTTATTAGGCTCTCTGCTCTCCCTTCCACTGAGGATGAGCATGCGCCACACCCACTCTGCCCAGTTCAGGGCCGCAGGGTGTACATTGAGCGTTATAGCCACGCTCTAGGATGCTCAAAGGGGCTTCCAGTTACGAAGCAGAGGCTTTCGATGGATTGGGGCTGGATAGCTCTGACCGACAAGTCCTTGAGTTTGCAGTGCCCTATATGAGTAAGGGCCCACTCCATCAGGGGAATGGCCTCCTCTTGGGTTTGGTCTAGCGGAGTGTCCATTGCTGACATTTGTGTGGCGGTTGGCTGGTCCTTGCCATCAAACTTTGGCAGGTTTTACCACCTGGACGTTCCTGCTCTTCAGGCACGGATATTTTCTGCCTAGCCAGTCGTCAACCGCTGGGGTCTTACTTCTGGTGGCTTCATGCCTTATGGGCTTCGCCCCTAGACCCAAGTCCATCTTTCTAGACAAACTTAGTCTCACTATAATTCTCGTTCCAGTTATCTCAGGAGCCGAGGTTAAATTAGTTACCAAAACGTTATCATTATATTGTTTCCCCTAGGTTACCATTTTTGGTGTGAACTGGGCTTAAGGGTGTTAGGATGTTTCAGTTTGCTATGCTTAAGTCAGGGCTCGACATTAACGCTTGTGCAGGACAAGTGGATTTCACTTGCCCGACCGGACAAGTAGCCTGATTAAAACGTCAATAACAAAAAAATAACTAGGGAATCACTAAAATGTAAGTTGAGTGAGGCTCGCGCAGCCTCTTGAGGAGAAATTGAAACAAATGAGCGCAGCACACAAACTCAGTTAACATACTGCGGACAAAAATGTGGAGTTTTTATATTTATAACACATGATACAGTTAAGCAACATCACATGACCAAGAGTACTGTTTTCCTGAATACCATAACGATTGAAATGTGACTGATTTCATACAACAGTTCAATAAACAAGAAATTTAAATCAAAGTCACTTTTAAATGTAATATTGTTTTTGTTCCGTTTCCGCAGCGAAAATAGTTCCAAACAAAGTTCCAACCATGGATCAGCATTTTGAACTAGCCTAATTGGTTGAGTCAAAGATTAAATGACCCATTCAAACAACTGCCTCATTCTTGAATGAATCAGCCATTTGAACGAATCATTTGAATGAATGACTCAATTACTCACTCATTACTCACCGCCACCTACTGGTGGTTTAGTGTTGTTTTTAAAAGTATCATTCTTTTCAACATTTCTGATTTGTATATTAAAAAAAATATTTTAAATATTTAAAACAATCTCATAACATTATTTAATGCAGTTTAATTATTTAATATTAATTATTTAATTACCTAGGGAAATAGCCCTATAGTGTCTTATTATTCTAATAAAATTTTATCAAATTTAGGATTTTAAAAAGCATCCATTAAATAAGATGGGGGGGGGGGTACCCTTTAAAGTTGAGGATATGACAATATGCAAAATATGTCAAAGCTGATTGAACAGTGATGAGAATATTGCTTCATAAATTATATTTACAAAACAAAAAACAAAACCCAGATAAGCAACTTTTTTACTCTGACAAGTGAATGACAGATTTACAAAGAACAAGGACATGAAAAGGCTTAATGTCAACCCCTGCTTAAGTTGAAGTGGTTTAACCTGTTTTACATGAACGTCTTGAGTTTCACAGTGCTTATTTATTAACGTGCACAAATACATTCTTCTGCATGGTGGGGAGTCATGATGCTGATTCATAATTACAAATATGATTCAAATGCGACAGTGAGATATATACATAATTTATGCTTGTGGTAATGGATTTGGAAAGACTCCTAATATGCTTATAACATTTAATGTACACTATTTTAAACTAATGTCATTTTTATTAGTGAAGTTATAAATCTCTTTTTCAAAGGGCTGTAAAATAAGTCTGAGAGTTGGGGTTAAGAGATGTTGGATATTTTCATATGAAACACAGAGACATTTATTAGTACTGGACTTTGTCTGCTGTAGCAGATTCAGAGACGGCTGCGTGCTGAATATTTATGTGTGACCTCTGACTGGTGCTAAATTTAGTTAAAGTGAGCGAGCCATAAACAGCATTATTAGATTAGTTGTGACAATTTATACAGCATCTCCCACGTAACACGCTTTGAGTTCACAACGTATCCTGCATGTATGGAGTTTTAACATTAGGACAGCGTCAATCTAATTGCCTAATATACTTCTTAATTAGATGAGCTTCTATTAACCCTTTTGAAACATACGGTGGTAATCATCAAGAAAAGATGTAAACAATCTTGCTTTTAATCAAACAAGACATACCTTGTTCGATTTATATGACAAAACAACACTTCACATGTGCAGAAACATAATATTCTAAGCATGAGCTTCCTGTTTACCTTTTTATATATGGGATTGTATGTTGCATTTAAAGTTTCACATTTATTGCTTTTTATCCATTCAAATGCTCTTTCTTTTACCCATATGCTTTGAAAACAAAAAACAAGTCAATAAAATTAATTTACATTCAATGCCTTGTTTTCCTGTTAGATTAATGTTTTGTTTCATTTTTCTTAGAATTTGAACCATTGACATTAATGTAACCTACAACGATTACTCGAATACATGTTTAAGAAATGATAAGAAGACATAAAGGACAAAAAATTACAGACATAAAGCCAAATCTTTTTGTCAACGGCAATTCATATAAACCTCAGTGTCATTTAGAGGCCGTTAACACGACACCATTTTCAACAAAAAAATTCAGTTTCCATGAATATAATTCAATTAATAACTTTTTTATGCATTTTGGCCATTTATCTACACAACAACGGCTTTTGGGGGGCCTTTTGAAAACGATTCTATTATAATTTCTGTGTAAAATACAAAGATGCAAGTTAGTGAAAATGGTGGCATCATACATATGTCACATATGTCACACTGAACATCACATGTTCAGTCTATAGGCGTGTAATGTTTCTTTACAAAGGGACATCGCCAACTGGCCTGGCATGAATAATACCGCGTTTTTAAGTTGTTTTTGTCGATCCGTGTGCTGTGAACAAAGATAGCTTTGACATAGTTGTCGACTTTAGCGAACCTTTTAAAAAGCGCAAAGGAAAATTTTCTGTTTCAAATTTCCTGCATTTCTTTTCTGATTTTAATAGCTACATACATTGTTGTCGTCTACCCAAAGACATTCTGTTAAAATCTGGTCTGTCGAAAGCAACTTGAATTACACTGTGAAACAATCAGGCAATAATAATAGGCCTCAATTTTGCATTCTTATTTTTCTTTAGAAAAAGTTCTTAAAATGTGCATAGCTAGCAGAGCTAACATACTACAGCACTCACACTATTCAAAATAATCCCCTCAATGTTCTTCCTTGTTGTTGTCCATGAGAGTCTTCTGGATATGTAAATAACACATGTACTAGAAAATTTACATTTGGATATTTCACTTACAGTGACAAAATGTTGCACACACAGTGTAATTTTTAGTGAGTATCAGGATCCTTTTTTTTTTTTTTTTTGCTGTACACACCGTCACATAGCAGCTTTTGGACATTGTTTTTAGTTTTTTTTAGTCAGAAATGACAAGCATGCAGCTTCACGCAATACAAAGCCAATGGAGACTGAATTGTTTTCCCCAGGTGTGGGCGTGGCCTAAATGCGATATACCTCTATATTCCTCGTTGACAGACACTCAGATTTTGTTGCTTAGTGTGTTATTATTGTTGAACAGAGGATGGACTTCACAATCCGGGCCGCCACGCTCGACGACTGTAAGGATATCTCGCGGATGATTCTGGTGAGTCGAAGACGCGTCGCGTCTGACGATTTCTGACTACTTTAGAACTTAAAGGAATAGTTCACTTTAAAATTAAAATGACCCCTTTATTTACTCACTTCAAGCCATCCTACGGGCAAAAAAATGCATCGCTCTGGCTGCCCTGCCAACCAACAACGTGTAGAAAGATTCTTGGAAGCTCTGACTGACGCTGTGACGTAGATCGAATGCTTGGTCTTTTTTTAAACTTTTATTTAAAGGGGCCGCAAATCAAACAAGCATGTTGATCGGTATTTGTGCAGACTGACCACAAGTAGGGTATAAGTTGACATCATGAAATCTTTTAAATGTGAAAGTAAGAAATTGGTGTCTAAAGTGCTAGTCTAATTATTTCAACATGCAGTTTATAGGAGACGTTTACTAGCCTTGGTCTTTATTAACATCTATTTGTGTGCAGCCTATAACAATAACTGTCCTGGTTGAAGTGTAGCATTAATGCAATTGGTCTAATCGGTGTTGTTTTGAGCAAATGAATTGCATTCTCGCTGAAAAACAAGAGTTCTAGCGTGAAAATGTTGCCTATAAATAGTGTTGCCCGCCTTCTTATCAAATTCACATGATCAACCTCTTCTCCATTTTGCTTGGGAACTAATGTGGTCGGAACCAAAGTTTACAGGGCTGCGTTCTCTGGAGTCCTCTCAAGCAGAGGACTTCTACATTCTGATTGGTTGCCGCCGGTTGCCACTGAACCGCGTCATAGCTCATTACCATAAAGTTGACCTCAACTCTCCTCGACACCCATATCGCACAAGACACGTCGGAAAGTAGCGTAGTGCGTCATGGAGTAGCGTAAATATCAGCAGTACATAGCATCACTCGCATAAGTTGGGCTTTAGACTTAAAGGGGAAGTATGCAGGGTTTTTTTTTTGCTTAATTTACCTTAACTGAACAGCTTCGGAGTCATTGGAATGGTTATATGACTTTTTCGGGTTGAATGGTGGCCGTCTCCCCTGTGAGCGGAAAAACCACCCTTGCAACTTTGGGCTGGCAGGCCGCCGACCTCAGCGTCAGGAAGTATCGCGTGATATCAGGTCTCGCGATAAAATTAATTGCTTTACGGCAAAAAAAAGATCTGGTAAAATTCTGTCATTATTGCGCTCCCTCACGCTGTTCGAACCCGAGTGCAGAAGACGTTGTAAAGAATGTCCCGTCTGCTTTGATGTCGTTGATCTATAGCCTCTGGTATCTGAGAATCGCCAACGAGTTTTTACGACTATTATTCCGAAGCTGTAGGAGGAGCTCTATAGAGAAACCTGCGAGCAAAAAGCGAGAATACAGCAAATAAATTCCTGATACTGCATAGCGCTGCTTCTTTAAGTGGAATCCGTATGTTCATTTGGCCAGAAGCTAGTTATTTGACTTCCTAAAGTTTTAAATATGAACATTTTTCTTACACAAACTCATCGCTTTGCTTAGGAAGGCCTTTATTAACCCACAGGATCCGTATGGAGTTCGTTTATTTAACTTTTTTGAGCTTCAAACTGATGGTTGCAATGCACTGCCATTATAAAGCTTGGAAGCGTCAGGATGTTTATTAATGTAACAATGAATTGTATTCGTCTGAAAGAAGAAAGTCATATACATCTAGGATGGCTTGAGGGGGAGTAAATCATGGGGTAATTTTCATTTTAAAGTGAACTACTCCTTTAAAGAATTGGACACTCATCTGCCGCGTCACCGACAGCATGCGCAGTCTTTCATTACCAATTGGCCAATGCAAAATCAAGCAATAGAGGGTTAAAGTTTTTGTGTTGTCAAATCCCTCACACTAGAAACTGGCAGAGCATGATAACGTTTCAGACCAGATCAAGATTACACAAAGAGGTATTGTCACATCTCTCCAATACAAATACAATGATTTGGATTAATACTGTGGATTGTTTGGAGCTGGTACCAATCATACAACTTTTACTGTAGATCTGGAGCAGGATGGATTCTCCAAAAACCCTTTTTTCCATGGAATTATTGCTGAAGTGCCAGAGCATTTTAAGTCCAGAGATGGTGAGAAAAAATAACCCAACCATACACAACAACAACCCTATTAACACTTCAGATAAAAACTGCTGTCCTTCTGTGTTGCTCTGCATTAGGATACACATTTGTTATTTAATCTGGACATGCGTGTCATGTCTAGCCTGAGTGCATGGATGTTACCTTCGCTTGTTTGCCATTGTATTCTCTGTTGCTTTAACCTCCCCAGACATCACTGCCATTGTGCTGACTTAGTATTATTATATATTAAAATAATAAAAATAAATCCATGTCTTTTCTTGACCCCTTTAAGTTAAATTGCCGAATAAGATTAAGAAGCAAATTAAATGCCAAGCCAAATGTGCTAATGTGAAGGGGGGAACATCACTGCTATTGTGGTGACTAAGTATGTTTTGCAACTTGATATTGTTAGCTCACAGTGTTGTTTCTGAGTTTTGTGTTTGCATTTTAGCCATCAAGCTGACAGAAATGATTCTCTTTACAGGTCATACCAAGGTCGGTTACTCACTGTACTTCTACACGTACAGCTCATGGAAAGGCCGGGCTGTGTACATGGAGGATCTGTACGTGATGCCAGAGTTCAGAGGTGAGGAAACGACACCGTGCTTTCGTTTATTTGAATGTAACATAAACCGATTAATGAATTTCTGTGCGTATTTCCAGGGAAAGGCATTGGCAAGGCTCTGATGGCCAAAGTTTCTCAGGTGAGGGGAGTTAATTTACACTTGATAAATACAGCATGTGCAGCCGGTCAGAAGAAGCTGTTGAATCTGTTGTGATTTAGAAAGCTGTTTGTTAACTGTGCACAAGTTGACATGTTTGTGTTTATGATCACCCTCAGCTCGGTCTGGCTGCTGGTTGCACTCAGCTGAATTTCACTGTGCTGGACTGGAACAAGTCATCTCTTGACTTCTACCGAAAGCAGGGCTGCTGGGATGTGACCGCCGACCTCGGCTATCACTGCATGCGCTGTGAGGGCGATGCCCTTGAACACTTGGGGGGACATTTACATTTTTAAGCACAATGAGTAACAGACCAGAGCCACAAGTAACAAGTGGTTTGATAATACATTTTGCCCATTTTAACGGACAGCTTACTCTCTTCCTGTGCTTAAGTAACCATGCTCATCTCCTATATCAATTGTCATTGATTGGTACACAAGAGTCAAAGCCACCTAGACGATGAAGATGTGTCCATTTACGTTGTACATGCACAGATATGAGCCACACACTTTTCTCATCTAACATTTGATAACTGCCACCTGGCATTTGTCAGTCATGACAGAGAATAAGCTCACCAAGACTAGAGAAATATGCACTACAATTGTATTTAAGCTGAATCCTATATGTTACTGGTTAGTGGAACTATAATCGGATTTAGTTTTTCCTGAATAGTTTACATTACCTTGTGGATGAATTTTGTGCATTTTACCTTTTAGATGATTTTTGTGCAAGTTTACTGCCGAAAGGTCTTTGACAAGAAAATCTTGTGCTGTTACTGAATACAAAAAAAATAAAAATAAAAATACATGAACAACATACAACTCATAAGTAGGCTACCTCAGTCTATACATTTAGTTAGTTGTAAATGGTAATATTTTTATGACCTGCTAGGAAAGAACTGTTATTTCGTAGCACATAAAGAAATTATAGCTGCTGTATCCAATGTACTGAGGATTATGTTCTTTCAGTCATCAATAAAAGAACATCCTGTTATTTTCATTTTTTGCTGCATGGGTTTTTACTTGGTTAAAGGCCAGTTCACACCAAAAACGATAACTCTATTGATATAGTTCTAAAAATCGTTCTAAACATAAAAGAATAGAGTTCACAATGAACAACAATAACGATAAGACAGAGGAATGGTATAATTGGAATCACTCTCAGAACGAGTTTTACCAGCTGATGAACTGACAGCCAATCAGAGTTCGTCCTGCTTTCAGAGCTTGAGTTAACTACAAAACTGCTGACTGGACACTAACATATTTACCAAGGGGGCAAATAATTCTGACCAGCACTGTATATGATGAACAGATACAAATTTAATTTAGACTTTTACTCACATAAAAATATTCATGTTTGCTTGGTGTGCGAGAATGAGGTTCATTCTCGTGTTACACAGCATGTTTGTGCTTCTGTTCATGTACGCTGATCAATGTTTATTATATGTGAATAAAAGCCTAAATTAAATCTGTTCATCATATAAAGCGATCGATTCTCTTCAGAAAATTTGCTCTAAACCGCTCAATTCATATGGATTAGTTTTACAATCTCTTTATGAACTTTTTGAAGCGTAAAAGTGGTTGTTGTGTAGGCCTAGCTGTTAATGGAGGGACTTAACTCAGATTTCATCAAAATGATCTTCATTTGTGTTTCAAAGATGAACGAAAGTCTTACGGGTTTGGAACGACATGAGGGTAAGTAATTACTTTCATTTTTGTGTGAACTAACCGTTTAAGCCTTAAAAACAATGTGATCTAGTTAGTGTTGAACAAAACTATGTAGTACGACTAATCATAAAATTGGCTGCTAAGAGTTAATGAGTTAATAATTAATGCCATCAAAGTTCACTTTTAAACGAATGACCATAAGATAAATTGTAGCTGAGAGGAGGATGCACATTTGGCCTGTAGATCACTACATTTCTAAGCTGCTCAAACGCCAACATGTTGCAGTTTCCACACCTTAACCAACAGCGACATCAAGTGTTCACCCGGAGAAGTGATTAACGATTTACCACATTTAGGACTTTTCCAGAGCACTTCACTGAGGAATTCAAGTAGTATTTCAATGTTCATAACAATTGTGAAGTACATATGTTCCTTTGTTTGATCCATTAAAATCGCTTAGCGAATTAAATAAGTAAAACTGTGAATCAGACGCAGACTGTGATTTGCTAATTTTCTGACTTATAATAATCAAAAACTCATTGCCAGGAAACAACCTGTTGTTTGTCTTATTATGAGAGGGAGAATGGAAAGCAGAACTACACACATCTTCACATTATTGACGGAAACGATGATTAGACTGCACTACTTATCATTTAAGAGACCACATTTTCATAAAAATTACAACAGATTTTAAGAAATAGCCTATTCAACATATTACATTTACGATTAAAAGATTACCCAGCTCAAGCTAACAATTTACATGTTATTTTAAGTTAATACATGCATTATTGCTAATATTGCTAACCACTACTAATGAAATAGCACACACATAAAGCTAATGTACTATAGTCCTATACTATATCACATAGCTTCTATTGATCTTATGAGTTTATTCAGGTTACATAAAGAATCAAAAATATGTATGGAGTATTTTCATACGAAATAGAGCCTGATATGTTATTTAAACACAATAAAATCATATTGGCATATATGCAAAAAAAAAAAAGTTTTAACTTTTAATGGTAGGGTAGGCAATTTTCGGAGCAGCTATATAAAGCGAGCCAGCTTTAAAAGCATGAGATCCCACCCTGCCTTCAGAGCATCTCCAAAGCCTACAAAACACATGAACAGCAGAGTCTGCAAAGTATCACGAGATGAGAGACGGCGTTAAACTACCTCATGATGTGATGATTTTACATTCAATCATCACATCATGAGGTAGTTTAACGCCGTCTCTCATCTCGTGATGTTTGTTTGTAAATCTTTCAGTTATTAATGCCTTTCTGTTAATGTTCAACAAAAATATGAATATAAAAAAAAAATACCTCGTCTCAAAGCATATAACATAACTATGAATATAACTAAAAGACCACTTACCTGTATCACCTGACTTGCTTTTAATTTTTGCATTGATAGTGTTGCCACTGAAACGCATAAATTTGAGTCATGCTCTGAGTATAACGTCGCGGGTTTCCATCTCTTCCAAATTACAGTAGTTATGGCGTGAATGCAGCATAAGCTTGTTGTTTTGGCTCAGGAGGAACTTTCTGTGTATAATAAAGAGTATAAACTGTACAGTATAAAATCGCATCTTAGTAAGATATAACATTTGAACAGCTTTAAAGTTTTTTTTTTTTTACATATGTATCATTAGATATTTGATTAAGCTGAAACCCAGTGCATGCGTTTAAAAGTGTAATTCGGCAATTTCTCTAAAAAAAATCCTGTTATTGTCACTGGCGTACAATGAATTCTGGGATAGGCAAGGCCGTGAAGGATTATCTGCTGTATCCTTGGTTTCACAAACGAAATCCGCATTTGGAGGAGCCTTCGAATTGGGACCGGCTTCGTCACGCCACTGTGATCGTTTCGTTCACAGTGAACATTAGAACGAAATCGTCCTTTTTTTAGGATGCAGCCTCTGAATTGGGACAGCTTATGGCCGCTGTTTCGGTTGTGCTGCTCGGTGACTGACGTCTGTCTAACTCTGCATAGCAGAAACGTGCTGATGACGTGTGACGTCTGCGCGAGCAGGTGCGCGGAGGTGTGGAATTATATACGCTGACTGGCAGGTAGGACATCGTATTATTGCGTTCGGGCCGAATCGAATGCAATGATTGGACGAGCATTTTATGGTCCTACACTATAAAAAATTATCGTGATTTTAACGGTAAAAGACTACGGTGAAAAACTGTTAATTGGTTAACAGAAAGTGAATAACTGATAGATCTAACCGTATATTTTACAGTATAATACCGTTAAATTGACAGTTTTTGGATGTGATAAATAACAAATCATTGTAGCCTATAATTTACAGTGAAAAAAACGTAAATTAACATTCCCACAATTCCCTGCGTGACAGACACTTGATGTAATTTTGTTGAAATAACTGTTTATTTTCTAATCAGTTACATTAGGGTTTAATGTTTCATTTAATGTTGTTAAATTAATGTTTATTGGATTTTAAAATTTTGATTTGTGTGTTACCATGATGGTTTTTAGTGTTTGTGTGAATGACACTGCAGCTTCTATACATTAGTTTAAACTTCTTCAGCTTATGGAAAAGCTTTTTTTCATTTTTTTTTTTCATCATGTGATTCTATCACCATTGTGATAGGTGGTCATTGTGATAGGTGGTCATTGTGATAGGTGGTCATCGTGATAGGTGGTCATTGTGATAGGTGGTCATTGTGATAGGTGGTTGTCAGTGTGTATTATAATGGTACAAACCAGATTTTAGTACTTCAATATGTGGGTAAGTTAACATTATATCAGATAATGAAAATATGTGTTTTTACTGTAAATTTAAGTCAAGTCTGTAAAACTTAAAATGTTGCAATGTTTTTTTATGGTAAATTTCTGGCAACCACAGATGCTGTTTTTTTTATCATACATTTAACGAAATTGTTTATACAGTGTACAAAAAATACATGTGTTGTATTCCAATACATTTAGACATTTAGATTTTGTGTGTGAAATTAGCACTCTTTACTTAATTAGTCCATGGCCACACTCTGTAAAACCTTCGAGAACAACCAGCCCCCTATAAAAAGACACGCGGAAAAGCGCACTTGTTGATTTGAGGCAGGACAGAGCTAAATAGTATTTCACTTCAGAATAAGAATACTTGGCAGCGCACGAGAGGGGGGGGAAATCTGTTTTCCACTGCTGTGCAGGACTCACTTCCCTGCAGTGCATACTTGAGCACATGGACGCAGAAGTGCTTTGAAATGACACTTATGGACTAGACCCTGATCTATTTATCAAAGAGAACACGAGGAAGTCATGCCAAAGAATCAGATCTCAGGAAGATGCGAATCAAATCCAAATCCCACAGTATTGCAGTGCTGCTGTCAACCCTCTGCACAAGAATGAAAGGAATATTGCTATGCCATTTGGGCCAGCTGCAGTTTATGCAATAAACGCAGACAGTTCTTCTCCGTATACCAAAGCACTGCCAGCGGCGACTGGTTTGCTGGGGTCAATCTTGCAACGGTTGCAACAGGGTTCGCGTTGACCGCGCGCAGCATCGAAGTTGAAGAAGCTCTCGCGCATGAGACCTATACCAGAGAGGCTCAGAGATGTTCTCGTGGAATATGGACAGAATGATTGACGTGGAAGCTTCAGAACGGTAAACGACCCGTGTGCGCAACAATGCAGCGAATTTTCCAGAGGAGACGGTACCGCACACTGCGCTTGGTCTGGGCGCTCATGGCCGCGCTCGCGCTGTCACTGGCCGTGTGCAGTGCCATATTTACAGTGTGGACATTGCGACAAACGCGGGACCTGTCGAGGTCTTTCCAAACTCTGCAGGAGCGCTTAGAGCAGGTAAACGCAATGGCTCGCTTGCTTTCTTTTTTGTCTTTAAAGTGCATGACAGATGCATGCGTGCATTCTCAAGCACATTTGTCATGCAGTTCACACTAATCATGCAGTGATTTTGCAATTACGCTATTGTGGTCCTGACCATGAAAGACGTTTGCAAGCTCTTTTTTAGGGAGGTAGCCTATATCATGAGGAATGCAAGCATATAATTTCGAGGCACTTGATTATACAAACATACAGCTGCGGCACCGCTGGGGGTCTGCGGGACGCGTTTTTATGACCCTTCCAGACTTTGCGCGCGGGGTGCTGTGAGTTATGGCCTATTTAGTTTCTAAAGTCGCTGCCAAGTGTGTTGGTTTTGTTGCCAATTTTTCTCCATGTTTAGGGCAATTTACTGGAAATCTTAGACTACTTGGCACGAGCGCGTTTCGAAGCACCCTGTCTCTATGCGTTTGTGTAATTATGGGTAAATGATTTTCGACTTGTAAGCTACAATTTAAAGCCTTAGCATATAGGCTACCCTCAGATAAGGATGGGCAACTTTTTCACGAGTTCTTCTGCCGATGTGGACGAAACACTAATGTGTTCTGAGAGGGTTTCTGCGCAATATTCAGCACCTCTACTGAGCAAGACCAGTGTTCGATTCCAGAACGAATGACTCTTATGAACCGGTTCTTTTTAGTGAATCGAAAACACTTATGAATCGTGGTTAATGAATTATCAAACGATTTGAGTTTTGCTATAGCTACTTTAGGCTCAATTAAATAATTTGCTTGTTCGTGTGACAAAAAGAACATGTAAAAAAACAACGACGAATAATGAATGAAATACAACATTTTAGTGTTTGGCAAGTGGTGAGTTTTTTTCCAAACGGGTTCGAGAGCGATTTGTTTAACGATTGTTTGTTTGAACGATTTGTTCAAAACACAGATGCTTTCACGAACGAAACATCACTAATTCAAAGATGGGCTGAATTAAAAAGAACCCATACGTTGAAAATTAAAATCACACAGAATTACTAGAGAAACAACACAGGCAACAGTAATAATCGAAAGGTGAACAATTATTAATAAGCAAAAGCACCCAGGAATGCACAAAAATATAGGCAAGAGTTAAAACAACCTATATGTGTATGAGTCAGAAAGTGCAGAAAAGCACAACAACTCAATAGTTAAATAAAATTACTTTTTAAAAGTTAAAAATGTAATAACTGAAAACCAATTTTTTTTCACATAGGCCTATATTCCTGTCATAAGCTGAGTGGTGTTAGCCTGGCTCTGCCCTGCGCCCTCCTACGTACTTCCGCTCAATTTTCATTTTCCTTCAGTACTAGTCTACTCTGGGATTGTGGTATATTCTTGGGTTTTCTCCGGTCAATTTTTTACCGGTCCAATCAGTGAACAGAGGGAGTGGCTGAGAACGATGACGTTGAGGTCGTGCGCTAGTTTGAGTCGTCATACGTCGTGACCAAAAGTTAGAGATTGGTTATGGCAGATCCAGAGTGGCTCTGGGCAGATCCAATAGTATTAAACTTCAACAGAGGACCCGCCTTCAAGGAAGTTAATGCTTGTCAATGGAGAGAGGCCAGACTCTCTGTACAAATGAAATGTACGAGAGTCTGGTAGAACCAGGCTAGAGCGGTGTAGGCCTATTGCCGAAATCTGAGCTGGTGATGGGCCGCTGTTCGGCGGGGGAACTGCGAACCTCAGAGCCGAAAGATATCGTGACAGACTCCTTATAAACTGCACATAAACAAACATTACAGAGTTCTGAGAACATATTTTAACATCCAAATTAATTAGATATAGTATTATGACGAATAAAAATCAGTTTAGCGAGACGACCGATACTGATTGACATCTCATCCATGTATGTTGCGTTGCATTAAATAAAATGATTTACAGCACAGTAAAGACTTTATAGAAATAAAATGTTTACAAAACCATTTTACCGATGAAATGCACCACCAATTCGATGGCGTTGAGAACTGCTCTCTCCTGACGAGGATGCAAAAAGCCAGCGTTCTGTGTAACTCAACAGCTGGGTTGTTGTAGCAAAGCCCCGCTGGATTGTTGCTTCAGAGGGCAGTTGGGGGAGGGGTGTATTGTTTCAACAGTCAGTGAGATTGACCTACATGATCTCATGAAAGTGCGTATCTATAACTCGAATGTTATTTCTCGTGCCATTTAGGTTTTGCCAAAATGGCACGTGCCATTTGGCGTGCCATATGCGCCAAAAAGTTTTTTTTTTTTTTTTTTTTTTTTTTTTTTTTCGTGCATATGCTACGCACTGAAAACCCTTGGGTAGGATTAGGAGTGGGGAGTGCGTGCGTATTACACGCCATAAAGTGCGTATCATATGCACGCAAAAACTATTTTTGGCGATTAAATGGCATGAGAAATAACATCCGTGGTATAGAGAAACTTGTTTTTCTTCTCACAATTGTGTTTACATCTTTGATATAAAGTCGCAATTGTGTGTTATAGTCAGAATTCCGTGACATAATGTTGAAATAAACTCGCAATTCTGACTTATTTTCTCAGAATTGCATTTTTTATATCTCGCAATTCTGATTTTATAACATGCAATTGCATATTATAAAGTCAGAATTGTGAGATATAAACTCGAAATTCTGAGGAAAAAAGTCAGTCCTTAGAATTTGACTTCATAACTCGCAATTGCATGTTTATATCTCACAATTCTGAGAAAAGATGTCAGAATTGCGAGATATAAATTGCGTGTTATAAAGTCAGAATTTCGAGATATAAACTTGCAATTACGAGAAAAACAGTCAGAAGTCATTCAGAAGTCAGTAACGGTGTGGTGGTAGTTGAAGGCATAAGACGGAAGATAAGGGTATAACACAATCTTTACTGGTAAAACTCAGACAGGATAAACACAACTAACATTAACAAGAACTGACAAGGGACTGAACAGAACAGGGCGAAATCAGGAAACTAACTATACAGGTGAAGGAAGATTAACTAATCAGGGATTAACAAGAACAGGTGCAGACAAGACAGTCGTTCTTATTCTCGCAATTCCGACTTTATACACTCTAAAAAATGCTGGGTTGTTTTAACCCAATTTTGGGTCAAATATGGTCAAACCCAAATGTTGGGTTAAAAATGTAATTATAAAATGTAACCCAACGGCTGAGTTTGTCCATATTTGACCCAAAGTTGGGTTAAAAACAACCCAGCATTTTTAAAAGTGTAGCATGCAATTCTGGCTTTATATCTTGCAATTCTGATAAATAACGTCAGAATTGTGAGATGTAAACTCGCAACTGTGAGATAAAAAGTCGCAATTATCTTTTAAAATGTTTTATTCTGTGGCGGAAACAAGCTTCCATAACTAACCCATGGGCTGGGTAACACAGAAACTACCCAACCATGGAAAAAATAACCCAACAGGCTTAACCCAGTGTTTATTACAGTGTACGGTTTGGCTTCAGCTGCATTTATCTGTTTTGTAATCAATATCTGGCAACGGTACATCGTTTTTCCACGTGGGTGAGCAATTCACCAGAGCTATTGTGCATATTTATTTAATTACCCAAATATTTCACCCCTAAAAAGCACAAAAGGCACTGCCATGTTTACGGCTTTGCATATGATTTTAACTTTGTCCTCTGTTGCACAGTACAGTCAGTGCGCAGTCCCTAACTCTATGGTTAGACTTCATCTGCATGGAGTAGATTGAAAGTCCAGATGGACAGGTACTCACTTCACTTCTAGGCACAACCGCAGTTCCTGTTGCCAGACATTTGTTAAACTGCTGACAAAGCTTTCACGTGCTCGTCACATTGTTTGTCAGCTTTTTCTTTTCCACTTAATTTAACCTTTCCTTTTAACAGAGAAGCATTCCCGGAATGCATTGCATTAAGTAAAACGTACAAGGTGTTGTTACCGGTTTTTCATTGAGGGGAAGCGGTTGACCTATTAAAAACTTGAGTTTCAGTGTTTGCCAGGCTTCTGGTGACTGTTTGTTTGTGTCTCGCTCAAGAACGCCTTCAGCTTGGGTTTGATTATTTCAAAAGCTGTGACTACTGCATGGGTTACCCGCAAAACGCCAGTTAATAGAAGCCAGCAGTGTTTTTCTCCCCAGTGGCCTGCTCGAACTTGACACACATATTATGTTCCAGTCACGCTGCTGTCGTCTGTCTCCCATATCTGTCTGCAAAAGCTGTTGAGCGCGTTGAAAAATGTTATTCTGACGTCTCCCTCTCGTTATTTCTCTCTCTCTCTTGCAGGTGAATATGCAGCGCAAGGCCATCTTCCAACTCATCCTGGAAAAACGCGAACTGCTGGAGAGTCGGCGGTTCCGCAGAGATGGTAGGACGTCATAATGTCAGGCATGAAGCCAGTTATTGAAATTCAAAGCACTTGACTAGTAAAGACTGATAAAATGAGCAGTGATTATGAATGCATTATTATAGCAATCGCAGATTACTCTTTGAAGGAAATTGAATAAAACCATAAAGATTTAAAAAAAACAAATGCAGATGTGCCATAAAACTGACACATGATGACAGCTCTTGTCAGAAAACCTTGGATCACCTGCAGTCTTTCCAGCTGCAGAAGGATGATCTTTCACAGAGTATTTACAGAGACCAAACCGTTTTGCACACCAAGCCACCTTGGGTAAACCATTGGGCATATGTTTCCAAAAGCTGCAACAGGAAACAGTAGGCAGAAGGCTGAGGGACAGCAGAAATTACAGGTTTGAGCTGGATGGACACGCACCCGGCAAAACCCAACTGGCACAAGGACCGCAAGGGCATATTGGTTTTAGCAACCTTCTAAAACAAGTGACCCCTGCATTGAAGCCAGAAATAGCTTTCATTAGCAATAGACTTGCTTTAGTTCTGTTACAATTATGCGATAAGACATCTCAAGGGCATTCTCCCGAGAACATGGTGGAAAAAAACAGTGCCAACGGGGTAAAAACAACAGAAAGCGAGGAGCTCAGGCCAAAAAGATCAACAAAATAGACATTAGTGTTGGACAGATGGAGCTTCAGAAGTCTAATGAACAGCTGCAAGTCTTCAGCTGACACCTGACAGCTGTCTGATTTCAGCGCCAAAATGCTTATCCACAATCATTCCTCAAAATATATTGTTTTCCTAGCCCAGAATAGTGCCCCTTAGGGACAGTCACGGCTTCAAGTTGAAGCGGTCAGCCAGAAATAACAGTCGCTTTAACCATTTCTGTGCGGCTCCTTTTGAAGTCTGAGACGTAGGTGATCAGTCAGTGCATATTTTGACGGACTACCGGGAGTTCAGGCGGCTCCCCTGAGGAGAGATTTCCAGAGTCTCTGGAGAGGGACAAGGAAAAGACACACACACACACACACACACACACACACACACACACACACACACACACACACACACACACAAAAAACGCATTTCTCAAGGTGGTTTGTTTGAATAACTGCATTTAGTTGAACGGTAGCCATAGCTGTTCATCTATCTCATTTCATAAGAAGATTATTTTCTGCATGAGAAAGGTTAAGAAAGAGCCAACTCTTCATTTTTCCTGCAGTGTATAATTTTTAGTTTTGCCTCTTTGTTGACTGGAACCAGCTGGTGGGGTGAGAGTAGAAAAATCCTGTTGCTGAACACAAAGGCTAGGAGATGTGTAGAACAGAGCTGAAAGGAAATATTTCACCATCTGCTTTGACAATCAGGACTTCAGCTGGTGTATAAATTATTCTAGATTAATCCATGATGTTTGCATCTGCACAGCTGTTTAATGCTGGAAGTTGCAGGAGCTCCACATGGACGACTCTTATCTGCATCCCAGAGAGTTTTGTCTTCTTTTTCCAAAACATGCCTTTCTTTTGTCTTTGTCTTGCAAGCGGGAGGGAGGAAAGGAAATGGACGAAAAGCGGCCTCCCATTTTGAGAGTAAGTAGCAAATCATTTCATTTATCAATGAAACACCTAAATGCTTTTTTCACCCCGCAACCTAATATACATCTCATTTTTCAACAGTAACCAATAATAATAATAACGAAAAAGGTGAGTTATATATATATTAACAGTGTGTGTCCTGTGTAATATTCTCTAATAATGTGTGTGTCCTGTGTAATATTCTCTAATAATGTGTGTGTCCTGTGGAATATTCTCTAATAATGTGTGTGTCCTGTTGAATATTCTCTAATAATGTGTGTGTCCTGTGTAATATTCTCTAATAATGTGTGTGTCCTGTGTAATATTCCCTAATAATGTGTGTGTCCTGTGGAATATTATCTAATAATGTGTGTGTCCTGTGTAATATTCTCTAATAATGTGTGTGTTCTGTGGAATATTCTCTAATAATGTGTGTGTCCTGTGGAATATTCTCTAATAATGTGTGTGTCCTGTGGAATATTCTCTAATAATGTGTGTGTCGTAGTGGAATATTCTCTAATAATGTGTGTGTCATGTGGAATATTCTCTAATAATGTGTGTGTCCTGTGTAATATTCTCTAATAATGTGTGTGTCCTGTGGAATATTCCCTAATAATGTGTGTGTCCTGTGTAATATTCTCTAATAATGTGTGTGTCCTGTGGAATATTCTCTAATAATGTGTGTGTCCTGTTGAATATTCTCTAATAATGTGTGTGTCCTGTGTAATATTCTCTAATAATGTGTGTGTCCTGTGTAATATTCCCTAATAATGTGTGTGTCCTGTGGAATATTATCTAATAATGTGTGTGTCCTGTGTAATATTCTCTAATAATGTGTGTGTTCTGTGGAATATTCTCTAATAATGTGTGTGTCCTGTGGAATATTCTCTAATAATGTGTGTGTCCTGTGGAATATTCTCTAATAATGTGTGTGTCGTAGTGGAATATTCTCTAATAATGTGTGTGTCATGTGGAATATTCTCTAATAATGTGTGTGTCCTGTGTAATATTCTCTAATAATGTGTGTGTCCTGTGGAATATTCCCTAATAATGTGTGTGTCGTAGTGGAATATTCTCTAATAATGTGTGTGTCCCGTGGAATATTCTCTAATAATGTGTGTGTCGTAGTGGAATATTCTCTAATAATGTGTGTGTCATGTGGAATATTCTCTAACAATGTGTGTGTCGTAGTGGAATATTCTCTAATAATGTGTGTGTCCTGTGGAATATTCTCTAATAATGTGTGTGTCCCGTGTAATATTCTCTAATAATGTGTGGGTCATGTGGAATATTCTCTAATAATGTGTGTGTAATAGTGGAATATTCTCTAATAATGTGTGTGTCCTGTGTAATATTCTCTAATAATGTGTGTGTCGTAGTGGAATATTCTCTAATAATGTGTGTGTAATAGTGGAATATTCTCTAATAATGTGTGTGTCCTGTGTAATATTCTCTAATAATGTGTGTGTCCCGTGTAATATTCTCTAATAATGTGTGTGTCATGTGGAATATTCTCTAATAATGTGTGTGTCCTGTGGAATATTCTCTAATAATGTGTGTGTCGTAGTGGAATATTCTCTAATAATGTGTGTGTCCTGTAGAATATTCTCTAATAATGTGTGTGTCCTGTGGAATATTCTCTAATAATGTGTGTGTCCTGTGGAATATTCTCTAATAATGTGTGTGTCCTGTGGAATATTCTCTAATAATGTGTGTGTCCTGTGGAATATTCTCTAATAATGTGTGTGTCCAGTGGAATATTCTCTAATAATGTGTGTGTCGTAGTGGAATATTCTCTAATAATGTGCATGTCCCGTGGAATATTCTCTAATAATGTGTGTGTCCTGTGGAATATTCTCTAATAATGTGTGTGTCGTAGTGGAATATTCTCTAATAATGTGTGTGTCCCGTGGAATATTCTCTAATAATGTGTGTGTCCTGTGGAATATTCTCTAATAATGTGTGTGTCCTGTGGAATATTCTCTAATAATGTGTGTGTCCTGTGGAATATTCTCTAATAATGTGTGTGTCCTGTGGAATATTCCCTAATAATGTGTGTGTCGTAGTGGAATATTCTCTAATAATGTGTGTGTCCTGTGGAATATTCTCTAATAATGTGTGTGTCCTGTGGAATATTCTCTAATAATGTGTGTGTCGTAGTGGAATATTCTCTAATAATGTGTGTGTCCTGTGGAATATTCTCTAATAATGTGTGTGTCCTGTGGAATATTCTCTAATAATGTGTGTGTCCTGTGTAATATTCTCTAATAATTTGTGTGTCCTGTGTAATATTCTCTAATAATGTGTGTGTCCTGTGGAATATTCTCTAATAATGTGTGTGTCCTGTGTAATATTCTCTAATAATGTGTGTGTCCTGTGGAATATTCTCTAATAATTTGTGTGTCCTGTGTAATATTCTCTAATAATGTGTGTGTCCCGTGTAATATTCTCTAATAATGTGTGTGTCATGTGGAATATTCTCTAATAATGTGTGTGTCATGTGGAATATTCTCTAATAATGTGTGTGTAATAGTGGAATATTCTCTAATAATTTGTGTGTCCTGTGTAATATTCTCTAAAAATGTGTGTGTCGTAGTGGAATATTCTCTAATAATGTGTGTGTCCAGTGGAATATTCTCTAATAATGTCTGTGTCCAGTGGAATATTCTCTAATAATGTGTGTGTCCTGTGTAATATTCTCTAATAATGTGTGTGTCCTGTGGAATATTCCCTAATAATGTGTGTGTCGTAGTGGAATATTCTCTAATAATGTGTGTGTCCCGTGGAATATTCTCTAATAATGTGTGTGTCATGTGGAATATTCTCTAATAATGTGTGTGTCCAGTGGAATATTCTCTAATAATGTGTGTGTCCTGTGGAATATTCTCTAATAATGTGTGTGTCGTAGTGGGGAATGAGGGAGTCATTAAAGGATGGACTGAGGAGCAGCTGAATATGAGCAGAGCAGTGCAATATAACCCAGAGACCGGCACCTTCAAAGTGGAGCGCAGTGGCGTCTACTTCCTGTACTGTCAGGTGAGTTAAAAAGGACCAATTTTTTTTGCATCACCTGCAATGGTAGCACAAGCTCATGTTAAAGGGTAACTGTCACCAAAATTGAACCTAGGGTCTTTTTGTTTATCTACCCGAGTCAAACATTCGTGTAAAAGATAATTAGAATGGAAACTCCACTTTTAAGATTGACCGTATTTTCGTTTTAGCTCAAAATGGCGTTTGAACGGGAGTGCTAGGGACACTTCTATGATAGCATCAAAATCGCTATTTTTAAAACACTAAGAAGGCTCGACACAACATAAATCTGTGATTGAGGTGTCACCAGGGGCTCTACACACAATTGCGATGCGATTTACTCCCATTCAAAAGCCATTTTGAGCTAAAACGAAAATACGGTCAATCTTAAAAGTGGAGTTTCCATTCTAATTATGCTTTTACACGAATGTTTGACTCGGGTAAATTAACAAAAAGAGCCTAGGTTCAATTTTGGCAACAGTTACCCTTTAAGAGTGTGTGTATATACAGTGTTGGGTGAGTAATGAATTACTAGCTACTAATTTCATCTTCAAAAGTGTAATTAAATTACTGTACTGACTACTCTCTCTAAAAAGTTTATACTCCCATATTAACCTCGACTAGTTGAACAATTCAAGGATAGACATGAAACTGCTCTTTTAATTATTTCAAATAAATCATAGAAAATTGCTTAAATTATTCTTGAACTAACCAAAGTATTTAAATGGAGAAGGTTGCAAAAAAATCATTAGAAATTATATTTTGATGTTAAATCCACTATTGTGTTATATAGAATGGTTCTATAATCTCTACACTATTTAATGCAATTACAATCGAAGCAACTGTAATTAAATTACAGAAAAATGAACAGTAATCGCTTGCTTTACTTCAAGGGAAAATAAATTAAATTACACAATTAAACTGAATTTGAAATGAGGTAAAAAATCAACAAACATGATATTGCAATATGAATTTGAATACGAGGAACTTTAAATAAAACTAAGTGAAATTCCAAGAAATTCACAAAACATTTTTTCTGCTAGAAAATAAAATCTGTTTAAAAGCCTTTTGAATGTTTAAATGTCTTATGGACTGACATAGATAGAGTGAGAGACAGAAAGACAGACGATAGATGGATAGAGAGAGAGAGAGAGAGAGAGAGAGAGAGAGAGAGAGAGAGAGAGAGACAAACAAACAGAAAGACACACACAAATGCATGTCTGCAAAAAGAAAACTTAATTTCCCAGAATGCATTACCCGTGTTGAATTTCCAACTCAACTTTGTGTGGTTCTTGTAAAAATCAAATCAAAAGACTTCTGGTTTAATCATAACTTTATATCTTTTGCTCCCTGTTGCTCTGAATTGGTCTCTCATAACATTCCGGCTTCACTTGTTCTCTTTCTCCCGCCGTTTGGCACCGTCTGCATTTCCACCCCCAGGTTCACTTCAACGAGAACCAGAGTCCGTACGTGAAGCTGGAGGTGTCGGTCCCGAAAGGCCCTTCGCTCCAGTGCATCGAGGGGTACGGGACCACACCAGCCTCGGGCCCCCACAGGTTTCACTTCCTCAAGCCGTGCCAGGTCTCCGGCCTCCTACGCCTCAACAAGGGCGCCGAGCTGAAGGCCGTCACCGGACCCTCCTTCAGTCTGCAGATGTCGGGCAAACACTACTTCGGCCTCTTCAAAGTCAACTAGAGGCTCGGACAGTTTTCCAGACACCTCAACTGTGTGGAGTTTTATAGCTTTCCACAGATCACTGGCCCAAAAGTACCTAACCTAAACCTGTCTCTTTGAACCTGGCGTTGCCTTAACAGAGGAAATTTTGACTCAACGAGGAACGTTTCTATAACCAGCTGTCCACGGTCACAGATGACCCCTTTATGAACGCAAGTGCCCTTCCATTAAGATGTCATCGGGATGTTAATGACTGCACAACTTGCCTTGTTGGACCAATTTATGGAGAATCACTTGGTACTCTGTTGGTTTGGCTGCAAATGCCTTATTAAACGCAAACCAGCACAATTTCTACTATATAAATATAGCATTTAATTACAGCATACCAGAGACATTGCTCCAGCAGCGTGGTTGGCTTATATACTGGCATAACCAGTTTGAACAGAAGGACTATGAATTTTCAGCAGCGTCGCAGGCCACTACAAGCATGAGAGGTTTCACCACTGGTTACTTGGCTGGACCAAAACAGAGTCGCCCTAGTTCCCGAACTGCCTTACCACTGGATGGGTTCAGCGCAGAAGACAAAAAGAATTAAGGTTTTGGTTGGCCATTAAGAAAAACTCTAAGCGAGTGGCTAAATATGCATTAAATAATCAAAGATTTTGTATCGTTGTTGCATCAGTTTGAAAACAACAAGCCACACTCCTTTCCTCTCCAAATACACAGTCACTGTGACATATGAAATATATATTAATATTTATCAAGAAAAAGGCAGTGTCTTCTTTTATGTACTGTACTGTGTTACTGAAAGTGTACTGTGTGTATGGGTTGATGGCGTGGATGGCTTAGGACAGTATGCCTTTAGTTTTTATATAATGTGCAATTTCATGTTATTTTTTAAAAGGTAAAATTGCAGATTTTTACACCATCGTAATGTCATTTAATCTCACTGATTTTAGAAATGTATGAAACCACTGCTGACTCGAATCTGTCAATGTCTACCTGACCTACCGCTCCTTAAGCCTTTTGTAAATCTTGTCAATGCTGTTAATTAAATCTGAAATTGAAGTTACAGCCGCCGTTCGAAATGCACTTTGCCTCAAATGGGTTTCCCAATAACGCAATCGGCTTCCTCTTTCCTATTTCCTGAACCCTCGTGCGGACCCCTGCGAACCTTCTCATTTCCACTTGCTTCTGGACTCTCACTTCCTGTATCGTAATCTGCAGCAAATAGTTGAAAACCATCTGAGGAAAAAACATGTGCTTATTCCCCCGCTGAGCCCCGTTCCTTCCCCCTTGCCTACTTTCTGTTTGGGTTCACTCCTCGAACAAAATTCACTTTTGGCTAGTGGCAAGTTTTCTGCTTTTAAAACATCCAAGATAAACCTGACCGAGTCGAGATGAAGTACAGTCAGATTTTGCAAGAGTAAACGTGTGAATTTAAGGTGACGGAGGCGGTTTGAAAACACAAGGTGCTTCTTTGTTTTCATGGCCATATTTTTTTAAGAGCATCTGAAAACAATAATAGTTCACTTATTTTACCTGTAAATCAGGTTGAAGATAAGAGGTTCAGGATGTAATCTCTGGCCAATCTCAAGGCCAAAAGACCTGTAAGACTGTTCAAGAAGTTACATTGCAAGATGGGAGGAGAGTATTTAAATGAGTCATTTAAGGTGATTTACTAAGGTTTGCGCTAGTCAATTTACTGGTATTTGCGCCATTATTTAATGGCCAAAAAAAGCATGCCTTAAAGGAACACGCCGACTTTTTGGGACTTTAGCTTATTCCCCGTATCCCCCAGAGTTAGATAAGTCCACATACCCTTTTCAACTCCGTGCGTGCCGTAACTCTGTCTGACGCACCCACCGCTAGCCTAGCTTAGCACAAAGACTGGAGGTAAACGGCTCCGGCTAGCATACTGCTCCCAATAAGTGACATTTGTATAGTCACAGCCTGTACAAATAACAAGGTCACATGAGACACAGCCATCTTGTATACGGTTAGAAGATGGCTGTGTCTCATGTGACCTTGTTATTTGTACACGCTGTGACTAAACAAATCACAACATGTAAATAGGAAAATGTTGGCGTTATTTTGTCACTTATTGGGAGCAGTATGCTAGCCGGAGCCGTTTACCTCCAGTCTTTGTGCTAAGCTAGGCTAGTGGTGGGTGCGTCAGACAGAGTTACGGCACGCACAGAGATGAAAAGGGTATGTATGGACTTATCTAACACTGGGGGATACGGGGAATAAGCTAAAGTCCCAAAAAGTCAACGTGTTCCTTTAAACTAGACACTAAATTGCGCTGCTCTTGCTAGATTGTGTTGGTCATTATGGAAATGATTTGCTGTCTGTGTTATTTAATTTGCACATTGTCAGTAGATCCGCGCAGAACTTTACACTCCCATCGGCACTTTTAGAGGATGAGCTCTCATGCTTTGCCCTGAAGGGTAAATCTAGCCCCAAATGACACTTTAAATGGCATGTTTTATTTCAAAGTTTACCAGTAAAGTCTGACAGTACCAAATGCTAAAAGATGGATAACAAATGCTCTTTTTTGTGTCTATCATCTAACTATAAAAGGCTCCAGACAAAAAAAAAACTACAAAAACCCCCGCAACCTAGAGTAATCATCGCAGTAACGGTTCCTGGTTCATTTCAAATTAGACATGAGCAAAACATGACTCGTGGATCTGTGAGGGGTCAGTTATGAATTCAGTAACGGCTCTGAACCGTAAGTGCATTTGAAATGTTCCTTTAAAGCTTTTTGAGTGACTGAAAAAGAACCGGTTCATATAACCGGTTCATTTGTTCGTGAATCGGACATCACGTTTGCTTTTAGAAAACACTGGCGAGCATTTTAACAAGCTGATTTCTGTCGAAACTGCATATGGACGCCACAAAACATTCCCGACTGGATTTTAAATTGCTGTTAGTTTTGTTTAGTCACAGTCTGGAGGTGTAACGGTATACAGAAGTCACGGCTCAGTATACGGACCTCTGTTTTGGGGTCACGGTTCGATGCGAGTTCGGTACATGTCCTCCCTCTTTTCCAGGACACACATATTTCACTACTAGACTGTAGTAGTTACACGACACAAATCGTCACAATGCCAAATGATTTTGTCTCATTATAAAAGCGGAAACAACTTAAAATACTCCATAATTTATGGTAAAAAATTATTCGTAACTCAGCATATAGGCTACTAGCAGGCTCTTGCGCGCCATCTGAACTCTTTGGGTTGGTGCGTAGTCTCTTCTTCTGCTCTTTTTCCTGTTAGCAAACAGTATTGCATTGCCACACACGCCCCCTTCTGGACTGGAGTGTGATCGCTTGTGGCTGACTGTATTCGTCATCTGACTGTATGCACCGAAACGTGACGTCCGTACCGTGACGGTTCAGGATGAATAAATGTACTGTTACATTACTAACAGACATATATCATTAAACTGATCAAATTCTCCCAACCTTGTGTCCTCTCTTTTGATAACAAGCACAGCAAACCAGAAATTGTTCATTTGAATTTTTCTTTTATTACAAACTAAACAAAACAAAAGAGAGAAAGATGCATTATTAACATGTTCCGTTCGGTGTGCCGAATGTTGATCACAACAATGCCACTGACTGTCTGGAATCACAACGTACACAGTAACGCTTAGCTGGAAACAAACAAAACGCAAGAAAAAAATCATGAAAAGACAGAAATCAAAAAATGGACAGAAAGTGCTTGATTTGACACAACTCTCCCAAATAATACCAAGCACTGAAATGAAGGACATTTCAGAACTGTGCTGGGGACTGAGGCAAATAAATTAACATTTCAACTCGTGATCTCTCAGAGCTGAGGCCTAGATATAGGGATATACAGAGTTCACATCTGCTGATTAACCCTTTACAGTTGCATTCCCATTTAAGGCGATTACATTACAAGGCTTTGCATTTGTAGGAGCCAAAGGTCATAAAGAAACACTGCGGAAGGAATTTCATTTGCTGATTTGAATATATGCATTCATATGTTTTCAATTTCATGGTTACACGTGATCCACTGCATACAGGTTATTTGTTGCCAAGCCCCGAATCTAGATACAAGCGATGTCCGTTAGATAGCAATGATATCAATCGTTACGAAGTCCGCTCAACCTCCTCATGGAATATTATTACAAGAGGTCCGCTATAGAGAAATGTCATGGACCAAACATACAATGCATCAATGTTTCGACTGTATTTTTTAATTTTTTATTATTATTTTCATTTGGTAGAAGCTTCGCAATCGTAACATCAAGGACAACATCAAGAGCAACAACAATAATCTTAGTTGTAATAACGAGAATTAAAAACAATGAAACCGAGTTTAAATACGCAAACAATATCAAAGAGCTCATAAAAACAAGTAGAAACGTGAATAAAGGATGGGCGTGAGATGTGAGTGGTGTGTTTGAATGAAAGAAAGTGAGGGTGAAGTGACGGGGGCGTGACAGAGAAAGTGCAGGACCGCCAGACGTGCTTCAGTAACATTATTAGAGAGGTATGAAGATGAATCCTCTTCACCTCACTGTAACACAAGATTAAGGGTCAATACTTAAAAAGGCAGGGAACTCTACATATCAATGCTTGATGTCCCAATATAAGGCTAAATAACTTCATGACAAACATGTCTTTTAATCCCAAGACAATACTGTTTCAATCGGACATAATACATTACTTCCTTACTGTCGTGGTTGGTTATAAACTTTACCTCGTGGTTTTCTTTCCTCTGAAAGATGCCGAAAATTGGCCAGGGTACTGCTAATCATTTTTTTTCAGTCTTATCAAAAAAACAAAACAAAAACAACTGTATATCCTCCCAAGTCAAATCATCATTATGCTTAAACCCCCATGTCCTTAAAGGCATAGTTACCCCCAAATGAAATTTCTGAACTAATTTCTGTTCCAAATCTGTTTGACTCTTTTGTAACAAAATATAGTCTGATATATTTTTTGACCATACAATGAAAGTCAATGGGGTCCAAAGTTGTTTTGGAACTCACTGACTTTCATTGTATGTACAAAAAACATCTTTTGAGTTCTGTGGGGGAAAAAAAAAGTTAAACCGGTTTGGGATGTAAATGATGACTTGATTAAAATTTTGGGGTCAACAATCCCTTTCTGACATTAAAATTAAAGTGCCCCTATTATGCTATCATTAAGGTTCTCAGTTTTTTTCCCTACAATATTGATATATGATTTACATGCATCCAAGGTCAAAAAACACTTTCATTTTTCTTATAATATACATTGCACATCACCTCATTTTCTCACAGTGTCTGAAACGGTTCGTTTGAAGATTCAGTCTCTAAACCCCTCATTTCTCATCAAAGTGCAGCAAAGTGGAGAACAGCGTCTTCTCGACATGAACAACAAGAACCAAACTCTTCCAGTCTGAGCCACAACTAGTGTTTGAGGGTCAAAGTAGACGTTGTTCACGGACAGCCAATGAACACCATAGACTGGCATTATGCAAATGTGTTTAATTGTTACGTAGGTTTGTATCGGGAAGTGAGACTGGATTTGCTGACGACTCGTTTCAACAGTTCAGAATCGATTCTTTCTTTTAGGAGACAATAAGTTTATTTGTCGTGCACTTTGATCTTTAAAACTTTGCAGATCTTTTACATTCATTAACAGTGATATTACACACTGCATTAAAAGTAATATTCGAAAAGGCATAATAGGGGCACTAAAGATTGCTTTAAGTTTATGGTTCATGGCGCTTCAAAACTGTCCCACTAGCTTACGATGAGGGTTTTCTTGAAAGACTGCACTATGCTAGAGTAGGCACCGCTCAACGCACAGGCATTAGTCTTGACTAAACCGTGAATTGTGAGAGACGCATGCTGTCGGAAAGACGAATCACAGCGGGTGATGTGAAGCTATCCCACATACGTACAGCTTCATGTCTGTGTTGAGGGGCGATGGCGAGATCGCGGGACTTCGGATGAACGTGCGAGGCTGATTTGAGACAGATAGCTATGAGAGGAAAGGAAATCAAATGTTTGCGTGTGTATATGCGCACATATGTATTCGGGAGGAAATAACCAAAGAGTTGCTGAATTCAGAGTAGCTGTAACTCGAGGTGTCGTGAAAGTGCTGCTGTGATACTGAGGGTAGTCTGTTCATTCGTCAAACTGCATGTGTGCATGTGTGTGTTCAGGAATAGTCGTGTTTACGTTTGCATGCAGACGTCCTTTGACTGAGTCAGTGTGTGTGTGTGTGTGTGTGTGTGGTTAGAGAGGTGCTGAATTCAGTCGTCGATGCAGATCACCTCCCCGCTGCGTTGTTCCCGCCGTGCCATCAGAAACTCGACCTCCCTCTCTTTCTTCACCGACATGGGGGGTCCGTTCAACACTGTAGGGAAGCAAGCAAACATACATACAGGAAGAGAAGTTAATGATCTGTACAATCATTTGCTTTTTTTGTTGAAATCAAGACAACGAAAGTTAAACATGACCTTCCAATCTTTATTATAATTATTACTGAATTTTCCATTTCTTTCCGGCCCTGACTTCTCCTTTCCATCTCATTGGGTTTCATTCACTAACCGTGAATATGCACATACTTGAGTGGAAAAAGCATGTGAATGTTTTTACACAGAAATCATGATTCATCCACAAGCTTCTACTTAATATTTTTCTTTCTAAACTTAGGATAAAAGTTGTTCCTGAATTTTAAATTCAGCAACAAGTCATGATGATCACTGCTGCCATTGCTGAGTATTCACGCTCATCCCAAGCATGTTACCGGTACTATGCAGGATATTAGACTGAACAAACTTACAGTGTGTGTACATGATGGGCTTGTACACAATTATAAGTCAATTTGCCTTTTCTAACATTCAGTTTAGAAAGCAGAGATCAGACTTGATGAAGAGGACCGATGGCTCACTCATTACCAGACGGGAACTAGAAACCTTTTGAATTTCAATAGTTTTAAATGCTAAGACTGAATTTATGTATCACAACATTATAACAAAGTAAGAAAAACGTTCATTAATTTTTATCATAATGTATAAATACAGTCTAAAAAATGCTGGGTTGTTTCAACCCAAATTTGGGTCAAATATGGACAAACCCAACCGTCGGGTTAACATTTTTAATTAAAAATGTTTTACCCAACGGCTGGGTTTGTCCATATTTGACCCAAATTTGGGTTGAAACAACCCAGCAATTTTTAGAGTGTATTACATAGAGTTGGCATGAAATAAAACCCAACCCAATCTTTTTTTATTATTATCTTATAAATCTTATTGTGAGTGATTTATCCATATTTACAAAATTTATATTTTTATAAATCAGAACAAAAAACAACAGCGATAGACTTCTCTCGGGCGACGTATTCCGGAATTCTCCACTGATTTAGTCTTAAAGTGCCCATATTATACTATTTTAAAGATTGCTACAACAGGTCTACATACATCAAAGGTAAAAACACATACATTTTCTTAGAAATATACATTGCACATCACCTAATTTCTCAGAGAGCCTGAAACGGTTCGTTCGAAGATTCAGTCTCTCCAAACCCCTCCTTTCCGAGAGCTACTCTGCTCTGATTGGTCAGAAGGTCCAGTCTGTTGTGATTGGTCGACCATACAGCGTGTG
Source organism: Phoxinus phoxinus (assembly GCF_949152265.1). Lineage (NCBI taxonomy): Eukaryota > Metazoa > Chordata > Actinopteri > Cypriniformes > Leuciscidae > Phoxinus > Phoxinus phoxinus. The sequence continues at coordinate 46,821,234 of NC_136877.1, forward strand.
TCGGAAACGAAACGCTCATTACCATATCTGAATTTCAGCTTCAGATCTTCCTCAGCACTTGATACACAGTGATGCGAAGAGCAATGTTTTTTTTCTGTTGCTTTTTTCTGTATCAATAAATGCAAAGTGGATTCTCAGCGTCTTCTCGACAAGAACAACACGAACCAAACTCTTCCAGTCTCATCAACAACTACAGTGTTTGAGAGTCAAAGTAGACGTTGTTCACGGGCAGCCAATGAAGACCTTAGACTGGCATTATGCAAATGAGTCACATTGTTACGTAGGTTTGTAACAGGAAGTGAGAATTACTGACGACTCGTTTCAACAGTTCAGAATCAATTATTATTCAGAGACAATAACTTTATTTGTCGTGCACTTTGATCTTTAAAACTTTGCAGACCTTTTACATTCACAAACAGCGATATTACACACTGCATGAAATGTAATATTCGAAAAAGCATAATAGAGGCACTTTAAAACCCGCCCCACAATCAATTGCAAGCTCGCATTAACTTTTGTGTGCATCTCAAAATCCAATGAACAACCAAGTCCCGCCCAGCTTTTTTTATTTTTTGATAAATCATTTATCTCAGATTGATGTCATAATACATAAGAGATGATCTGTCGCTACGTCCATTTCATCAGGACTTTAACAGTGTCGTTTAATTATAAGTGTTTTTAAAGATTAACAAAGAAGCCTGAGAGATGCTGGAAAAGGTCATTTAAATATAAAAATGGGGCAAACGAACGCGCACAAGAATAATATATTATAAAATCGATAAAAACGACTAATATGGTAACACCATATTGTACATAAAACAAACAAAACATAAAACCACGTTGTGCTTCATTGTGGTCATCCTTTAATGGGTAAACTTGCATACAGTCAGAGTATACTATATACCATACATAATCATAATAATACAAAACCTCATCTTGTATAAAGAGATATATAAGAGGACAACAGTACTGAGCATTTTAGTTCACCACACACAAGCACATAGTGAGTGTATAGTGTTTGAAATACTTTAGCTTCATTTGCTGTACTTGTAGATTTTACTTTTTTTTTTAGCAAACTCACAGTACGACAGACATGATTGCTGCCATTCTTCAAGTCACGTATAAAACACAAACACTGTCTAACCTTCCGGCCGGGAACATCCTGAAGTCTGAAACTCGTTCTAGTGAAGGAACACATGAAGTGACTACAATTTTTGAATGAGTGTAAAGTTGAGGTCACATTTACCGGTGCTCTGTGAAATTTAATGGTGTGAAATCCAGTCATTTCAATAGGAAATCACGCGATCGGGAGTTTCACGTGAAGGAGAAAAAGTTGCCCATGCAGATTTTGCTCATGTTCAGGTTGGTCACAAGAATCTGCTGTATTGAACTATTCTATAAACTATTCTATTCTATTCTATTCTATTCTATTCTATTCTATTCTATTCTATTCTATTCTTTTCTATTCTATTCTATTCTATTCCATTCCATTCCATTCCATTCCATACCATTCCATTCCATTCCATTCAATTCTATTCTATTCTATTCTATTCCATTCCATTCTATTCTATTCTAACATGTAGTAAATGAGGTTATAGCATTTAATACCTTTGGTTTGAAGAATTAACCCCCACACCACCACAAACCACAGGCTACATTCAAATAACTCCCGGTGCAATATCAACACTAATATTTTGCTACATTACTCTTGCGGAAGAACACACACCTTACAGACGCCGCATCTTTATCTCAAGACATTTGCCAAAGTGGAAATGTCATCTCCTGGTTGCACAACATCCCGACAGACGTGAGCGAGCACCCGGGGTACCTGTTTCGTCTCAGGCCTAAACATGCAGCGCTGAGGAGCAGTTGCAAGATCTTCAAAAGGAACGATCCCTCTTGGCTTGCGTTCCTCAAAATTACACAACCAAAGTTTTTCCAAGGACAATAACACCAGAGTCGTTTGTTGTGCTACAGGTTTTGGCTGAGATTAACGTTCTTGAGTGTGCAAGAAAAAAAAAAGAAATGTGTGCACTGGAACAGGCTAATAGTAACGCTTGAGTTCAATTATCTGATTAAGACTGGCACCGTTTCGTAAACATGCAATAGGAGAGGAGGAATGCATGGCCTTCAGATGGGAACGCGTCTGGAAAGAGCTCGGAATGCGCTGAGGCTCCTTTACAAGAGGGGGAAATGCTGAGCTAGAAACCTGCCGAGTGACTCTCGTATCTCTGAGCGCTGTACTGCGAACTCCTGCAGCGTGAGCCAAGGAAAATAATCCATTACTCAGATTCAGATCTCGGAGTGACTTGACTCTCTGCTTCTACAATCAACAACCTTGGAATTATCTGGCTCTCTCTCTCTCTCTCTTTCAGACTACTTTTACTCAGACTGTCTCTCTCTCTCTCTCTCTCTCTCTCTCTCAGACTACTTTTACTCAGACTGTCTCTCTCTCTCTCTCTCTCTCTCTCAGACTACTTTTACTCAGACTGTCTCTCTCTCTCTCTCTCTCTCTCAGACTACTTTTACTCAGACTGTCTCTCTCTCTCTTTCAGACTACTTTTACTCAGACTGTCTCTCTCTCTCTCTCTCTCTCTCTCTCTCTCAGACTACTTTTACTCAGACTGTCTCTCTCTCTCTCTCTCTCTCTCTCAGACTACTTTTACTCAGACTCTCTCTCTCTCTCTCTCTCTCTCTCTCAGACTACTTTTACTCAGACTGTCTCTCTCTCTCTCTCTCTTTCAGACTACTTTTACTCAGACTGTCTCTCTCTCTCTCTCTCTCTCTCTCTCTTTCAGACTACTTTTACTCAGACTGTCTCTCTCTCTCTCTCTCTCTTTCAGACTACTTTTACTCAGACTGTCTCTCTCTCTCTTTCAGACTACTTTTACTCAGACTGTCTCTCTCTCTCTCTTTTTCAGACTACTTTTACTCAGACTGTCTCTCTCTCTCTCTCTCTTTCAGACTACTTTTACTCAGACTGTCTCTCTCTCTCTTTCAGACTACTTTTACTCAGACTGTCTCTCTCTCTCTCTTTTTCAGACTACTTTTACTCAGACTGTCTCTCTCTCTCTCTCTTTCAGACTACTTTTACTCAGACTGTCTCTCTCTCTCTTTCAGACTACTTTTACTCAGACTGTCTCTCTCTCTCTCTCTCTCTCTCTCTCTTTCAGACTACTTTTACTCAGACTGTCTCTCTCTCTCTCAGACTGTCTCTCTCTCTCTCAGACTACTTTTACTCAGACTGTCTCTCTCAGACTGTCTCTCTCTCTCTCTCAGACTGTCTCTCTCTCTCTCAGACTACTTTTACTCAGTCTCTCTCTCTCAGACTGTCTCTCTCTGTTTCAGACTGTCTCTCTCTCTCTCAGACTGTCTCTCTCTCAGACTGTCTCTCTCTGTTTCAGACTGTCTCTCTCTCAGACTCTCTCTCTCTCTTTCAGTCTCTCTCTCTCAGACTGTCTCTCTCTGTTTCAGACTGTCTCTCTCTCTCTCAGACTGTCTCTCTCTCAGACTGTCTCTCTCTCTCTCAGACTGTCTCTCTCTCTCTCAGACTGTCTCTCTCTCTTTCAGTCTCTCTCTCTCAGACTCTCTCTCTCTCTTTCAGTCTCTCTCTCTCAGACTGTCTCTCTCTGTTTCAGACTGTCTTTCTCTCAGACTGTCTCTCTCTCAAACCACTTCTTTTACTCAGACTGTCTCTCTCTTCCAAAATGTCTCTGTTTCGGTCCCAGATTGTCTCTTTCGGACTGATTCGTTCTCTGTCTGCATTTACACTGCAGGTCTTGATGCCCAATTCCGATTTGCTGACTATATCCAATTTTTTTTGACGACCCGCTTACATAATCTTTAAAAAGTGACCCGTATCCGATATTTGCATTTACACTATACACTGCCGAAACAACCCAGTGTAGACGTTCTGACCCGGAAAATTAAGTAAAACAGCGCGATATGTCAAGTAATAAAAATAACATTCTGATTAATTTCGGGTGGATATGATAAATCATTATTAACGAAAATATTACCTACATTCAAGGGTTTCAAGGGAGTAAAGATTTAAGAAAATGAAATTCTGTCAAATAAATTTTGTTTTAAAGAAATGTTCATTTAAAAGCAGCGCTCGCAGTTTATTATACCAGAGATGGTATAAGTCCCCTTTTTAATGACGTACGACTCGCATTTACTGGGGAATATCCGATTTGTCTGCTTACATGGCACACGCAAATGCACGCAGGCTATCCAATTCATATCCGATTTATTTCCACATATGAGTGAGGCCTGAAACCGATCTGAGGATATCGTAATCCATGTGCTTTTTTTCTTCTTACACGTTCGCGGTCATATCCGATCCGTGCCACATGAGAGGAAGAAATCGGAATTGGGTCACTTGAACCATGCAGTGTAAATGGGGCCTAAGATTCACTTCATGCTCTGAAATTTAGATTTTAAATGCATTTAATCATTTAATTGAAATCCTATATACACAGGTAAAAAATGTTTTTAATCGAGCAGTAACTAATGAAATATAATTATGAGATGACATTTACAGGAAAACTAAAATTATATTAACATATTTCTAGAGTGCCATTGAAAAGTTGGGGGTCTAAGATTTATTTTTTGAAAGAAATTAATACTTTTATTCAGCAAGGATGAATTAAATTGATCAAATGTGCCAGTAAAGACATTTATGTTATGAAATGTTTTGTTCTTTTGAACTTTCTATTAATCAAAGAATCATAAATAAAATCTATCATGGTTTCCACAAAAAAACTTTAAGCAGCACAACTGTTTTGAACATTGATAATAATCATAAAGCAACTGTTTCTTGAGCAGCAAATCATCATATTAGAGTGATTTCTGGAGGATCATGTGACACTGAAGACTGGAGTGATGATACAATCAAATTCAATTTTGCATGACAGGAATAAATTACATTTTCAAATATATGCAAATAGAAAACAGTTATTTAATTTGTATTAATATTTTTACAATATTTATCTTTTTACTGTAAATGTAATCAAATAAATGAAGCTTTAATTCAAAACCATAAAAAAAAACCTGTAGGCCTATGTCTGGGAATGTTTGTTTTCCTGTAAACAAACAGGTCATTTTTTTAATTAACATTTAGATATTTTTTATATTGTTATTTGTACTGCCTATAATGTTTAATAAAGCCCTCCTTTATGCATATATATATATATATATATATATATATATATATATATATATATATATATATATATATATATATATATATATATATATATAATATGCATAAAGGATATATATATATATTTGGCTTTTTCATCCAAATGAATCAAAGAAATAATTGTCACCGTTAAATTGTTATTCCTACTCAGATCCTCTGTTTCTCTGTCTTCATTTTAAACATCTCTCTCGGTCGGTATGCCACTTTCTCTGACCAAACATTATCTGAGGGCACCAAGTTTTGCTCCTGCACACCAGCCATGCCTCACGTCTCAGTCTCTCTATTTGTCGGTACACCAGAAAAACATGCAGAGATGGCAGCTGGCCTCAGTGACCCGGCCTATCCAAACAACCAGCACACTCACACAATATATCACTCACACAGAAGAGCCTTCTGTATCTCCACTCGTACAGCATCAAGCCCGACCCAACGCAACCATATGCACAATTAGCTTCAGTCCAGTGATAATACATGACCATGCACACACACACACACACACACACACACACACACACACACACGCAAGCATACCGCTACAATAAAACGTGGTGGAAAATAAAGAGCTACTTAAGTGGCTCTCAAGTGTGTGTGCTTGCGCACACGTGGGTGTGTTTGTGCATTTTTGCAGAATGCAGGGAGTTCTCATACAACAGTCATGTACTGTATAAATGTCCTGCTGGGGATTGAGTCTGGCTCTAGCACGACGCAGGAATTTGGTCGGGCAGGTTGAGTCGTGTGGACTTCTGACCCAGGATCAGCACGCTCCTTCAATAAGGTAGCTTGAGAAAACTATAAAACTGATCTCAGATCAGGTGCAAAGATACTTCTTCTCTGCGTCAGCCCTCTGGACGGGATGCAAAAGATGAAGAGTCGGTCTTCATATATACGGAGCAGATTCGTGCCACTGTAGCGTTTCACAGTCCTGGTTTAGGAACGCAGAGAGTCCGTGGCTGGAGAATATTTGAGAGATTCGCAGTTTCCAGAAAAAAAAAGATAGTTCCATAAGTTCCTCCGTTCCAAAACAGTTTTGATTGGGTCAGGGGTTTTAATGACAGAAAACAAACTTGTGGTATTTTGAATCCTTCACTTCTGACATTGTGAGAGGCTGCATGGGTGCATGTGTGTGAGAGAGAGAGAGAGAGAAGGAGAGTGGATAAATGATAAAAGAAAGAGAGATACTGTATAAAGAGATGCAGAGAAATAGTGATTTGTGGCTGAATTAGGGAGGGAAGGTTTCGGGCACTTAAACGAGCACTCTCGCTCCTTCGGCCAAATGAAAAATGAATCTGCTGGGACTTCTCTCGGACCGACAGATGAAAGGAAGAGAACGGAGGGGGCAAGGGGAGAAAGAGTGAGAGTGGAAGGGAGATAGAAAGAGAAGAGAAAAAAAAGTGCTGGAAAGAGCAGGAGTGGAAGAAAAGGTCTTTGTTTTCGTCGTCCAAGCGGCTCTCTTTTCCTTCATTTCTCGTTTTGTCTAAGTATCATTAACCATTTAGCCTAAAAAAAAAAATAAAATCTCAGGAAGTCCAGTCGCACTAGTATTTTTAGACATTCCCACCTCTTTTTCCCCCTCCCATCCCGTTTAATTTATTACCGGTTTATTGTTTTCTAGCCTTTCCGCCCCTCACATTCTACAGTCTCTTTCTTCCTCTCGTCTTCCTCTCATCGCTCTTTCGGGTCATGGTCTTTTGGGCCGTCCGTTGCGTGGCAGGTTCTCCACCGTGTTGCTGAGGCGATACTTGACGATGATGCTGTGCACGGTGGATTTGGGCATGCGGAGCTCCTGCCCAATTGACCCTTCCGACTTGCCGTCCTTCCACAGGTCCACCACCCTCTGGCGCTGCAGCACGTCATGTTCCTTGGTCTTCAGGCAGGACGGGGCTTCTGTGGAGGCAGAAAGGGGGCAGACTGTAGACACTGGGGGGTAGGGAGCGGTCACAGGTGGCACAGGTGATTTATTGGAGTGGTGAGCCGCCATAATCATTTTTTTTACATCTTTGATTAGATTTTTTATTTCTGTGTTGTTCTTTTGTTTGATTTTAGGTTATGTTTGTAATGCTTGAGAATTTATAAAAAAATAAAAATAAAAATAAATCAGTGGCACAGTATCAGTCCTCAATATTGAAAGATAAAAAACAACACATAACTGTCGGCAGTTATGCTTAAAATACCCTTCTCAACCAAAGGAAAAGCATAAAATCTTGCAGTTTTGAACCTCCCGCTCTCACAGCCACAGTCGGGACGTCCACTGAACTTTCTCAAGGTAAAAAAAAAAAAAAAAAAAAGAGATGTCAGCGGTTCGGGTGGCTTTTGCCAAAGAAATCTGTGTTGACATAATGTGTCTAAAACCTTTTGCTTCGTAAAGTTCACGACATGTAAAACGCTAAGAGTTTAAGTGGCAATGACTTAAAAAAGAAAACAAGACGTGCTCGCCAAAGTCTTTATTTCTGACAACTTTAAGAATGATCGAGAGAGAGAAGTCACAGCGTCCGCTAGGATTTCTACCGAGGTGCTCGCACTCCATTTTGTCTCTTCTCCTCCCTCTCACTTCTCCTTCTGTCTTTTAGAGAGATGTCTGACCGGGTCCAAAAAATGTCCTATTATGGAGTATACGCTAAACGGATCAACATAGTCTGTCCTTCATTTTTCTCTTTTCTTTTATATCTCTTTCTCTCTCTCTCTCTCGTTTTTTTGTTTAGTCTGGCATGCTGTTTTCATCTCGCTCCCTGGCTCGGTTTAAGCTGGGGTCACCGCAGTTGTCTCAATCAGGGACCAGAAGGTTCAAACGGGCCCCAAGCGGGGCATATTTTTAGCCAGGCGAGGGTTCAGTGTGTACAGCCTCAACAAACCCAATCAGCCTCTACACCCACCAGGATCTGAAGTCCTGGGCTATTCACTGACAGGCCGAGACTGAGAGAGAGAGAGAGAGAGAGAGAGAGAGACGGAGAGAGCGTCTAGCTCTGCCTCCAGGGGGTTTGAAAAACCGGCGTAAAGGCACGAGCACATTTGTGTTTCTTTATGGGTTTTTTTTACCCTCTTAAAAATATCTGAGTAGAAAAGCAAAAAAATGTTCCCTCGGCTGAGCGATTCCTGGCACGGCTAAAGTCCTGGATAACTGTAATGACATTTTCAGAAAAAGCACCATGGCAAGAAAATATGCCTCCCTTAGACGCTGCGGTAGAAAGATTGGTATCAGGACTCTCAATCCAGAAACCCTTCGACTCTGCACGGGCACAGACAGTCAGGACGGTGGACAGAGCTGGGCCTCGGATGGAGTAAACAGAAAACGGCAAACAAACACAACTACATTTGTTCTTCTCAGTGCTTCCTGCACACATATGCTGTTACAGAGCTAATATTGAAACAATAAACTCACTGGCAGGGCTAATCTGTTCTCTTGGACCAAAGATGGAGAACGTGAAATTATTTTGCCAAAATTCCACTGGGGGGTCCTCTCAAATTAAAATGCAATTAAATGTCCTAACCAGAATCATATTTTTGTAGAAATATGAATGTGTAAAGTGTGACTTATGTCAGTGTTTTTTTGTGTGTTTTTTTTACTAAGGACAGAATATGTGCTTTCATTTATGAACGGTAACATATTGAGCAAGGGTTTAAAGGGGTGATGAACTGAGAAATCAAAATTTCCATGAACTTTTGACATATAAGAGGTCATCATACTATAAGAATATCCTGTAAGTTTCAGAACTGAACACTTCCTTGTTAGTCCAATAAAAGCTTTTATTGACACCAGGCACCGTGAACGACAGGTTTTTAAAAGTGTTGATCTATGAGGTCAAAGGGTATCAAACCCCGCCTCCGCAGAAGAAGATCGACGCCCACTTCAACACCGCCTGTTTAGCCCCGCCCACCGATTCACACTTTACATGAAACTCATTATAATATGCAAAGCTGTTATCCAATCACAGCAGTGGGCGTTTACTTCATAGTCTTCAATGCGGCACGGCCATAAAAACCGAGTGTTTCAGGAGCTAGGCTCGAAACCAGGGTAGATAATAGCCTATTACTTATTCATTTGATGTTTTTGAATGTAAAAAACAAGCGAACGTCATAAAATGACCTCAGACAACAACAGAAAAAAAATTCAAAAGCTAGTTCATGACCTCTTTATATTTGTAGCTATGTTTTATGATTTAAAACATATATATACTAAATTAAATCTGTGGAATACAAATCATTCCAGGTTTATTGGAAGTTTAGTCACTGAATCAATCTTTTTAAAGGAACAAATGCTGCATCTTCAAAGTGCTTTATAGAGACATGTCAAATCCAGCCTCTCATACACTGACCTCACAAATTATTGTGAAATGGAGCATTTGCACACCCACATATACGCCCACATAAACACAAATAGACTGAGAGAGAAAGAGTGAGAGAAAACAGTTGGGGGAAAACAGAGGGAAGTTGAATCATGTGTTGATTTTGCCACGTTAATCATGAGTAAAATCTCCATTGAGATCATTTATGCATGACTAAATCACGGCTTGCTTAGTCTCTGCAAGCATACAGGACGACCAGTGGTTATTATCGTTAGTATACTGGTAAAAACATTTTGTCAATTGAAATAAATAAGGAGACTAACTGAAATAATTTTTCACCTTATATAATATATATCTACATATTAGGTGAAAAATGTAAAATGATTTCAGTTAGTTGCCATGGCAAAAAAAATTTGTTGTTGAATTTTTTAGTTTAACCTGATACACTAAAGTTACGAAATGGAAATAAATAGATTAAATAAATGTATTACATTTATTTAATAAAAATAAAAATGTCAAAAGCACATACAAAGATAACAAAAAATTACTCTAAAGTAAAAATATTCATAGTAATCTATAATAGTATATAAACAATACTGAAATAACACTGCTGTAGTCCGATTCACAAACAAATGATTCATTTGAATTGATTCTTTTAATGAATCAGTTAAAACGACTCACAACATTGGTTTGAATCAGTTGAAGAATGAATTACAATCTGTGAAACAATTGCTGATAAACATCTCAGTTGCTTACTGGCTAGATGTTTACTAGACAAAGAGCAATGTGTAGGTAAAGATACACATTCACATTAGAGTTTTGCACAACAAAAAAACTGCAATTTAATTTAAAACATGTTGCAAAAATTAGCATTGTTTTGTTGGGTATGTAGTTAGACCTCATTATGGGGAATGTTGCAAAAACATAAATTCTCTTTCACTGCTAAAACTAAATTCACTGATGTTTTATGGTTTATAGTGTAATTGTTTCCCCACAAATCTGAAAATTCACACTTTACTAAAGTTACCCAGAATGCCTCTGCTCTTAAAGTTGAAGTACTACACCACACACACAAAAATGACTGCTTGCAAACAGGTTTTCAGAACACTCCCCTCCCCGTCTGCCATTGGCCGGCCAAACAGTTGGCCCCGCCCCTATCTCACGCCATTGGATGCTCAACCGTGCAGATACATGTTTTGATAGCACCACAGAGCCACAGTGTTTACACTTTTCAGCAGAATCAACCTATGAATGGCCTACTTATAACTGTCTCTGCATATTAAGCTGCGAAACGAGAATTTAACATCCAAAATCGTTCACATTTAAGGCATCTAGCAGATGCTCGAATCCAGAGCTGCATACAAGAAGCACTTTGTTTTCACATTTCGAGACTGCCATGAGCAACAGATGGCAAGCAAATCTGCCTTTCAAATTTCAACCAACCAAACAAACATGTCAATACCCCCAGCTGGTCAAAACCGATTTCAATTAGACTCTCAATTAAACTTGTTATTTAACAACTTCATAAAGTTTATGTTTAGAATTCCTAATGTCTTTTTCTACACACAGGCAGACCATTTCTAAAACCATCACAACCATTCAAATCAACCGTTAATCACTTTGTGTACAAGCACTCATGATTAATATGAGCAGTTAATCTGTTCATTAGTGCGTTTGAAAAGCCTTGATAATGGTTCAGAGTAACCCGAGTCTGAGACCACTGGAGGCCTGGTCTGGTTTTGTTTAGGTTATGGACTCTTTCTGGGGATGGATCAGCAAAACTGACCTGATATGAAGGAGCCAGGGGGCATCTGGCCGTAGTTGGCCCCAGCGAGAGTGAGAGCCGCTGAAGGTGCAGGTGTGAAGGGATGGCCGAAGTTCTGTGGCGTGGCATACGGGCCTGAAGGAATAGGCTAGATGAAGAGAGAAAGAGAGAGAAAGTGTGTATGTTATGACTCTGAGATACCAAAGGGACTTCATTTAAAGCAGGTAAAAATACAAACTTAATTCACAGATGCGTAAGATTAATTTTAAAACTGCACATTTTAATAATGCCAAGTGGCTGCAACAAATCGGAGTATTGGCATGTAGGTGGATGTGAGTGTGTGTTGCATCCCAATTTGCATTTCCTATTCTATGACGTTTTGCAGCATAAATAGTGCAAGTAGTGTTTTCACACTAGATTCTATTTTTTTCCCTTGGAATAAAGATCACGATTCTGAAAAGCTTTATTATTTTAAATATCTACAAATATTAGGTTACCAAACAAGATAGAAACAAAATAAGACATACAGTAATACTCTTTGCTTCAGTCAAATGTAAACAAATGCAGTAAACAAAAAGAATGTCACACTGAACATTCCAAATAGAATAAAGTGCACTTTAATATTGATAGGCCATTACCACTCCCACGCATGAACCTCTTCTGTCTTACAAAGTTTAAATCAATGTATTGTTTTATGTGAACGATTAGGCAGGATGTTTTTCACATCATTTTGAACAACATCCTTTAGTCAAAAGTCTTGGGAACACATATTTAGTATACGTTTTGTGGTCTTATATCAGCAACTTTCATTTTTATTTTTTTCAATAACCACGCATAAACATTATTCTCTTAAAAATACAAACATGTACATACATGTTGCTCACATATTATAGTAGCCCCGTTTGTGCTATATAGTGTGAATTTACACCTTTGGCATTAACATGTTTAGCATGTTAAAAAAGCACAAATGTCAGGGCATTTCAAAACATCCCAAGGGCCCCAAAAACACCTTGGTCCCCAGAGGGTTAAATCCCCGGATGATGCACTTAATAAACCAGGAAACCACTGAAGTGTGGAATGTTGGACAAGTCATGCATTTCTGTCAGGAACACTATTGGCAAAGACGATTGACAATTAGCATACAGTTTGGACTGGCGGTATGGTTCGGTATGGCGCAGCCTAGCATGGATAAGAGCAGGGAGAGCAGCAATAACCCCCCTTAGGGCAAACAGAACAGAACCAACATTAATGGGTTACACTTTATAATAACTGCATGCAATTAATCATTAGTAAACAGTTAAAGGATAATTCCGGTATTTAACACCTTGAGTCTATATTGTAGTTTGTTTTGGATGAACAAGAGTGGTGGACAACATTTTTTTGACAATGGTTCCTCTCTCGAGTTTTTGACTATAAAAGAATTGGCCATGGACCCATTTAACATTGGAGTCAATGGGCATGTCCGAAAATGTCATTAAAACAACCTTTAACATTAGTTTTCAAAACTGTGCAACTCACCGAGTGATTAGTGATGTTAGTTGATGTTCCAGAAACAAAAAGTGTTGCGAAATACAGTTTCTGTCGTGTTTTATTCGTCATTTTGTAAAATCCCATTGAATTCTGTTGAAGGACTGAGTGCTCGTTAATATAAATGCGCTAACGGAAACGGAAAGGGGGCTGTTTACATTTGGTCGATGTAGTCTTTTTGCTCGCTTCCGTTTCTCATAAGGCTAGCTTTTTAGGAACTTTACCGCAGTTTTTGACCGCACAAATTCTAACCATATTGAAAGACGTGACCACTGACCAGTGCAATATGAAGTTGAACTCGACTGTGACCGTGAGTGTCCCGCGAGACATAAACATCTGTTATCGCCATCAAGTGGTCGGGAGTGTGCTAACGCTTCAGATTCAAATATTGAGCGGAAGTTACACGGTTCTGAAAAAATAGTTCCACTATAGCAAAATAAACGGATTGGAATCATATATTGCGACGATATATTGTTTATAATCATCAACGAACACCACTAACCACTCGGTGAGTTTAACAGTTTTGTAAACGAACATTATTGGCTGTTTTAATGACATTTTCGGACATGCACATTGACTCCAATGTTAAATGGGTCCATGGCCAATTCTATTATAGTCAAAAACTCGAGAGAGGAACCATTGCCAAAAAAATGTTGTCCACCACTCTTGTTCATCCAAAACAAACTACAATATAGACTCAAGGTGTTAAATACCGGAATTATCCTTTAATTGATTCATTTATAAAGCATTAATAGACATTAATAAGCAGTTTATAAATACAGCTATAAATGCTTTATACTTGATTTAAAAGCATATCTATAATGTGTTTAATAATTGTATTTTCATACTTTATTAATGATCAATTTATAATTTCTAAATGAAGTATTGCATTATTTACACACCAGTTATTTAAGAGTTGTCAGTGGGTTATAAGATCACTTAGAAAGTGTCTGTGTGAGGTAATCGGAGCTGCTAACACACACAAGCTGTTGAAGCTCCGCCCCCTATGCTGGGAGCAGCAGCTCATTTGCATCACACTCAAAATGTGACATTTTTAACATGCTATATAAAATATCTGTGGGGTATTTTGAGCTAAAACTTCACATACACACTCTGGGGACATCAGAGACTTATTTTACATCTTTTAAAAAGGGCATTATACCCCCCCCCCCCCCCCCCCTTTAATGTGAATATGTATATTCATATGTGTTTGCGTGTTTACCGGCGGGGTGTGTGTCTCGTTGCCTTTGTTGGCCAGTCTGCTGAGGATGCTTCTCTCCGACATCTGCAGGCGGGCCGTGATCGGCGGGACTCGGGAGAGTGTGGCCGGGAGCCGCGTTACGTCTGCCTTCATGTCACTCAGAAGCTCCTCCAGTTGGTTAAGAACTACAAAAATGTCCATTATTACAACATGCCAAGTTGCAGAAACTAAAAGGAGCAGACAGGATTTGTTATTAAAGTTAAAAAGCCTAACCCTAACCCTAACCCACTGAAGTGTTATTGCTAAGAGACTAAATACTATTTATAAACTGTTCACTTACAACCTTTATGAAGACTTTTTTAAAATAACAACATGTACTAATAAATAAGAACAGGAACATATATCAAGAAAGTAAACAGGTAGAAAATAGAAATATAAAACACCCCAAAACTAAAATTACAACTACAAAAATACTAAGACTTAAACAGAACACTAAACATATAAAAATAACAGTTAATTGAAAATATGAATAAATACTATAATAGTTTACAGCATAAATCAAACTTGTTTTGAAACACGTATGAAAATATGCACCTTTTTATCAATATCAGCTTTAAAAACCGATCCAAGTTTCAGAAAGCGAACTAAAAGTGATACAATTGATTCTGATTGTCAAAAGTGAAGTTTACTGGCAGTTCTCTCAGCAATTGCAGGCAATCATAAGAGGGACATGCCAAGTAAACTGGTATCCAATAAATGGTTTATCGCTACAGTTTAAACAACACGTTTGAGAAAACTCCAGGACATATTAAAAGTGCCTTGTGTTCTTGAACTGTTCCCATATCAGAGCTGGCGGGAACACTGGTCCCGCTGGATCTACCCAGAAGCCCTTTATCGGACTCTCAAGACGCCAGCAAACCTTGTCTGAGTTACACACAAACATATTCCCTCTGATACATCACTTCTCATTAAAAGATATTTACGAGATAAATCACACACACTCTTTCCTTACCCTTATGCAAGACAGCATTGGCGGGTTTGTTTCCAGCAAGCGACTCCTTGCTGAGATGCTGATGTGACTCGGCTAGACATTCAACCTCGGCAAAGCGGGCGTTCAGGGCCATGGCCGGGTGAGTCGGGTCCTGGGTCATGTTGAGGTACGCAGCCCGACGCAACTGCTCCTCTATCACCAGGGCCTGCTCCAGCAACTGAGAGAAAGATGTAAAGATGTGTAAAACAACATGTATGTTTACTAAACTGGTGCTTCGGAAGTCATGAATGTATAAAAGCTGCCGGGATGCTAAATAAAGCACTGCTGCTAAAAATGATTTAAACACATCTACACTCTAAAAAATGCTGGGTTGTTTTAACCCAATTTTGGGTCAAATATGGACAAACCCAACCGTTGGATCAAAAATGCAATTTAAAAATTGAACCCAATGGCTTTTTAGAGTGTATATTATAAGCTTTCATTGATCTTTTGTCATATACAAGGTCATTGTACTATAAAAATATATTGTAAGTTTCAGAACTCAAAACTTCCTTGTTAGTCCAAAAACAGCTTTGATTGAAACCAAGCTCATTTGGTCACATTATTATGCCATAGAGCAGCAAAAGACCGCCTCTTCAGAAGAACATCAACGCTTACTACTACACCATTGCCTCTTGAGCCCCCCCACCGATTCCCACATGTCGTGTCGACGTAAATACGGGACAGACGCAAACACAGGATTACTCCAGCAACAAAACCATAGAGACATTACAAGACATTTTGCAGTGGCAGGTTGTGGAAAAACAGTCTTTGCATTGCCTTCCTTGTGATCCTCACATTAAGAAAGCTCCAGATCGGGTCAGTAAGACATGCTTCATTTTCCTCCGGATTCGTTTTTAAACAAGACACAGTTCGACACAGCTTTTCTGAGAGACTGAAAATAAAAGATGATGCAGTGGCGACTGGATCCGACAGTAAAGTTGCAACACACAAGTGTGAGTAACAGTGTTTTGACCATGTGTCACTATTGCTTTGTCTATCGTTTGAAACTTTACTGAAAACAATGAACGATTAATATAAGAACGACAGTGCGACAAACAACGTTCATTCATTCATAATTTGTTTAAATTAAACACCGTAAGTTATCCTTTGTCTACTCCAAGTACTCAAACTTTTATGTATGGCTGAATGTCACTGGTTGCCATTTTTCAACCAAGTTTTTTCAACATTTTCGTAAACATAATGGCGTTGAAAATTATTTTAAAATGCAAAACTGTTACCCAATCATAGCAGTGGGCGTTTACTTCCAAGTCTTCAATGCAACACGCCCATCAATACGGAGTGTTTCAAAGAGAGGGACAAAAACAGGATAGAAAACAGTTGTTCTGCTTAATATATTTGTGAAAACTGGGATTCTTTTGGTGAATAGAAAGTAAAAAAACAGCATTTATTTTAAATAGAAATATTTGCAACATAATAAATGTCTTTACTTTCACTTTTGATTAATTTGATGCACCCTTGCCAGAAAAAAATTAAAATAAATAAATCTTACTGACTATCAGGGCTTGACATTAACCTTTTTGCTCACCAGCTACTGTGGCTCGTGGATTTCAAAAGTGACTAGCCCCTCTGCATTTTCACCAGCCACAATTTTGACATCGATGCTATATGGAAAAACATCCATATAGATATTTTTTATCTCATAATTTTGCAGTAGGTTTATTAGGCTGCTGTCACTTTAAGACCTGATGCACGGATCCATTCATGGGCGTCAGTTTGGTTTGAAATGTGCTGGGTACAATGACGCATTCATTTGTTTTCTCTTTCGCACAGGTCATGTTTTGAAAGACGATTTCCTGTAGCTTACCTACTAATGTAAGCTCTCCAATCTACTATGCTCTCCACAGAACATAAAATATTCATTTTATTTTTCGTGTTCGCATTTATGAGGAAAAAACTGTTACGGTCGTGACAGCTCGGCACTAAAAGACTGCTTTAAAACTTTCACAGAGACCTCAAACAGAAAGCACAAAGCCTTTCTTTAAAGTGAATTTAGTTTTTTTAACCGAAAGAAACTCAGCCTACTTGCCTCACAGACCTGAGAAATATATCTATCTATTATCTACAGAACGCTTGAAATCATACTTTTAAACAGAACAATTCAAAATGAAAGAAAACTATGTAATCCGTATGAAATATGCATTTCTCTCTGCCGCGTTCACTGCGAAGATCAACATCGTCAACATCGTCACCTTGATCTTTGCAGCCGACACAGAAAACACTTGTTTATTAATAAACAATTAAAATGTCTCCTTGCTATATTTGACATATTCATAATCATTACTTTTGCCGGTTCTTTGTGACAGCTTTTAGGTGCTTTATTGGCAGCGCCACCCTTACATGTTAGATGAACGGGTCACCACTGCATCAGCACCGAAAACATGGAGATTTATTTATTTTTTTAATCCCCCCCAAAAAATCGTGATACAAACCGAATTGGGGGACAAAAATCGTGATACGAACCGAATTGTGGGTCAAAAATCGTGATACAAACCGAATTGGGGCTCAAAAATCGTGATACGAACCGAATTGTGGGTCAAAAATCGTGATACGAACCAAATTGGGGGTCAAAAATCGTGATACGAACCGAATTGTGGGTCAAAAATCGTGATACGAACCAAATTGTGGGTCAAAAATCGTGTTACAAACCGAATTGTGGGTCAAAAATCGTGATACGAACCGAATTGTGGGTCAAAAATCGTGATACGAACCAAATTGGGGGTCAAAAATCGTGATACGAACCGAATTGTGGGTCAAAAATCGTGATACGAACCAAATTGGGGGACAAAAATCGTGATACGAACCGAATTGTGGGTCAAAAATCGTGATACGAACCAAATTGGGGGTCAAAAATCGTGATACGAACCGAATTGTGGGTCAAAAATCGTGATACGAACCAAATTGGGGGACAAAAATCGTGATACGAACCGAATTGTGGGTCAAAAATCGTGAAACGAACCAAATTGTGGGTCAAAAATCGTGTAACAAACCGAATTGTGGGTCAAAAATCGTGATACGAACCGAATCGTGGGTCAAAAATCGTGATACGAACCAAATTGGGGGACAAAAATCGTGATACGAACCGAATTGTGGGTCAAAAATCGTGAAACGAACCAAATTGTGGGTCAAAAATCGTGTAACAAACCGAATTGTGGGTCAAAAATCGTGATACGAACCGAATTGTGGGTCAAAAATCGTGATACGAACCGAATCGTGGGTTTGGTGTATCGTTACAGCCCTACTAGCAACCCTAAAAAGGTGGTGGGTACAAAATGACTCAATAACGAAATCGACGCCTATGGATCCATTATACTGTTTCACATGCATTTTCTTTCTCAACATCTTACGTTCACTTAAAACATAGCTGACTGTGTTTACATGAATACTCACCAAGACCGGCATTTTGACATTGTGTGTATTTGACTGTTTAAGCGCAATAACCAGCGAAAAATAACTGAATTTAGTGCTGAGAGGCGGCTTTATGTGCTGCACTTTGGGTCTGAGCACAAAATCTGTGGGATTGAGCAAAAGTATGCACAATACGCGCAATCCCACACCGAAATTCGAGCCCTAAATCAGTGAGTGAGAGTGAGTGAGGAGAGGCGGGTTTGTGTGTAACTCTCTGTCGGAGAGATGAGAGAGAGAGAAATCGCAGCTGGTATCGTGTTTCTATTCTGTGGAAAATTAGTATTGTAAGAGTTTCAGATATTTCAGTATCGATATGTATCGAAACATTGATGTTTTTGACAACACTACATTGCACTTAGGGTACTATACGGTTATCCGGACCACACGATGGCCTACCCCTAACCCCGTCCCTAAACACTGGGGTTAAGACCAATCAGGGATACGGACTATACAAGACACACATGTGGTCCGGATAACCGTATAGTACCGCACTTAGTTTATTATTTCAGATGCCTTTATAAAAGACTACAATTGAAAAATGTAAATATACTCGATATAAAATTCAACCCGCCAATATGGCTAGTAGGAGTGACTGCGTTACACGCCACTGCTGAAATACACACGCATTTGGCGGGTGTTAATGTCAAACCCCGCTGACTATAAACATTTGAATGGTGGTGTAGCTTTTCCTTTTCATTACATCAGGTTAGCGCAAAAATAGTCTCAAAAAAAGACAAAGTGAGGAAAAGACAATGGAAAAAGGCATCATGTGTGAAAGAGGGAAGAGGCTGAGAGAGCACAAAGGGTACGTTAAAAAAAGACAAAGATTGAGAACACAGAGCTGGATCGAGGGAGAGCGAAACACGGAGGAAAATAGGTCACAAAATAAAAGGGAATTTAAGAAATTGACCAGAATTGACAGAAGAATTACGTCTGGAACGATAAACCACTCCAGTGATTTACGAGCATGAGAAAGCACCAGCTTCCAATTAAAAGAAGTTCCACTGGAATAACAGCGGCTCTCAGGTTGCTCAACGCATACGGGATTATGTAAGAGAAGAAGAGAAAGACAGAGCGAGAGAAAGAGAGCAAGGGAGGCTGAGAAAAGAAAAAGGAGGATGTAGAGAAAAGGATATGAAACATGTGATGAAAAGAAAAACAGGAAAAACAACGAGAGGCAGGGTTGTTTCACAAGAACGAGTGTCAGCATATTCAGGTTTTGTGTTTGCGACGCATCGACATGTAGAGATAAAATCTTCAGGCAGGAGTCAGACAAACAGCAGAACAAAAGGTAGAGAAAGAAGCATGCCAAAGCAAGACAAGTATCATTATCATACAAATGACTGAACAAAAGAAGCAGCTTTTCAAACAATGTCCTACCACAACGCAAGAAAAGAAACGTGTAAAATGACTACAGAAGCCACAGTAAAACGAAATTAAACTCGACCACGGATATCACAACAAACAAAAAAACTATACAAAAAAGTTATATTCTTTATTTACAGCGTACCTTAAACCGTCTGGCCAGGAACTTGTTCTTCATCTCTAAGAAGTTTCCCTTGTTGGCTTGGGTTTTGAAAGGTTCGTTGATGATGGCGAACTGAGGGTCGTTCTGAATGTCCTGCCACCGGGCATAGCCATGGCTTCAACAGGTCAAGGGTCAAACCACAATTTCAGGGTTTCTACACATCTTCCTTCTCAATTGCATACTTCCCCAGACTCAAGCTCTCTGTAGATGTCTATAGACTATATGTAACAACATAAATGGCTCATACAGCATTTTTTTTTTTTGCATTATATTTGGTATATAACAGTCATCTATTAATATTTTAATTTTCTGTCCTTTTCATTGGTTTTATCAAAGTGATAACATGCACTTAAATTATATAAGGAACCATAAGCGTTAAAAAACCTGCGTATATTAAGACATCGGTTTTGATTCTGTACAGTCTGATTGAGCCCGTTTACACCTGGGATTAAGATACGTTTTAGTCGATCGGATCACAAATAGATTAGACACTTCCCGTTCACACCTGGTGTTTTAAGCCGTCTCTTTTGTCCACTTTCAACCACTTCTGTTCTGATTTCTTCGAGGAGAGGGTCTATAGGCGTGTAAATGTGTGGGCTTTTACAGATATTAGGAGACGACGGAAAAACACACGGAGAGCATCAGCTTTAGTTTCTACTCTGACAGTCACAAGACCAGCCGAACGCTGAGTGTGTGTTAGAAATCAGGAATGATGAGAGAACATTGTGCTTGGTACGTTTTTGAGTCTTGAGTCTTCAGCCGACTAAGTTTAAACCCTGCCTGGCCAGCGCTTCCCATAATGTTACGCATTAGGTCAGTAGTGGAGAGTAGACGGTCTTTTGTGGCTGTTTGAACACATTCGATCACATGAGCATTTAGACTACGAAAGCAATCTGGCCGAATACATTTTCGACTACCTCTGGACAAGCTTAAAATGTTTTAGACCCCGTTTACACCCGTATTTAGCGTCGTCCACCCTTTATCCGATCGACCAAAACTCATCTTAATACCAGGAGTAAACAGCGCCTGAGATGATCGTTTGCTCCTTTATCTGTTGCTGGTTTGAGTGGCATACACACATTCGTTCAAAAGAGACAAACAAGTCAAGTTTATAATAAAGACAAACATGAAATTGTGTGCCTTGAATGTTCGACAACCACTAAACAATCACTAAACTTTTGTCATGAAAACACACTGCTTGTATGATACTTTTTTTTGTTGTTGAAATGTTATATTTTATAAAACTGAACCTGGAAATTTCTCAAAATCAAATACCATACTTTTCCAAACCTCGTAGGAACCCTGAGAACATTGTTTAAGTGTAAAGATCTTTATTTTCAATGAAGAAGAAAAAAACAATTTAGCTGTCTGTAGTGTTCGCTAAAGCAATATGAATGTATTTGTAGGAACTCAATCTCATTTTATTGCTTTGTTCTTCTTGGCTTTGAGCTCTAAACAAACTGTTCATTTAGCAAACGCAGTATAAATATGCATTAATGGAACTGGATTGTTTCTACGGTGACAGCAGCCTATCTCCAAGGATACCACACGATGCCTGCCAGCAGCCAGAAGTCGTGTCGCCGGTGCCAGATCTCATTGATCTTGCCTGATGAAATGGCCGCCCGCTCCTCGTTCTGCCAAAGAGTGTGAAGCTCTGTGCAAAAGAGAAAAACACGACAACACGGCCAGATATCAGTTACCATCCGTTTATACCTGCTGACGAGTAAATAAACAAAACGCAACAATCCCCCAACAACAAGGCAAGCAAGCGTATAAATCGTGCTTATCTAGCTATAAACTAAATGATTTGTGCAGAGTGCAGGCTGTATGCTTAGTGTTTGCTTGAAATGTTTTATCGACGCTGGTGAAATGTTTATAGCTACAGTAAGTATAAACCCCTTGATGTTTAGTTGTTCTCTTTTAAAGTTGTAAATTAAACTACGCAAAGTGATTTGCTTCTGGGAACTGAAACTATTTATAGCGACTGTGGCTGGGAAAAAATCGAAGAAATAATAAACCGGAGAATGACCACTAGCGTAGCTTGCTAACTAAGGGTTGTTGAGATGACAGGTGTTGGATTTGAGTATCTACTATCTGGTATTTGGGCAGAATAAAAAATAAAATAAAAAGTCGTTAAAAAATGATGGCTGATGCTGATAAGCCGATGATTTTATGGCATTTTATGAATCTCTGGGAAAAACAAACCCAAATTCAATGTTTTTCAAGTGACCATCCCCCTGATGATCTTAGTCAGGTGATGAATCATATTAGACAGTTCAGTGTGTTGGTCATTACACTCATCTTTAAAAAAAAAAAACTCAGATTTTGTAATAGGAAATGGCGCACCTACTCCTGAACTCTCCCTTTATATTCCCAATAGTCCCATTACAGTATCCACCCTCACCACACACCAATTATTCATAGTATTAGTCTGGCAGAGAAATACAGATGCATGCACTTACACAGTATCTGCACACGAAACATAAACACACGAGTGTACATTTACATACTGATTGACCATGAATATAAGCAGAATGCATGAAATCATAGGTTTTCGGATTTCAACACAAGTCATTTTTAGGAAATAATCAATGGTGAACGATGGAAAATAATCTAAGGGAAGTCTTTGTAAACCACTGACAGATGAAATCACTGCTTGCCGTTCCTGGTAAAACCGCTCAGCGGAAGCTCAGAGAAGCTGAACTGCTCCTTCACAATGTAACCACACTGTCACGTTACTCAACAACACACTGATCCTTTATCATAAAAGCACAAGCTTCCCTTTACATGAGTGAGCAGCTTTACATGATGTCGACACAATTACCTGGCGCATGTTACTGTGCTTGTTAACACTTGCCAAAAAATTAACTAGCGTGATGTACGAAGGATACGCATGGATAAAGGTCAAGATGTAGGAGTTAGAATAGAGCTATTGAACTAGCAATATGTATATCAATTATCAAATAAATATGAATATCAAAAGTGCATCTGTAAGCTGCAGGGTGTCATTGCTGTGCTATTAAAGACACCAAACAGAAATGAAAGAATGTTGTTTCTAAACACGGTCCTGTTGGCCCCTACTGGAAGATGCCATAATTGCACCATCAGAAGGAAAACAGCACCTTTCTCCATTGACGGCCTTTCAACATTAGCTGTGTAATCTGACCTTTTTTTTTTCAAGCTAAATTTTATTATATAATAGATGTTGTTGGAAGGCTCTTAAAAGCATGAAATGTTTATTTTGCCATTGACATCACAGCTCATAATAGAGTGGTCTTGCCCATACCGCAAAAAATATAGATTTTCATAGCTAACATAGATGCTCAAAAATTTATTGATATTATATTAATGTATTTTGCTAAGCTTACTTATATAAACAACGTATAAAAAAAATATTAGCAAATATATTTTCAATGACAAATTTATATTGTCCCAAAAAATGTTTTTGTAAATATTGTCTTGCCACTTGAAGTACATTTTATAATATATTTTGCCATTTGAAGGTTTAACAGAACTATATTTAATATTTGAAAAATATGCTTTCTTAAGCCCTACTGTTTACAACATAAAGTGAAAGGTATACTATGTAACTTTCTTTGTTCAAAATTAACTAAATTTAACCATCATCAAGTCAATCATGAGTCAATAGAGAGAATAGAGAGAAGTGTCTCCGGTTACTTTGACGTGTGTCTGGTGTGTGAGTGTATGTTAATTTTAGGGTTGGTGATGTCACTAACCCGGGAGGAATGTCGTGTAGTCGCTACCAGCCGTTTGTTGTAGTCCTTAAAAAGCAATTTCTTTAAAAGCAAATATCTTCCTTTGCTTTGAGCTTCGTAACTTTGCAGATGTTGTTTATCCTCAAACAGCAACATTACACACTAACTAAAGTTAGAAAAGTGAAATCATAAACAACCACCCCTTTAATATGATTATTCACTCACATAATTTAATAGCTCAGGTAATTGACACTAAAGTTTAAATAAAGTACACATTGAGATGGCAGATTAAAAGTATTTCAACACAGACTAAACGCCACACAGCAGCTTTAAACAACCCAATGGTTGAGTTTACCTGTGAATCCTCCATCTGCGATGTTGAACATAAACCGTGGGCGCTCGGTGGGTTTGCCGTTACCTTTAGGCACGTCCTCCCTCTGTCCTCTGCCCTCCTTCCCAGCATCCCTTTCACCCTTCACCTCCTCTGTGTCCCGATGGAAGAAAGGAAAAAGACAAAAAAAATGTTTCATTTAGTAATTGGATGCACTTACTCAGTTTTTGTGACACAGACTGTACAAACGCCTTTGATTAGGTCGTTTTTACTCTTCTCTATGCCACTTTGAAACATACAAAATGCTAAGAAAGAAAGAGTAGCATTGTAACATTCACCTTTTTTGACATCAGAAGATTGATCCAACTTCTCTTTCTTTTCTGTTGTTTCTGTAGGAGACGTCACTTCACTCTTCTCTTTCTCTTCTCCAGTCTTCTCTCTTTTCTCTCCCTTGTCCCCTTTAGCCTCTGTAATGACAGACAACAATCAGCCCTCGACTCACAATAAATTGAACGGCCGGCCAATCAGCCAATCCGATTTCACCAGTTTCTGCCACTGGTACCTCTGCTCTCATCTTTAATGGACGGGGAATCAGACGTTTTCTCTGGGGAGGCGTCCTTTTCAGTGCTCTCCTCGTCTTGCTTTTCTTTCTCACTCTTTCCTTTCGGAGAAGACTGAGAAATGTCAGGATTTTCTTTCGTTTTTGAGTCATCGGATGCTCTGGTTGGACTTTCAGATGTCTGAGCTTTTTCACTGATTGCGGGATCTTTCTCACCCTCTTCCACAGTGGTGGAAGTCTGGAAGAAGAGAAAGAAACACTCTTTATTTGACTTTTCTCATGTCTTTACATGAAGTTGAAGTCTACAAACAAACACTCGCAGCGGTACTTCCAGCTTCTTTAGGCACCCCGGAAAAGCCATTTACAGCCATTCAAAAGCTGCATCCTGACAAAATAATGTTGTACCAAGCAACAAATAAATCATAAATATCTCATTATATTAAAACAGATGTTTATTTCATTACATTATAGCAGATGTTCTGCTAAGGACAGTCACTAATGCAGGATTTGGGACTGTTTGCTTCCTGCTTCTTCAGGGATCCATCCTGGAGCAGAGCTGTTTTATATTAGATTTGTTCAAATTTAGCTGAAAATAACCAAAAGTGCTTTGCATGTGGTTGAAACACCCACTTTGCAAAAGATTGTTAGAGATTTGGGACTTTAGATTTCCATCAGGATCTGTGGATCGTCATCATTTATTCGCCCTTGTGTTGTCCCAAATCTTTGACTTTTTCTTCTGCAGAACATAAAAGAAGATATTTTGAAGAATCTTGGTAGCCAAACAATTTTGGTGCCCGCTGATTTCCACTGACAAAAATACAACGACACGTTTCTCGAAACATCTTCTATGTTCCACATGAGAGTGAGTCAATGAAGACAGAAGGCAAAATCATATTTGGGTGAATATGCCTTTTACAGGTGAAACTTGAAAAATTAGAATATTGTGCAAAAGTTTATTTATTTCAGTAATTCAACTTAAAAGGTGAAACTAATATATTATATAGACTCATTACATGCAAAGTGAGATATTTCAAGCCTTTATTTGTGATAATTTTGATGATTATGACTCACAGATTATGAAAACCCCAAATTCAAAATTAGAATATTGTGAAAAGGTTTTCATAAGCTGTAAGCCAAAATCATCAAAATTATCACAAATAAAGGCTTGAAATATCTCACTTTGCATGTAATGAGTCTATATAATATATTAGTTTCAACTTTTAAGCTGAATTACTTAAATAAATGAACTTTTGCACAATATTCAAATTTTTCGAGTTTCACCTGTAAGTATAAACAAAAGCTGTTATATAGTCTGATCAAGGTCAAATATTTGTACTTAGGGTGTGAAATGTTTAAATTTGCACTGGTACTGACAAGTTGTACTTGTTCATTTTTACTTTAATATACTACCATTATAAACTATGGAGTATGGAGATTTTGTTTGAATGAAATAATTATTTTTATTCAGCAAGGATGCATTAAGCTGATCAAAAAGATACAGTAAAAACCTTTAAAATGTTACCAAACGAAAACTGTATTTCGCAAAAATATTAAGTAGCAGCACAGCTGTTTTCTAAATTAATAACAGTGCATGTTTCTTAAAAAGCAGCAAATCAGAATATTATAATGATTTCTGGAGGATCATGTGAAAAATGCAGCTCTGGTGAACATGAGATTTCTTTCAATCACATAAAATGATCTTACAGACCCCAAACTTTTGAAAAACATTATTACATTATTTAATTCTTAACAGATCATTAAAGCCACCACTAAAAGCAGCTTGTCTGAAGAACCAAAAGCAAAGCAAGCCAAACCAAACCAAAGCAAACATACACACATGCTCTCTCACACACTTTCTGAAACACTAGATTTATACCGACAAGTTTGTAGTAGTGTTTTGCAAAACCTGTGCAATAAAATAATCCCTGCCACAGTTTATCATGCTGGAGATTTTATATTCTTCTATTGTTTTTATTCTGAGATGACATTTAACAACCCCTAAACGTAAACCTAACCATCACACAAGCATCAAAAGTCATTATTTAGTATGCGTTTTCCTTGTGGATTGTTGGATGGTCTCCACAATGGTGATTTCAGGTTTTGCATTTAGTCCTCAAAATGTAGCCAACACACACACACACACACACACACACACACACACGCGCGCATACACACACACACACACACACACACACACACACACACACACACACACACACACACACACACACGTTGGGTTTCCATGTTTTTTATACTGTACAAACTGTATATTCAACCCCTAACCCTAAACCTACGCATCACAGAAAGCTTTCTGCATTTTTACATTTTCAAAAAATATCACTTAGTATGATTTATAAGCTGTTTTTTGTAATGTAGACCAAAAAATGGTCCCCACAAGGACAAGGATTTCAAATATTGGCATCTTCGTGGGGACATTTTGTCCCTATAATGTAGGGTTTACTTGAACCACACGCACACACACACGCAGCACACACACACACACACACACACACACACACACACACACACACACACACACACACACACACACACACTTACCTCTCCATGTTCTGTGCTTTCCACACTCTCCCCCTCCTTGCCTTCTTTTCCTTTTTCCTTCTCTCTCTCTCTTTCTGGTTCTGCCTGGGACTCGCTCTCATCTTTCTCCACCTCTTTCGCGCTCTTCTCTGTCTTGTCGGGCGGAGAGGGAGTGGCTGTGGGAACAGGTCACGGCAGGTAAAGTATCTGTGTGTGTGAGATTCTGCGTGTGAGGGTTTTTCAGGTGGGTTTGTACCTGGTTTGGAGGTGCACGGTGTGTTATTACAGCTCAGTTCAGGTGTGGGAGTGTCTGTCTTAATGGCAGGAGAAGAGGCTCTTGAAGATTTCTTGGAGTCCACAGTAATCTCTGGCTTCAGTTCAGGCATGCTCCATTTACCGTTAATGTGCTCAAACTCTTGCACCTACACACAAAAATAGAAACTTTACTGCACTTTTACTTCAGCTCAACAAGAGCAAAAACTCAAGAGCATGCATCAATCAATCAATCTGTCTGTCTGTCTGTCTGTATATCTATCTATGAAATAGGAACTACAGTAAATCTTAAAATTGTTTTGGTTACATTTTATTTTAAGGTGTCATTGTTACAGTGTAATTATATATTTAAGTACTGAGTAATATTAATTAACTACATGTACTTACTATATGGTTAGGGTAGGATTAGGGTTTGGTTGAGGGTTAGTTGCATCTAATTATGAATAATTTACTGTTATTACTATGGTAAGTACAAGTAACATATGTAACAAAGACACTGTCAAATAAAGTGTTACCTTTTTATTTTATGCTTTTAATTCATTGTTGTGAGTTATAAAAGGTTATTAAAAGCTCATTCTAGGAGCTATTCTAGTTGACTAATTAGTCTTAACTAGAAGACATGCACATTTAATTAGGCTGGCTTAGATATACATTTCATACGGACCGTTTAAATAAGACAGTTTTGCTTCCAAAAACAGCTAGGTATGAAAATATGAAAAAGTATGATTTGAAGGAAACACCTAAAAAACAGCACGAGACATGACGCAGTGAGACATGACCAGTGATGTCTGTCTGAAAGTGTATGGCTGTAGCAGCGAGGATTTAAGCTCATCCAGGAGGGTTTTATCAAGCACCATTAAAATATCAGTATCAAGACAATATATTACCGGTCAAAAGTTTGGGGTCGTTAAGATATTTGTATGTTTTTGACATAAGTCTCTTATGCTCACCAAGCCTGCTTTTATCTAATCAAAATACAGTCAGAACAGTAATACTATGAAATATTATTACAATCTTACTAATATATTTTAAAATGTAATCTATTCCTGTAATGGAAAAGCTGTATTTCCAGCAGCCATTAGTGCAGTCTATCAATGATGAAAACTGTGGCGCTGCTTAATATTTGTGTGGAAACCTTGATACATTTTTGTAGGATTTTTTAAATAAAAAGTTTCATTTGAAATGTAGCTTTTATTTTTATATGTTTATTTTAGCATTTATTTTTTGCAACAATGTAAAACTCTTTACTGTATATTCAACTTTAGTGTACTTTTGCTGAATAAAAACATTTGTTTCTTTTTTTTAAAAGGACTTGTTGTACCGATAGACGATTATATCTATTACTATTATTATTATTATTAAATTAATATTACAATTCATTTTCCCAACCATAATTCATAGCGCATAACCAACGCAATGCGAGGATAATAAGATTAGATAGATTAGCTTACTCATTAAAAACCTTTTAAAAACATTTAAATCTATTATGCAATGAATTATATAATAACATCTTTATTATGCTATAATAATAAAATCTTTAATAGGCTTTCAAAAACAACTGGTTTAACACAAAATACTTCTCTTCTCATTTTTTCTCTATGTATTGGCCACAAGAGAAATATCTGAGAAATATTAAGACAGTTATATAGTGTTATCCGCATATGAGACCCGTGCTGGCAAAAAGAGGCGGTAATACACAGGCTAATTTCGAGCTACAGGCAAAACAAGTGAAATATGTCAAGTTTGGTTGCATTGGAGGTTTTCACAAAAATTAGTTCATTAAGCCCTCATCCAGCGATCCCGTAATGCTCCAAATAGCAATTAAATTTAAAATTAAAATGATCTTTATTTGTTTGTTTCCACAGAGGTTTACCTTCCTAAATCTTTCCTTTGTTTTAATAATCCATGAGAAATTGCTGGGGGATTTTCTGCTCATTTCTTGACGACTGGTGCTTCAGACAAGTGTAGCTCATTCATTTTTTTGTCATACATCGTTTTGAAGGTGTTTTTTAATGTAGAAATCGAGAAATGGAAATAAAAATGCCTGGGTCACATATGTTACATAAGTAGATTCATCTCTCGTTGTCTCTGAGAGAATATGATATTAACGCCGTTAATGCCGCGTCAAGTGGCCAGTTTGGTCAGTTTTTTACTTTCACTTTCTGTAGTGAATAATTGACTAGGGTTTGAGACTTCTTCACCGGCATAACTCTCGCATAAAGTTTCACATTGCTAGTGTGATCTACTTTGGCTCACCTTCATGGTTCAAAACTGAAATATTTCCAATATTGAGATGTTTTCTGTATCACCAACTCCATCTTTGCTCTCAAAATGGACAACAATTCACATTTTACACGCGGCAGACCCACACTGACCTTTTTCTTAACCAGAGACATGACCCCTATACGTGTGAGAACCGGCTGCCTGCAGAGCCCCTCGCGCGGGACACCGTCAGCGAACGTCTCCGATCCGTCAGCCACCGGCTCACAGAGGTGCCTCATGAAGAGAGATACGTACGCCCTGCCAGAGAAACAAAGAAAGAAAAATGACGTTTACTTAGCAGAACCCAAGTCTGAAGTTTACACATCATTCTGTCAGGACCACTATCGTCACATACGATTGACAGTTAGCATACAGTTTGGTTTGTTGCGGTATGGTTCTGTTCTGTGCGCATCCATCCAGGATCACGGATGAGAGCAGCAATAACCCCTCTTAGGGTAAACAGCACAAAACCAACATGAATGTATTGCAGATATCAATAATTAATTTTAATGTACAACATAATTCGAGAATTTAGTCTGATTCGAAGGGGAATCCGAATGCCAAATCCTGACTGACGAGAGGTGGAGCTGGGGAGGGAGGAGGGTAATGACCTCCTGAGAAAAGCTGCTGATAATACTGAAGGAGCTTATATATGTATACAGTGATAGGCGTCGTATTCCTATAGGTAGACGTGGATCAGCTGAGAGTAAGCTGATGCGAGCTTGAGTAACGTGACCTGAACTGACACTACACTTGATAATTGACCCTTCGCGGGGAGCTTGATTGACAGGTGATCTGACCAATCATACTTCGCCATCCGCCATTTTGTCCGACAAAGCAGTCAGGAGAGTTAGTAGATTAACATGGGAGGATTTGAACTTGAAAAAGCGGAGTGGACTGATGCCTTTCTGCGGTTAAAACAACATTCCTTCTTATGTTCATTCATGTTTATTTGATGCTATAAATAAACTAGAAGGAAGAGATGATCGGTTCACGAGCAGCTTTACCTGAGGCTCTACAGCGATCTGTCATTAAAGAGCCACAAAACGTTATTTATTGTTTAAATTTCTTTTTAAAAAATGACCAAATTTGAAAGGTGAGACTATGTTTAATATGTTTAATATCAAAAGTAACCGAAAAGTAACCTGGTCTGTCAGCTCGTTGTCAGTCTCCTCTCTGCTCCGCGATGTGTTTTTCACTGCGTGAGAACATGGTGTGTGTGAGAGCGGCGTAGCTTGTCGGACATAGCAACAGTAACTAAGGGGGGCGGGTCTTTGCGAACGGTCAATTACATATTCCAAACACATCTACTGGTAAAGAAAGTCCTACTTGAACTCTTTCTCGCTCTTGCCGCGGAGGTCTCGCACGAGCCACTGGCAGGTGAAGGCGTCCTGAGCGGGCATCCCCCAACGCATGACGGCATTCAGGAAGGCTTTTCTCTGACGCGTGTTAAAGCCCAATACCTGACCAACACACACAGACACACGATTAAGCAGAGGACCGCAGATTCAACATTTATGTAAATTGTTTTAATCTAATCAG
The DNA here is from genome assembly GCF_949152265.1 of Phoxinus phoxinus. NCBI lineage: Eukaryota > Metazoa > Chordata > Actinopteri > Cypriniformes > Leuciscidae > Phoxinus > Phoxinus phoxinus. The sequence continues at coordinate 46,852,418 of NC_136877.1, forward strand.
ACCTCATATGAAAAACAGACATGGATTTATTGCCATCATGAAATATTACTGGGCAATTCTCAAAACTGGAAAAAATTTAGCCCAGTTATCTCCAGCTGTGTGTCAGTCAATTTAATTATGAGAGGCACACATCCAGAGACGCTGTATATACTGGCCAGATAGATAAGCAAACACTGGGAAAATACACTATTATCCACATTAAACTGTGACCAATGGGCTTATGTTGATTTTACACTAAGCACAAGGATGTCTTTATATGGCCATTTGCAATAGCTGTGCCAAAACAAACGAACAAATAAAGAAAAACTAGACAAAAATAAATAAGCGATACCTCAATGTTGCCACCCACTCTGGCCAACAGGGGTGGAAGTGGTTTATCCTTTTCGTTTCTGAGCTGCCTGCGTGACTGTCTGCGACCTGGACGGGGGGGAGAGGAGAGTCAGCCAAGATATCAGTTCAACATGTCCATCTCACCGAGCCAGCACCAGGAAACAGGGTTACAGCACAGGAAGGATACATTATCCTGAACAGCTGCAATACATAAACTGTGAATATGCCTCCAAAAGAATAGCAAAACCTGACAAAACTACAAGACGTCCCAATACAGTACCAAAAGGGACACACATGGACAAAAAAATTACAATTAAAGTCTAAAAGGTGCCAAAAGAGGTGTAGGGGTGGGGTGTAGTAGTTATGACTAGATTTGTACATGCTTGTATGTGCAAACTCACTGCCATTAAGCTAGGGTGTTTCTAAGGCTATGTTAACACTGTCAGTCCAAATCCGATAACTTGTATATCCGATTGGAATCTGATCTAAAAGTATTGACTGTTCAAATTGTGTATCGCAACTGTTCAGATCCGATTTGTGTGTCAAATTGTGTATCGCAACTGTCCAGATCCGATTTGTGTGTGAAATTGTGTATCGCAACTGTCCAGATCCGATTTGTGTGTGAAATTGTGTATCGCAACTGTTCAGATCCGATTTGTGTGTGAAATTGTGTATCGCAACTGTTCAGATCCGATTTGTGTGTCAAATTGTGTATCGCAACTGTTCAGATCCGATTTGTGTGTGAAATTGTGTATCGCAACTGTTCAGATCCGATTTGTGTGTCAAATTGTGTATCGCAACTGTTCAGATCCGATTTGTGTGTCAAATTGTGTATCGCAACTGTTCAGATCCGATTTGTGTGTCAAATTGTGTATCGCAACTGTTCAGATCCGATTTGTGTGTCAAATTGTGTATCGCAACTGTTCAGATCCGATTTGTGTGTCAAATTGTGTATCGCAACTGTTCAGATCCGATTTGTGTGTCAAATTGTGTATCGCAACTGTTCAGATCCGATTTGTGTGTGAAATTGTGTATCGCAACTGTCCAGATCCGATTTGTGTGTCAAATTCTGTATCGCAACTGTCCAGATCCGATTTGTGTGTCAAAATGTGTATCGCAACTGTTCAGATCCGATTTGTGTGTGAAATTGGGTATCGCAACTGTCCAGATCCGATTTGTGTGTCAACTGTGTATCGCAACTGTTCAGATCCGATTTGTGTGTGAAATTGTGTATCGCAACTGTTCAGATCCGATTTGTGTGTCAAATTGTGTATCGCAACTGTCCAGATCCGATTTGTGTGTCAAATTCTGTATCGCAACTGTCCAGATCCGATTTGTGTGTCAAATTCTGTATCGCAACTGTCCAGATCCGATTTGTGTGTCAAATTCTGTATCGCAACTGTTCAGATCCGATTTGTGTGTGAAATTGGGTATCGCAACAGTTCAGATCCGATTTGTGTGTGAAATTGTGTATCGCAACTGTTCAGATCCGATTTGTGTGTCAAATTGTGTATCGCAACTGTTCAGATCCGATTTGTGTGTCAAATTGTGTATCGCAACTGTTCAGATCCGATTTGTGTGTCAAATTGTGTATCGCAACTGTTCAGATCCGATTTGTGTGTCAAATTGTGTATCGCAACTGTCCAGATCCGATTTGTGTGTCAAATTGTGTATCGCAACTGTTCAGATCCGATTTGTGTGTCAAATTGTGTATCGCAACTGTTCAGATCCGATTTGTGTGTCAAATTGTGTATCGCAACTGTTCAGATCCGATTTGTGTGTCAAATTGTGTATCGCAACTGTTCAGATCCGATTTGTGTGTCCATGCCGCTCTTGCATTTTCTGGAATTTCTGAGTTGGATTCTATGGCAATGGTATCGCATTCGTAGACATACGCCAAAAACAACAACTGCAACATGGAGGGGTTTGCAATACTGTTGTTGTCTTGTCTTCACAAGATAGGTTTGATTATACCATCTAGATGCTCAAAACTGATCGGGTGAATGCACGTTTTAAACAGCTTATTGTACACGTAAGTTAAACACTGTTCTAAACTAATGCATGCTGCATTGTATCGCACACACATACGTAGCTCACACATCAAAAGCGCACAGCACACAGAATCATTTGCAGAAATGTATTGTCAACATATCCAACACAGCCTCGAGCTTCAGACTTATTTGTTCGTTAATGACGTAATCAGATATTGACTCAACTTTAATCACATAAATGTCAACTTAAAAACATTTGTAAAGTTGTTCAACCCCTACCTGTTACATGTTCACTAGTTTTGAGTTTCTTGGTTTTTGGTATTTGGATTGTTATTTTTAACAAATTCCCCGTGAAAAAATCACGTTTTTGTCAAAGACTACATCTAGATCGGATTCAGAACGATGATCAAAACATAGATGGAGTAGATCGAGTCCATAAACAATGTGGGAATGGGCAGTAAGAGTGTGTCAGTGCGTTTCTCACCCTCAGGTCTCTCATCAAAGTCCTCATCCTCCTCCTCTGAGCCCACAGAGTATTCTGATTGGTTATCTGAAATGTCAGCATGCCACTCTGCAACAGCATATAGAAAAGAGCACGTCGGTAATGAACACTAAATTCAAACCATAGTACAGAGTGTGTTCAGCCGTGGTCAAACAATTTACATGCACCGGAATCCTCAAATAAACCCAAGCAAAATATAATATATCAGTTTGGCAACTCTCTCCAACAGTGGAAAAAAAGACAGATTTGATTATTTCAGATTTGCCTCTTTAGTGACAAAATGTTCTGTATCTCCACTTATAACCATCCACACACATTCTATTCAAATTCCACTGTCAACGAGAATGATTTAGCCCTACAGGAAAACAAAGGGCTGCTTAAACAAAACAAAAAAAATGAAACCCCACAAAAGTCAATTAGTGAAGCACAGGCAACTCTCAAATTTTAAAAAAGCCCAGTGGATTGGATTTGCGATATATTCTGCAGAGGGTATGCCGCAACATTACAACCTTGCAAGTCAGGATGCTTGGATACACAAAGAAAAGTATGTGTACTCACAGTTTATCTTAGTTATCACTGTAATTATGCAGCCATAAGCGCCACTGCGAAACCATAAATTCTATATTGTTCCTTTCTGGAGAAAACCTTCTGTTATTTGTCTTTTTCCAGACCATTTTGTTTGTCTCTTTTTGACACATAAATGAAAAGCTGCCACACTTCGGCATCCCCTGGGTGTTGTGGATGTTGCTGTTTTTGAGTCAACTGCATGTGGCTGTTCTAACCTGACCGAAGCAGCAGTGTGTGGGATATGCTTTTTCTTTCCCACTCAATCAAAAGTAAAGTAGTAAACCACATGCCGAGAATGAAACTGCTACAAGATGTAATTTCGGAGATTTAAAAGAGATAATATGCTGCATTTATATGACAAGCATAAACATGGTTTGTTGTAATAAAAGGCAAGAAGAATGGGCTAATTAGAATACAGTGGGGTCCAAAAGTCTGAGACCACACTGAAAATCTGGGATTCAAGCTCCACTTTAAACCATGACGGACATAAAATATTAGAAATATTTCAGAATTTATGGGTTACTAATAAAATTATCATGTTGTGTTCGGATGTTGGTGATTGTGAACGCAGTCATGTGAGACGCTTCAGGGAGGGAATTAAAACTAATCTCAAGCATTTCAGAAATGATCAAACCAACATTTGAGATGCTTTTGAGATTAAATTGATCCACTGGTTAGTCATCAGTTATCAATCACATCCACAGTTGAGGCAAAGTCACGTAAGTTTTTTGTTGTGCATCAAAGGATTTTATTTATGTATTAAATGTGTTTCCATCATAGATTAAACTAATGTATTCTTATCAGATAAAAAGTATATCCACCTCAATAATACGTTTTTTTATTCGCATTTTTAGAATTTAAATTCAGTGGTTTTGATGCGATATCCCAAAATGTGCATAAAAATAGGTTGATGGAAACATTGCTACTTAAGTGTAAAATGCGACATACCAAACACTAAGACATTATTGAAATTCAATCTGTAGGAAGTGATGGATTGTACCTTGGTCCTCCTGAGCTGCGTCATTGTAGTTGACCTGTTTGCGGACTCTCTTTCCTTTGCCAAGATTGCGGGCCAGATCTTCCTGCTGCTGTTCGTAGTGATGCCTCAAGAGCTTCTCCCAGTAATCAGGATCCACGTTCTCTTCCTGCTTAATGATCTCTCTCTCGATCTCTTCTATCTGGAGACACAATTCAAGTGAGATCTCCTTAATATTTTCTTTAGTTGTTTATTTTCATTTTTGTATTTGTTTCTCATGGAGACCAAAAAGATTTAATAAAGAGCAAACAGAGACCAAGGGCCAGATTTACTAACAGCTTACACCAGTGCAAACCATCTTTTGCCGTTAAAAAACTATTGTCAGGATTTACTAAAGTGAAAAATGACCGCTTAAACGGCGTGGACAGGGTTATTTTTGTGACTGACCTTATTGCATATGCATTTGTAGAGGTTTCTCTTTAAGATGCAAAATGTATGGAAGGTGAGTATTTAAATCAATCATTTAAGGTTTGCGCGAGTCAATTTACTGGTATTTGCGCCATAATTTAATGCCCCAAAAAAAGCATGTCTTAAACCAGATGCTAAATTGTGCTGCTCTTGGTAGATTGTGTTGGTCATTATGGAAATTATCAGCTGCGTCTGTTTTTTAATTTGCACATTGTCAGTAGATCACGCGCAGAACTACACTCCCATCGGCACTTTTTTAGAATTACGCTCTCACGTTAATTCGCCCCGTTTAGTAAATCTGGCCCCAAGACTCCTGCTTATCACATGTTTCTCTTGAAAAAAAGAGCCCAATAATCTCCAATATCCACTATAGTAAAGAGATCCCAACACACTCAACACCTCTAAAAGTCAGAGATATCAAAAGAACTCAAACATTTCTTATTAAATTCTTGCAAGAATTTAATCAGCAATATGCTATCCACAATACTTTTATAGCAGTATACTCTTACCATATGTCAAAAATTGTCCCATTTACATCCAATCTTAGGCCATGTGTCCACCAAAGCATTTTTAGCTAAGCGTTCACTTCGGCAGCGCTGTGTTTTTTTTCAGTTGAGAGAGATGCTTTGCTTCCTATGACACTCTACAGATAAAGCATTGTGGAAAATTCACGTATCTACCCCGTAGTGATAAAATAATATTCTGCATCAAATTTATAGGCAGGACAAGCAGTTTGTTTAGGCTTGGTTTGTAGGGAATTACAAACATGCACACATATATTAAAACGCACATAACTATTAAATTAATTCTTGATGCGCACATGAGTGTTTATCACAGGTTCGCGTTTAAAGTCTGTGTAGAGAGAATGGTGTCGTCTTAGCGGGCTCTAATTTAATAACAAATCATCCTTTCGATGGAAGTGAATCAATCAAAACTAACTTTAGTTGGAAAATAACATTATTCAAGAACCGCTATAAAGCCAAAACAATCTGTTACCTTAAATTATACGTTTATCTCTGTAAAGCAGCTTTGAAACAATCTACATTGTTAAAAGCACTATATAAATGAAGATGACTTGACTTGACTTGACACGGACAAAGTTTAACACTTTTCAACTCTCAGCGACCGCTCAGTGCCTAAAACCACAGCGTCCCCATTGAAAACAATTGGAAAAATATGCTAGCCTCTGGGAAAAACGCTCAGTAAGAGTTTCGCATAATGTACATTGCATATAACCTAATTTCTTGAAACGAAAAGTCTGAAACGGTACATTCGAAGATTCAGTCTCTCTAAACTTCTCCTTTCCGAGTGCCAGTGCGAGCGTGTGTTAGAAACAAAACGCCAATCTGAATTTTAGCTCCGGATCTTGCTCAGCTCTTGATACACAGTGATACGAATGACACCGTTGGTTTTTTATGTATCAATTCCAGCAAGAGTCCTCGTTCTTTTGAAGTGCATCAAACTCTTCCAGTCTCATCAACAGTGTTTGAGGGTCAAAGTAGATGTTGTTCACAGGCAACCAATGAACACCATAGACTGGCATTATGCATTTCGTAGGTTTGTAACAGGAAGAGAGACTGGAATTACCGACGACTCGTTTCAACAGTTCAGAAACAATTATTTATTTTAGGAGACGATCACTTTATTTGTCGTGCACTTTGATCTTTAAAACTTTGCAGACCTTTTACATTTACAATCAGCGATATTACACACTGCATGAAAGGTAATATTTAAAAAAGCATAACAGGAGCACTTTAACAGTCCCACTATTTGATACTGCTCAAAAGGTCTCCTACCTTGTCATCTTCTCTGACATTGTACTGGGCCACCTTGAAGGAGCTCAGATACTCGTTCATGTTCTGCATGTCAGAGTCATCTGTGGCATCCTGGCTGCGGTCTAGCAGACGCTCGATGGCGGCGTTGTCGTAGTGAATTACACTGCCGTCATCATCCTTATTGTCCCCTGCTGAAAAAAGAAACACACAGGTGAACCTTCAGTACAACAAAGTGTTTTTTGGTCATTCAGAGCGGACATGTTGGGCACAATCATGAGTTACAGAGAGTTTGTTGATTCCTAGGTTCATTCAAACTGATTTATCTTATCAATCTCACCCTCAATCTCATCCTTGAAAAGCTCCTCAGTGCCAAACTTGAGGATGTCGTCCAGCTCTTGCTTAGACATGGATCCGGCTTTTGAGCCCAGACCGGGCCGCACCACCAAGTGTGTGAGCATCATCTTCCTTTTGGCCACCTGAGTGATTCGTTCCTCGACCGAAGCCCGGGTCACAAACCGGTAAATCATCACTTTATTGGCCTGACCAATGCGGTGAGCTCGACTGAAGGCCTGAGAGAAAGAGGCAATATTCAAGACGACTTAGAAAACTGCTACATTAAGCTTAATAAAATATGTTTAGCTTTGAAACCTCACAGATGCTATTAAGAGTTTCCCTGTCCACTAGATGTAAATCTACAAAGAAAATAGCCGGAACAAAACCGCCAAGTGTGACACAAGTAAAGTGAATATCTGATGTACCTGAATGTCATTGTGGGGATTCCAGTCAGAGTCAAAGATGACGACTGTGTCCGCAGTGGCCAAGTTGATGCCCAGACCACCCGCCCGTGTAGAGAGAAGGAAACAAAACTGACACGCTCCAGGAGCTGTGAGACAGACAGAGAGAGATTTAATGCAGATATTTAAAGTTACACTATGTACACAACATTAACAAAATTTAAATAATGAATAAATCATCAATACATCTTCCCAAAAAAATAGTTTTGTCTTCACTATGGTAAGCCTATTATAAAAGTGTTTATATTTTAGAGCTGTCGGGATGGTTTTCGAGGGAAATTGCGTACATGCGTCCCTCGCCCGTGCGTGTCTCATCATATCCATAAATAGAGAAGTTTCTCTGGCTACTTTGATGTATGTCTGGTCTGTGAGTGGCAGAGGTTAGTTTTACAACGAGCGAGAAAGGTTGACATGGAGCCGCTAAATCTCAAACTGCTGGCAAAAAGAGACAAAGACAGAGCTCGTAATAAAACAAGAATCAACATTGGCTTGGCTTTTCGGGGATGGCGAGAACTGAAGGATTTGAAATGTTGTAAAAGCGAAGCTGAGATGATGTTTTTATCACTCAACAGGTGAGTAAAGTATTTTAATGAACAGATAAATTGCCATATGTATCTCTAACAGAGCTCATTGTAATGCATTATCTATTGTGAAGGGGCATTTCATTATGGTTGTTGCAAAACAATATCCTGGAAATCCAGACCCAAATCCGAAAGATTAAGGATCTGGGATTGAGTAATGAAAATCGCCCAGCTCGAGGGGCGGCACCAAGCATGCATTTGAAAATCTCACTGCAAGCAAGTGGATAACACTACGACCAATCACAACAGTTTTCGCTAGGCCCCATACGCTTCGCTACCAGCGGTGCTAACTGGAAGATTAGACTCTTGCCATATCCGGTCACCAAAACAGCAAAAACGTCCTTCTTGCAAAGGAATGATTTGAGCGCCGTCTTTTGTTCCTCTTTTAGATAAAAAGCCAAGTCTAACTCGTTCATTGTCGCGGCAAAAGCCGTTTCAAACAACTGGTGTTCATCCATAGCCATCTTGCAATGTTTACTAATGACTTCGAGCTCGCCTCTGGCCCGCCTATATCAGATACACCGATGTGATTTGTCCCAATTCGCATACTACCTGTCCTAAATAGTATTCGAAATTAGAATTAGTGTGTCCCAAATCGTAATATGTTGAAATGAGTATTCGAAAGATAGCCGGATGAGATGGATAGATAGATAGATATGGATGGATGGATGGATGGATGGATGGATGGATGGATGGATGGATGGATGGATGGATGGATGGATAGATGGATAGATGGATAGATAGATAGATAGATGGATAGATAGATATGTCTATGGGATTTTTCCGAGTTTTGATCTGCAATTTTAGGAAAACCTTAAGTCTGGTCAGTCTAAAATGAGGAAGCAACTCGAGTCAGAACAGTTTGAAGGTCTAGTCTGAGTTTGGTGGTTGTAGCTTGAACAGTTTAGGAGGAGTAGCGTGGAGAAATTTAGTCTAAGAATAATAATAATCTTTAGTAACAAGCCAAATTAATAAAAAGTGTTAAAAAACGACTTACTATGGTATGTGCGAGTCCAACGGTTAAGTAGAGAGGTTTAGATAAAGGGGTTTGAGCGCTTAATTATCAGTATCTAACCTGAAGAAAATATATTTATTCAATGTTATCCACATTATATTTCATAAGCAACAGCATTGTGAACTTTTGTAAAGATAAGCTTGGTCGTGTACTTTTAAATGCATCATTATGCAAATTGAAAACGCATGAGGAGAGTTATCAGCAGGAAAGACCCACGACTGGAAGATCAACGTGCTACTAAATTTCTCTCTGAAACGGTAGGAAATTAAATTAAATTTAATGTGGAGGATTTTAACTGTGACAAGATGATTGACAGGACAGTTTAAACGGTGACCGGATGCACGTAACTATGCGACAAGATGTGTCCCGAACAAGTTAAGGGTGAAACTTGTGTTGTGTGTTTGGAAAATCCCAAAACGTGATGTAGAAATGTTCATAGCGTGATAAGATTTTTGTCATACATTTTGGCCACCCAAAAAGTCATCATAACAAATAACACAAACTTCAATAAAACCCATTCAATCAACCTCAACACCACAAAATACCAAAATAAATGATCCCATAAACATAATACAAAATATAATTATAGCACCACTGTTGTTCAAATGTTTATATATCTTTCGATCCTCTGGAACATTCAAATTCACCAACGGTTCCAGACTTTACAAACGCTTTAAACAGAGGACTATGTCTGTTCTCGAGTCATTTTGTCCTATTGTTTTACTTACCCAACAATAAAATAAATCAACTGCCATTTTAAGACATTCAGCATTTGCATAAACTTTTCTCCACATCTGAAAAACAACTGACTCAAAGAATGCTCAAAGAATGGATTGAGTCTTACAAACAGAGAAAAATAGCCTCTCTAAATTCACCAAACACATTTATCATCAACATTTGGACTGGGAAGAGAGGAGAGGTTGAGGGGGGGGGAGTAAAGATGACTTCGCACTGACATTTGAATAGCTATTAAAACCAAACCAAACCTCTGGCTCAGTGTTTCTCAAACATTTCAGACCACCTTTGCTCAAGACCATCCACGTACCTAGTGGCACATTTTTTCTCTTGAGCACAAGCTTAAGAACTGTCTGTGAATGACAGATGCATTTTGATTAATATGAATATTCCTGTAGTCCAAATCCCACCGCTGCAAGACCCTCATGAGACTCACATATATCTTTACTGGCACTTAAAAATATTCTGGCACACGTTTGGAGAGGATTTCAATGTAACTGCATGTGCAGTTGTTTTTTAAACAAATAATTACCAAATGCATTTAAACTTTTTATCTCTTACACTTTCTCCCATCATTCTAGAAGCGCTCGCAACAGCTCTGTGTCAAACTAGTTTCATTATTGATATCATGTGCAAAGTTTTTTGAGTTTAAAGTAGACTGCTCTTAAAGCTTGATGCGATCTAGCATTAGAAGGCACTCACGTATTCTGAGGGATAATAATATCTCACCCGTTTCTTAATCACCTCAGTTTTTGCTGCTCTCTCTTTAGTGCAAATACTAAACGTGTTAAAAGTAGGGCACAGCTTGACATTCATACAGGGTTTCTGCGGGTTTAATGAAGGTAAGACTTTTTAAAGACCCCTTTAAGACCAAGTAAAGAAAATGTAAGGAATAAATTGAAGGGAAGGGATTAGATATTTTATTTATATATATATATATATATATATATATGGATATATATATATTTATATTTTATATTTATATTTATATATATATATATATATGGATATATATATATATATATATATATATATATATATATATATATATACAAATAAAATATCTAATCCCTTCAATTTATATATATATATATATATATATATATATAGTATATAATATATCATATATATATATATATAGATATAATATCTATATATATATTATACAGATTATACAGCTATGAAACTTTTCACAATATTCTAATTTTGAATATGGGGTTTTCATAATCTGTAAGCCATAATCATTAAAACTATAACAAATTAAGGCTTTAAATCTCTCACTTTGCATGTAATGAGTCTATATAATATATTAGTTTCACCTTTTAAGTAGAATTACTGAAATAAATTAACTTTTGCACGATATTCAAATTTTTCAAGTTTCACCCGTATATATATATATATATATTGCAATGCATGTAACATATCATGCCATGACTTTATGAATTTAATATGTACTGCACTGCTTTAAGACCTTTTTAAGGCCTTAAATTTTAAGACCCGCAGAAACCCTGTTTCAGACAAAAATTTATATATATATTCTTATTTAATGTTATTGTAATTTTGTTTCATCATCTGGAAGCACCACAGTATCACTGCTGTAGCTAATTTTCCAAAATAATTAAAGAGAAATATTCTCAACATGTATATATGGTGAACTGCTGTTACCGTTGAATCTGTCGATGGCTTCCTGTCGGAGAGCTCCAGTAACGCCTCCATCAATTCGCTCATATTTATAACCCTCACAATCCAAGAAATCCTCCAGCAAATCCAGCATCTTGGTCATCTGCGGAGGAAACAGAGTGTGTAAGTGTGATCAAATCAAAATTACCATCCAAGTGGCTACCGTGGGCTCCATATTAGACGGCAATCATTAGAAACACAAAGCTGTATACAATTTAAATAGAAATAAAACATGGTCAATACAATTTAAAAAACAATATATTTTGTAATATTTTTAGTATTTTATATTTCCGCTGTGTACCACCTGGGGGCACTAAACATACCACAATTTGATAGTCCATGCAAATACAGCAGCTTCTTATGTGGCATGTGTAATGCCTGGTTAGACACATTGTACAATTTTGGGCTGTCAGATGAAAGATGACCAATCGTGGTGATTTCTGCAGTCGTGGCCCCTAAACGGTGATCCTACGCCGCAGAGTGAGAGAGGTTCAAAGACGGCTGATGTTGTCAAGGTCTTGCGACCAAAGACAGCCTGCAATAATTTTCTGACAGTGTCAGAACTTTAAAATGATCATCTCAACATCTACTGACTAACCAATAAAAATGCAACATGAAATGGCGTATTGATCAACACGACATGACGCAAAAACTCAAAACTATTTACCTCAAGCTTCATTTGTAAAATTTGCATTGTCAAGTTGGCCTCTTTTCCCTAGACATGACCGCGACCTCTTTTTTTCAGCGCACATAAAAACCACAATTGCCAAAATGTCATTCATCTTGCTCTGTTTGTTCACCACTAGCACATGCTGATGAAGACGTTATATTCTTCTATACTAACTTGCGTCGTAGCCTACGATTCAATAGGTGTCATCCTCATCATCATCCTACAGTCTACATACATGCCGTACCCAAGTTTATTAGATCCATGTAAAACAGTGTGACCTGTAATGATCTTATAGCATTGCCCAAATCACACAGTCTGTAGCAGGAATTAATAACAGGCAGTGTGAATGTGTATTTATATAACATGTGCGTCTGTACCTGAGAGAACACCAGCACTCGGTGGCCTTGTTCTTTCAGTTTTCTGAGCATTTTCTGCAGCAGCGTGAGTTTCCCAGAAGCCTTTGTGAGACCGACACCTTCATACGCTCCACTTGGTGTTTTGGGAGCTTCCTGCAACACACAAACATAACAAAACAGCCTAAGATACATATATGCTCAACTAAAAAACCCTGACAACATTTTAACCAATTTGTCTGACAGCAGGTGGCAGTATTTCACACTACACTAGTTAGGATAGGTCCAAAAACCCATCCAAATGTTCCAAATTCAAAAGTTTTCGTGTAGCTGTCAGAAATACAGTGTGTGTGCTTACGGCAGACGCGACGGGGAAGAGGTAGGGGTGGTTGCAGCACTTTTTTAGGTCCATCATAATGTTGAGCAGAGACACCTGGTTCCCTCCTCCCTTAGAGTTCAGCGCCTCAAAGTTACGCGTCAGAATGAACTTGTAGTATTTTCTGTTCACACACAGGGTACGCACAAAAACATATGAAAAACAATCTCCCTCTCCACATAAATCGACTATTTCTCTTTTTGCTTTGAATGTTTTAGGCTGGCATGCAATAAGAAACATGCTTACACTGCAGAAAATGCTTTTCTTACTCAGTATTTTTGTCTTGTTTCCAGTCCAAATATCAAAAAATTTCAAGATCCATTTACTAAATTAGTAAAATTACATAAGATATGAAATCTTGTTTCCTGGGGGAAAATTACAAATTACCTGTAAGTGAGTTTTTGCCTAAAACAAGTAAAATTATTTGCCAATGGGGTCAGAAAAATAATGTTTGAATTAACATTATTTTCCTTACCCCATTGGCAGATAATTTGCTTGTTTTAAGGCGAGACACTACAGGTGAATAGGGTAAAATGTTTAACTAGCAGATATCACCATGAAACTTGAAAAAAAAGTATTACAAGTTTTCTGTAATTTAATGTTTAAATATGCAAATTAGGCTATTTCTAATTAAATATGCACTAATTTGCATATATAAAAAACGAAATCTGAGTATTGAATAAAGCCCGGTTAAAAATATTTTTTTCATTGTGTTCACATATTAGATGGGAAAAAAATCACAGAGGGATTTATGGATATCTACTTTTGTTATCCTGTAAATCAGAATATACTGTCAATTGTCGTAAAGGAGTAGAGGCAGTCGGATCCATTCGCAGAGCTTTATTTTAACAGGTAACAAAACACTGACAAGAAACAAGGAAACACGAGGAAAACATGCAGCGTGGCAAAACAAGACTTCACCAAGTGTAATAGTGAGAGTGAGGTATAAATGTGTGTGGAGCTGTGAGTGAAAACTAGATGCAGGTGAGGGTGATCAGTGGCAACAGATGTGAGAAATTAGTCCAGAGTGTGTGCGTGAACAGTCCAAGGGAATGAAGTGCAGGGGAGAAGCGCCCTCTCGAGGCACTCGAGGGCAATCCAGCCAAACATGGTCACATAACCCCCCCTTTAAGGAGCGGCTACCAGACGCTCCAAAATAAAATCCAGGCGGGGGGCAGAGTGAAGACCATCCTGGGGGAGGGACGGAGGGCCAGGCCCGTGCAGGGGAACGGGACCAGGACACAGGCAAGGCGGGCCTGGGCCATGGAGCGTGGGTGACCAGGGTGGAGCAGGACGTGACGGCGGCCAGGGCGGAGCAGGATGTGATGGCAGCCAGGGCGGAGCAGGACGTGACGGCGGCCAGGGCGGAGCAGGACGTGACGGCGGCCAGGGTGGAGCAGGACGTGACGGCGGCCAGGGCGGAGCAGGACGTGACGGGGTCCATGTAGGCGCCGCCTCCATGGCCCTCACAGGGTACCTCCTGCCCCCCCCCAAAAAATACTTGGGGAAATCAAAAGGCTCCCGAAGCTTGAGAGGCGGGACCGGCAGGGCGAGGCGCAGAGGCGGGGCCGGCAGGGCGAGGCGCAGAGGCGGGGCCGGCAGGGCGAGGCGCAGAGGCGGGGCCGGCAGGGCGAGGCGCAGAGGCGGGGCCGGCAGGGCGAGGCGCAGAGGCGGGGCCGGCAGGGCGAGGCGCAGAGGCGGGGCCGGCAGGGCGAGGCGCTGAGGCGGGGCCGGCAGGGCGAGGCGCAGAGGCGGGGCCGGCAGGGCGAGGCGCAGAGGCGGGGCCGGCAGGGCGAGGAGTCTGGGAACGCCCTCCGGAGCCTGGCGAGCCCAACGAGTCCTCCTTCTCCTTCTGCGACGGCGCTTCACTGGGCTTGACTCATTACAGGGTGCACTGGACTCACAGGATGCACTGGACTCACAGGATGCACTGGACTCACAGGATGCACTGGACTCACAGGATGCACTGGACTCACAGGATGCACTGGACTCACAGGATGCACTGGACTCACAGGATGCACTCGGTTCAATCGGCTCACTCGGTTCAATCGGCTCACTCGGTTCAATCGGCTCACTCGGTTCAATCGGCTCACTCGGTTCAATCGGCTCACTCGGTTCAATCGGCTCACTCGGTTCAATCGGCTCACTCGAGTCGGCTGGCACGCGCTCAAACTCCGGTTTTACTGGCGAAACCTCCGCTGTCTCTGGATTAGCCAACTCAACAGGACCAGTGTGGAATCCGGACTCGAGGGATCCAACACGATGAGTGGGTTTGGCAGGAACGGTATACTTGAAAGCCCCTCTGACGGTTATCAAGTGAGGATCAAACAGTTTAACAAGAAGAGTCCTTAGTGGCGTGCGGAATGAGAGAGAGAAATCCGCCGCATACGAACCTCCCCGGCGCAGGGACCAGAGCAGTTCCTCGGGATCCTCCTCTCCTGCGGGGAGTTCAAAAGCCTCTCTGAATCGGGCGATAAAAACGGCATAAGAGGGGAACGAAATTCGACCTGGTTCCCAGAGCGCGCCTGCCCACTCCAGAGCCCTTCCAGTGAGCAGTGAGCAGATGAAGGAAACACGGTCGTAATCCGAGGTGTAAAACTGGGGCTGACGATGCATATACAAGATGCACTGCCGAAGAAATCCCTCACATGCCACAGGTGAGCCATCAAACTTCACAGGGAAGGGTAATTTTGGTTTGCTTGAAGCCGTACTCACGCTTGATGTGACAGGCGCAGGTGTAGCTGGGGCTTGCGCTTCATTAGCGGCCGCGCTCTGTTGAGTGAGGGTATGAACAGACCTCACTAGTTCCTCCGTGAGATTCGTCAACTTGACGAGCTGTTGTTGGTGTGTGACCAACACAGATGCCCGGGAACGAACCTCGGAAGCAAGACTCTGGAAGTCTGCTGGATCCTGGTTTGGTGAAGTCTTCTGTCGTAAAGGAGTAGAGGCAGTCGGATCCATTCGCAGAGCTTTATTTTAACAGGTAACAAAACACTGACAAGAAACAAGGAAACACGAGGAAAACATGCAGCGTGGCAAAACAAGACTTCACCAAGTGTAATAGTGAGAGTGAGGTATAAATGTGTGTGGAGCTGTGAGTGAAAACTAGATGCAGGTGAGGGTGATCAGTGGCAACAGATGTGAGAAATTAGTCCAGAGTGTGTGCGTGAACAGTCCAAGGGAATGAAGTGCAGGGGAGAAGCGCCCTCTCGAGGCACTCGAGGGCAATCCAGCCAAACATGGTCACATCAATAGCCTTAAAACATTTATATTTGCCAGGTTTTTTGGAATAAAATGTTATATAAATCAGGCTAGGAATAATATATTTACAAATCCCTCTGTAAATGTCTTCATAATATAACTGGTACAAGACTGGAAAGTTTGGTGTATATCGGTGCAACTGAAGTGGAGATTTCGGACTTGGAGAATGAGAGAAAAGTCATTTTGAGAAAACAGGCTTTATTAAAGATTTATCATCAGCCAATGATCTCTCTCTCTTTACTTTCAGAGAGAGAGCTTACTAACGGTGTACGTGATGACAGGGTGCAGATAAAATTGTAAAATAAAGACCTAAATGTGTATTTCGGACTTTTTGTCACCACAAGTCTGAAAGAAGGCATTGAAGACAAATATCCCAAAATCTCGAAATTGACCAGTGAAAAAACCCCGATGTTTTTGCCTGCCGTGTCTCGCCTTAAGCAAAAACTCACTACATTTGGATCCCCCCCCCCAGAAAACAAGATTTAATATCTTATGACATTTTACTACTTTAGTAAATTCATCTTTATTTAATTTTTTTTTTATATTTGGACAGGAAACAAGACAAAAATACTGAGTAAGAAAAGCATTTTTTGCTTTCATTACTTTTTTCATTACTAATTATCTTGAGATGTATGAATAAAGTCAGCATGCAAACGCATATTGATGTTGTGGGTCTCACTTCTGCATGGGGCTGAGCTCCACTCGGACGATCAGCTCAGTTTTGGCGGGCATGTTCTTAAACACGTCAGCTTTGAGTCTCCGGAGCATGTGCGGGCCGAGCAGGTCGTGCAGTTTCTTGATCTGGTCCTCTTTAGAGATGTCCGCAAATTCCTCTAGAAAACCCTCTAGATTGCTGAGGGACAGACACAAAGTGTAGTTGTGTTGATACAGTGTGTACATACAGTGGACCCCCTAAAGATATATGGACACTTTAGATAAACTAAAAAAAAGTATATCATTGCATTAGATACATTGCACGTTTTACTGTCCAAATGCTTTGTTGGGCCACTTTTATAGTCTAGAGTGGGTAAGAGTGCTATTGTTTGTTTTGTGGTACTTGAAGCGGTTGGGCGTCAGGAAGTTGAGCAGGTGGAAAAGTTCTTCCAGGTTATTCTGGAGTGGCGTTCCCGTTAGCAGCAGCTTGTGGTCTATCTTGTAGTCATTCAGTCTCCTGAAGAACTAACACACCACAACAAAAGACTTCAGTTAATAACACACACACACACGCACACACACACATACACACGCACACACACACACACACACACACACACACACACACACACACACACACACACACACACACACACACACACACACACACACACACACACTTCTCTCAACTGGAAACATTCAAGGTGCATCCCTAATAATTTAGTATGAAACCAAGATAAGCACCCCTTGCCAATGACAAAACATTTTACATCTCTGTGCAAAAGTGTACAAATAGGAGTAGAATTAGTATGAATTTGTTTCTTGTATGTGTAGATAATCCTCAATGTATATATACTACCGTTCAAACGTTTTTTTTTTTTTTAAAGTAATTACAGTAATACTGTTATTTAGTAAGGGCTCTTGATCAAATTTATCAAGATTTTCACATTGTTACAAAAACGTCCAATTTAACGTCCAATTTAAAGAGGCTATATGTAAGAATTTTCATCGCTTTGTTATTGCCAATGTGTGAACAGCTTGTAATAAAACGGTTAGTTCCAATCCTTGATTCTGATTGGCCAATAGCTGTGTTTTATTCACGATAAAACACGGCTATGACCGCTTCACCCAACGGTTCTATGTATCACTACACAACAGCCCTAGCAACCAATCTTAGCAACGCAAACACATGTTTGATCTCATCGATATTGTTCATTGAAGCTATAGTAGAGTATTGTGAGAGATCGAGTAAGCGAGTGTACCTGCATTTACAGTAGACATAGCATTTTCCTCCAGGTCAGTCCTATATATTCATAATAAAAAAAATCTGTTTGAATGTCCGCTGCGATATATTGTCCTTTTAACAGTTAAGGGGTTTTCCCGTGCCTAGTCATCTGTCAGTTGCGTCTTCCTTCTCCGTGATCACAAGTTTGAGTCCTTTCAATGTAAAAGTCTTCTCTACTGACTGACTCACTCATAAAGACAGTCTTTGCCGCCATCTATTGGCAAAATAATGTATGTAACTTTTGTTGCTTTTTACAGTCAGGGACTATTTTTTTCAGCGGAAGGAAGGCTTTTAGTGATTTTACTTCATGAAAGTTGCATAGATACATATTTTTCGGCTTTAATAGTTGTATTATGTGGTAACCGTTTTATAAAAGCAATAAGGTACTCGAGGCAAGTGCTGTATCGAGAATAAGTCACGGCTGAAGGGGTTACTCCGCTTCGCGTATTGCCTCGCGTATTGCCCTTTAGCCGTGACTTATTCACGATACAGCACTTGCCTTGAGTACCTTATTGCTTACTTAAAAAAACTGAGACCTTCCACGCTTTCCTTGGTTGTCTATGAAAGCCTGTAGACTGATTTTTATGTGAAGGACTCGGGACATTTTTGCCGTGAAAATCAAATGGATGTGACGTTTACGCGAGAGCCTCTTTTCCGTTCAATGACACATGAAGCGAATGCTTATACAATGTTCAGGATAATGCAGAAAGAGCCATTCTGTACTGTAATGTCAATGTGCCATGCAAAGAAAAGAGATTAATTCAAACATAGTCTCACATAGCCAGATCTATATAATCGAACTATCATAACAATGTAATTTTATTGACCTCATCTGTCGAAATGATGCCGGTGAATTGCAGAGCTGGTGCAAATATATCCACATCACTACGATCAGATGCTTTATTAACTGCTTTTTCTCACCACTGTCATTTTTGTTTATTTTGTTATTGAGAGGAAAGTGAGCAGCACATATTTACATATTCATCTTACGTCGCTCTCAGCAGCGTCTGGATTTTCGTTAACAGTACAGCAAAGGTATTTCCAACTTCTTTTTACTTCTAAGCAAAGAACGAAAAAGAGCTTCGCCTTGAGTATATATCGGGGCCTTGAATTACATTTAATCTCTTGTACGTTACATGCACGAGTGTGAGCGCGAGAAAATAAGTTGCTGGCTGCAGTTCACTTAATGGCCACCGGTGTCGCTAATAACTAGGGTTTCAGAATTCTGCATATAGCCTCTTTAAAATAAATCTTCTTTTGAATTTCTATTCATCAAATAACTCTGAAAAAAGTATATCACGGTTTCCACAAAAATATAAGCTGCACTGTTTTCAACAATGAGAAATTTTACTTGAACAACAAATTAAATATGATTGCTGAAAGATCATGTGACGCTGAAAATATAGCTTTGCCAACACAGGAATACATTTCATTCATTTGTTAATTAAGTTACTTGCGCACAGACAATGATTAGTAAAAAAATATTTAAAACTACAAAAAAAAGCACTACAAAATAACATCTGACATCCATATTTTTGTCCCCTCTATGATTTTTTTTTAATGACTTGCTGAATGAAAATGCGTAATGGCTTTATTATGACCGTTTATAAAGGCGCCGGTTTATTTCTGTCATCCTCAATCTGCTGTGTTGCAAATAATCCAAAATGTAATTTCCTTTCCTGTATTAAATTAGAAAATTAAATCTCCCAAACTCTCTCTCTCTCTCTGTCACAAACACACTCACAAACCGAATAAATCCTGGACAGAAAATGGGAAAAACCCATGAAGTGAGTATACCTTGGACTGGTTGTTTTTGAGACGGTGGGCTTCATCCACTACAAGACAGGCCCAGTCAATGGACTTGAGAACGTTCTGGTCTATAGTCACAAGCTCATAGGACGTCAACAACACATGGAACTTAATGGGCGCTTCTCTCTGGAGGGAAGTGAAAAGAACGGTTACAGTAAAAGTAATTTATTGTATGTTTCTTCTAACACAACCAAATTACATCCTTTCTCCCGTCTCTCATACTATGGCTACTCTCCTTTAACCATTTAACTTCTCTTCCTTTTCCTCCTCACACTGTCCATCTTTGCATTTCACTTTTCCAATCACCAACCATTGCGTTCTTTCCAGTGCTCATCTCCTCACCCGCAATTTGAAGGCTTTCTTTCCTCGATTCACCGCTGTGTCGTCAAAAGTGAACTCGTTCTCGCGGATGATGGCCCGGCTGTCCTTGTCTCCGGTGTAGGTGACAACGTAGAAGTCGGGAGCCCACATCTCAAACTCCCTCTCCCAGTTAATGATTGTGGAGAGCGGTGCGCTCACCAGGAATGGCCCTTTAGTGTGACCCTAATAAACAGAAATAAACCCAGTGATAGGGAAGAATGGACAGAGAGAAACAGGATGGGAGAGAGGAAATATAGCGTGAAATTCAAGAGTTTACTAGTCATTTAACATATACTTTTGTAACCTGACCCGCACAGACCTCTTTAAACAGTGAGTAGAGGAAGACAATGGTCTGGATGGTCTTGCCCAAGCCCATTTCATCAGCCAGGATGGTGTCGGTGCCCTGAGCCCAGGAGAAGCGCAGCCAGTTCAGCCCCTCCAGCTGGTAGAGGTGCAGCGTCCCTCCTGTCTCTGTCACAAAGTCTGGCTGATCTTCATACTTGATTGTGGGCTGAAAGAAGAGAGATGGGCAGAGAAGTGGTGAGAAAAGACAGAAAAAAGGGTGGTCATCCTACATGCCCCAAAAGCTTTAATGCACTGAGGACTTTGTGCTAGAAAGCAGATTTGACAAAATTATAACATCAGAAGAGGTTAAAATGATGGTGGCCAAGAGAGCTCAACGCGCTGGAACTGAAGAAAACACAGGCAAATAGAAAAAATTAAAATCTTGGGGCAGGAGTGTCTACAAACCGGAAGGTAGGTGGTTCCCCCCCCGGTTCCACCTGACCAAGTGTCGAGGTGTTCATGAGCAAGACACCTAACCCCAGCTGTTCCCGACGAGCTGGATGGCGCCTTGCATGGCTGACACCGCCGTCGGTGTATGAATGAGTGAGTGAATGAATGGGTGAATGTGAGGCAATATATAAAGCGCTTTGGTGGCCATGGGTCTTTTAAAGTGCTATATGAAAGCAGTCCATTTACCATTTTGGCAAACAAAACTTTTTTGTATTAAAAATATAAGAACCACTGATATAAAAGGCTGACACTAACATCATTAACAGGCGTGCTAGGAGCTTCATCATTCTCCTCTCTCCTCCTCATCCTCCTTGGCTTCTCTGGGTCTTCCTTCATCACTTCCTCCCTATAAGGGGAAAAAAATAGAACACTGCTTATTCCATCATTCAAAATATAATAATTTCTAGAAAAATTTTAAATTACTAAAACATTTATTTAAAAGAGGTTACAATGCAGATGTAGGGCATTAAAGGCAAACAAGTAAATATTTATAGGGAATAAGGATCATCCACATTCTACTAAAATTCTCATTTTGTGTTCCACTGAAGAAAAAATACTATAAAAATATAATAAAACAACATGTGGATGATTAAAGGGGATATATATATATATAAGATATCTGTTGTAGCTTGTAACGAAACTTAAAAAAAGGACCTTCCTCAACTTCTTAGGTTGTCTATGAAAGCCTGTAGACTGATTTTTATTTAAAGGACTTGGCGGGAAAATCAAAAGGATGTGACGATCTCCCGAGAGCCTCTCTTCCGTTCAATCACACATGAAGCGAATGATTATTCAATGTTCAGGATAATACAGAAAGAGCCATTCTGTACTGTAATGTCAATGTGTAATGCAAAGAAAAGGAATTAATTCAAACTATAGTCTCACATAGCCAGATCTATATAGTCTATAGTCTCAAATATACTTGTCTTGTGTACGTTACATGTGCACAAGTGTGAGCACGAGAAATAAGTTGCTGGCTGCAGTTCATTTAACGGCCACCGGTGTCGGTTTCTGAATTCTAGCCCCTTTAAATAAAATAATTTTTATTTCTGGGTGAACTATCCTATGAAAAATCAAACCCTTGTGACAGTTTGCTGAAACATCTATGTATGACTGCACCTGTGTCTCCAGTACGCCGTTTTGTGCCCACTAAACTCAGGGATGTCCAGCTCATCTCTCTCCCAGGTGCACTGGTCATAGGTTAGATCTCTCCATTTAACCAGGTAGTGGTAGTTGCTCTTCTTATCCATGCTGTGCACACACACATACACACACACTTTAATCTTCTGACAGTACAAAGTATTAGTAAATACAGTATAATATAGTAGTTTAACACAAAAATCACACACCTATGATTGATTATCCTGTGAACCACCATCCATTCTGGCTTGATGCCATATCGATAGTACTTCTCCTCCAGAATGGCATATTGAGGGTCTTTGGCCCTCCGCTTTTCACTCTTCCCAGAATCCTCCTCTCCCCCAGAGCCGTAGTCCAGACTGGGCGGCTCGTCCATATCCGTTTTCCTCTGGTAGTTGCGAAACATCACAGAGTGGAAGATCTCGAGCTGAGGAAGGACAGATGGATAAGAGAAAATCTGTACATTGCATAACAGTTATGTCTGTCACACACATAGACTGTAAAAAAAGAGGGACGATGCCCCTTCGCTCTCTTGAGAAGTGAAGCCGCCAGTGTCCCGATATGGCATCTCGGGACCTGAGTCTGCGCAGGAAGTGAGCAGGAAGTAAAGTCGCGAAATCAAGGCCCTCACTCTCGCAGACTCAATCGTAAGCACACTGTTGGTGCTTCAGTGACTACTTCGCTCAGAGAATCTGTCAATCACAGCTGTCAATCATGACGACGTCACACACAAATAACTAACTAAAAACAAACTTATTTTAAAAACAAACACTTGAACTTACATCAGCGTGATAAAAACATATGATGTTGACAGAAACCATCTTTGGAAAAAATATATTTGAAGTGTAATTGAATTGGTCTTAAGTGCCGTTAAATAACACGGGGTTTATGACCTATACTAGGACCAGTCACCGGGGGGGGGCGATCGAGACGCTTTGGCTTCACTTTTCAGGGCTTGTGCGGCACGCTTGATCTCACACATCTGTCTCACTCCCGCACCTGTAGCTCTGTGATCCAGGTGCAGTGCCAGTAGGACTGTGCTGTTAGCTTCACAAAGAACTCTCTCTCTGGACGGCCCTTCATGGGCGGAGGGGGCGGGGCATCGGGGGGTGCGTCTGGGGGTGGCGGGACAGGAACAGGGGGTGGGGGGTCACCCCATCGCCAGTGCAGAATTTTTTGCACTCGCCCTTTGATTGGTGGACACTGAAAAACAGACAACAGAAGTTAACAGCCGATTGTGTTCAAAATTTCTGATAGACTGACCATTGATGAATTTTTGGTGTATTAAATATAAATTAAAATCACTAGCTTGTCTTCTTTCCCTAAGTATAAGTTAAACTCAATAACCTAATAAATTACTTTATCCACAACACAAACCAACCACAATAATCAATATCTAAAAACTGACTTATCTAATCTAAATTCAACTCAGCTAAACCCATCTCAGTTAACACACCTCTGTTTATCCCAAGTCTTTACTTCTCTTTATATACTGTATGTATTATTTTATTGTATGTATTAAGAATAGATAAAATGGTAGATGTATATACTGATGGAATTTATTCCTGTCAAAGCTGAATTTTCAGTATCATTACTTTAGCCTTCACTGTCACATGATCCTTCAGAAATCATTCTAATATGCTCAAGAAACATATTTATTATTATAATTTTTTTCCTGAATATTTCTGTGGAAACTAATACATTTTTCATCAGGATTCTTTGATGAAAAGAAAGTTCATAAGAACAGCATTTTTAAAAAAAATAGTAACAATGTAAGACTTTGCAAACTTGCTGAATAAAAGTATATACTTTTTTTTTTATTGACCTCATATATATTTCACACATAAATGAACAAAATTACAGCTTGAAAATGACAAAAATATTCTGTTCACGAGAGATATTTACCTTGAATTTCTTTCTTTTCTTCACACATCACATGTCTCACATTTCATCTCAAGCATGCTCTTCACTGACACTGTTGTCTCCATGGTAAGCAAGTATAATAACTTTTGGAAAAAACTTTATTAGGAGTCACCACAACAAAATTGTTTGTTGTGGTGTCTCCACAACTACGGGACATCCTGCAGTAAGTAATTTTTCCACATTAAACAATGAAATGGTTTATGCTTCAACTACCACAGTTTTAGTTCGTAGTTTAATGTTTATTAATGTTTGGGTCAGAGAAAAAAACTGCGTAAAAGCAAAAAAAAAAAAGACATTTGATAATCAGCATTATATCAATGATGAAAAGTTATTGTAAAAAGTTTTCAAGACACTTTCAATACAACAAAAATAAGTAAATATTAAGCCACTGGAGATAAAATTGCCAGTCATCGAAGAACCACGTGTGTAGTGGCAGAGCATTACTCACAGTGCAGCGTGGACAGAGCCACTCTCCGTTGGGGATCTCGGGCAGTGGGGGGTTCAGGCAGTGAATGTGATAGGATGACGGGCAGGAGTCACAGCACAGCAGCTCTCCTCCATCTTTACACACGCGACAGAACTCCATGTGATCATCCTCCTCTTCCTCTCCACCTAGCACATCCCGGACATCGTCACACTCCTCTTCAAAGTCCTCAAAGTCTTCTTCCTTTGCTTCCCACTGGATCCCTTCTTTCTCCTGAAAGATATAGACTTTAATTACAACCCTAGTGAAAAAAAACCTACATCAAAATGTATTTATGTAAATACATTTATTTCATACTAAGTATACTACAAATACAGGTGAAACTCAAAAATGTTTAATATCGTGCAAAAGTTCATTTATTTCAGTAATTCAACCTAAAAGGTGAAACTGATATATTATATAGACTCATTACATGCAAAGTGAGATATTTCAAGCCTTTATTTGTTATAATTTTGATGATTATGGCTTACAGCTTATGAAAACCTTTTCACAATATTTAATTTTGAATTTGGGGTTTTCATAAGCTATAAGCCATAATCATCAAAATTATAACAAATAAAGGCTTGCAATATCTCACATTGCATGTAATGAGTCTATAAAATATATCAGTTTCACCTTTTAAGTTGAATTACTGTAATAAATGAACTTTTGTACGATATTCAAATTTTTCACCTGTACGTTCACCAATTTACTGACATATCGCTTGAGACTTACCGATATAAAGATAATAATTAAACTTTACTTGGAGCGCTTTTTTATTGCACAATGCACATTTATTAATATTAAGCCTAAAATGTGTTTTAATATCATTATTAGTAAGGATAGTAATAGTATGATCTCTGTATAATATCAGTCTTTAAATGCAAGATAAAGTGTACTTAAAGTATACTTGCAATAGTTCCACTTTACCACAATCAAATATACTTAAGTATTTATTTAGTTTGGACCTCAGCATTAATTCTGGATAAAGTGCATTTACCGGTTGTACAAAATGAGTTGTTCCAATTTAGCAGACTTTTAGTATACAAATTTAGGATATCAAAAGTATGATTGCAGGGTATTTATATTAAGTGCATAGATATGTAAATGTATAAAATAAATGTATTTCAAATACATTTTAGTATATTTATTTTTCACTAGGGAATACATCTAGAAAAGCTCAATGTGAAGATCCTACAGAGAGGAATAACAAACTGAAAACATCCTGTTTGATCTCATACTGTAAAATTAAATGATGAAGGTTTGATGATGATCTGCTCTCATAAAAAATGTGGGAAATATATCAGACGATGTCTGGCTTCACTGAGTCCTTCAGTTTAAAATGGATCTGTGATTCTGTAGGTTTGCGTTGATGTGACTCACACAGTGAGGGCAGCTCCACTTGCCCTCGGGCGCTTTCTCCAGCTCAGGCTCGAGGCACACCAGGTGGTACGCTCGAGGACAGGTATCACACAGGATGATCTCTCCTCCCTGCTGACACACCTCGCAGTAGTCCTGGTGATCCGTCTCATAGCCATCGCCATCCTCATCACCCAGCACTGAGAAAGAAACTCACGAGCATAAGCGAGCATAATGTCCACTTCAGTAAGAAGATTTTAAAAGCAATTTTTAGGCATTATCAGTGTGCATTGTTATGGAAATTTTACATTTAGATGTGTTTCTTTTACTTTTGTATGGGTACAACTTTTATTAACGATGAAGATTAATTTTTACTCATAAGCATTTAAAGGAATATAATCAAAAGCACATTATTAAAGATATAAAACTAGGTTTTTTATAAATGTATAAGTTAGAACAGGCTTGAAGGAACAAAATGTTCACTGGGTCATGTGAGGGCTGACAATATGTGTACTCCAAATGACTTTTTGTACTCCAAAGTGTGAAGAATATATGTGTGTGTAACTTTGTTCAAACTAAAGATAGGCAATAGGTGTGAAAAAAAAAAGCAGTGGCTGACAGCAGGGGGTTTTTGGTGCAGACAGGGCATTGTTCTGTCCAGATAGAATTTATGTTTAGACGAGATCTTGAACACAGACGTTTCCTTTTAAGGTAAACGAGACAAATCTTTTGACAGATGCAGCCCACTCAGGATATGTTGGGGGTATATAATCTTGGCAAAGGGGACTGGCCTTTGCCTTCTCATGTCAGATGCTCTCTGCGTGAGAATGCCATGGACCTTCTCATATCAGACGCTGTCTGTGTGGGAACGTCTTATTTCATGCATGAAATAAAATACTTTGTTTAATCTTTTGAGAATCGACTTTGTCTCCTTCATCCAGGTTTTTGAATATTGATAAATTTCCCCAACAAATGGCGACGAGGATGCGATTGCAAAACCGATGATCGTCGTGAGGGGAACAGTTGACTGGCCATCCCGAGAGAACACTCTACGGCTCAAAATCCTCAAGCTTGAGGAAAGAGAATTGTTCAACTCCTCACGACGACCTAGGTGGACGCAATGCCAAGATTAAAGAACTCACAGACAGTGAGACTCACAAGACGGTGAGAGAAAATTATTCACATAGTAGATAAGGAAATGATTTGCGTATTGAATATTTTTTCTAAAAGGGTCAGAGTTTTGGAATAAGCGTTTCCAAACAGGGTTTGAGAATAAGCCTGAAAGTAAGTTCTCAAATGCCATGTGTTAATTCTTCTCTAAAAGGGCCAGAGTTGAGAATAGGTCTGATAGAAAATTTCTCAACACCAGACAAGGTGCTTGTTTGAAATAAGTCTGATAGTAATTTTCGAACATTAGAAGAGGCACTTGTTTGGGAAAGACCTGCATCGACGGAGGCAGGCAGTTTTGAAAGTCCTATATTGACGGATGTAGGCATGTCGTGGTGGCCACGCTGAGAGGAGAATTAACACAGTAAATATAGTGCGTGGTGACCACGCGGGGGAAGATATTTAAATACGCAAATATAAATACTGTTGATTAAGAAGAAGGAAAGAGGAAAATTTATAGGTAAATATAAAGTAATAAAATAATAAATAAAAATACGCAAATATGGATTAATAAAATTAATTAATATAGGGAAATTGAACAAACAAAATGGTCTAAGTAAAAATGGGTAACGGAAATTCAAAAAAGAAGGATGGAGAACAGGTTGATTTCTCGAAGGGTTCATACAAAATAATGGACAACGCAATAGGACAAAGCAATAGGAATTTGGTATCATGAATATGTGCCGTATTTAAAAGAGCAATATGGGTTCAATGGGGGTTTAAGTGTGTCACATTTGACTAAAACTAAAGCAAAATTGGTCTACTCACGTTGTCAAGAGGAAAGACAAGACACATAGAGAAAAGCATTATGCAATCTTAAAAATGACATATCTTTGAAAAATGACGTCTGACATTGTTTCTTCTTCTCCCTATTATGGCATTGTTTTTTTGTTTTGTTTTTGTTTTGTGAGAATAAGATAGGAGGACAGGATGTATCCGGCTCATCTTCCACCTCCTCGCAATCCTAACCAGATTCCAGCCGAGGCAGAAGGACGGGGTCACACAGTTCCTAACGCACCACACGAACAACCACCACCGCTCTGCAGCCCTCCAGAAAATGAAAGTAAAGACTTTGTTCTTGGATGGATTGGACAGTGACATTTCAAAAGCAATTCAAAAGAGCTGTGTCGGATGGCAACTGGCCTCGACAGCAGAAATGAGACGACACGCAAGACATCATGAAAGTGCAGCGAAAAATCAACGCAGCCAAGCAAGACAAAGACCTCATGTTGGCCCTGGTGACAATGCAAGGTGTGTATATGGGCAACAACGACTCCACCCATCACCAACAGAACCAGAGAGGCAATGGCAGAGGAAGAGGCAGAGGACGTGGTCGTGGAAAAGGACGAAACTGTCAACCATTTCAACAACAACGCAAAGAGCCCTATGACAAATGTTTTAATTGTGGACGAAAAGGACATTGGCGTTATGAATGCCCACACGGCGAAGGCGGGGATCAGGCGGATTGAAAGGAGGAGGAGGGGGTGAGTGACGGGGTTCCTGTCTCTCCAACTGATGAGTATAATTTACCTTTATTTTCTGATTCTGCTCTATGCAATGAAGACTTGCTTGCTAGGGTTTTTCTATAAGGCTCATATTTCTTTACCCTTGATAGAAATGAATGTTAATGACGCATCTTTGCTATTTCTGCTTGACACGGGAGCTTCCAATTTTGTAATTAAAGCCACAGAGTTTGAAAAACCAATTCCACTCTCTGGTAAGACGACTTCTTACAGAGGTGCAACTGGTCATGTGGCCATAGAACCATATTCGAAAACCCTTGAGTGTTCAATTGAAGGGGAAAAATAGAATAAAAAATTAAGCATTGTTTTTTAATTACTAAGTTATGCCCAGTGAATTTAATGCGAAGGGATTTACTTTGTAAGTAGGGTGTTTTTGGTTACTGTGGTGATCAGGGCTTATCAGCTGACATGAGAATGACGCATGAAACTGAAAGCATAGAGGATTTTTCTCTGTTTGTATATGAATGGCAAATTTCTGACACATGTCTGACCACAAAGCGGCTCATGACAGAGTGTTGCCATCTTCTGAATCTATGAGAGACTCAGATTTACATTGCACTTCTCATGTAAGCACTGATCATGATGATGAATATGCGCAGCAATGATTTAATGTTGACATAGAAATTGTGACGACTGACTATGTGTATTGGACTGACCAATGGTGTGTTTTGAATGTGAAATTGACTGACAAACAGACAGTGTTTTATGACATGGAAAATGCACAAGCCTCATATCGCTGGCCAAACCAGTGAAGGCTGAATGGCGTGACGCGGGTCCCTTCATGGCCAGGTGCCATGAACTGACCGACTGGGTCATAATAGATAAAAAAAAAAAAGAATGATCTGCCAAAATGAAGGTACCAAAAACAGCCATGGCATGAAAACACAGAAGTTTGAGAGCAGTCACAGTGTTGGATGAGGAAGTGAAACTAAACAGACTGAGTTTAACACAACTCCCTGTCATAACAGACGGGTTGGAGAGAGTTTCCAAAATGTTTATGGGCTACTGATAAAAAATGATGTAGGTCTGATTGCAGATTGTGAGCCGATTCAAATAAAGACCAAATCCGACTATAGACCAAAAAGAAAATGCAGTATCCATTGAAAAAGAAAACAGATCAGCAGAGAAGGCTGCAGCTCGACTTCCTGTTCAGATAACCATAGCAATACAGCTGAATGAGGAACTAGGTGACAGAAGCGATGCAACAACAACACTCTTCTGCCTATGATAAAGAGAAATGGAAGAAGGCAGGCCGTGAATATACTGTAAAAATGGACAATGGGGCCCCAGAAACAAATGGAGATGTTTACTATTATGCAAAATAACTGATTTACCAAAGTTTTTTTCCACAGTGGCAGCAGATTTTTGCAGCAGATGTTTGATTTGTGGTATTAACAATGTGGGGAGGGGTCAGGCAATGAGACAGGGGGGCATCCCAGGCCGCAGAGACCATTCTCAAATGTAATGCTCGATTATATTGAATTATCAAAATCTGACAAAAAGAGATACTGCATAGTGGCAGTCGACATGTTTTCAGAATGGGTAGAAGCCATGCCAACAACAAAGGCAGATTAAAAAAGGAATGGCAAAACTATTCCTACAAGAAATTGTCCCACCATGGGAATTTCAAATCCTGAAAAATTATTAAGTGACAATGGTTCACATTTTGTAAACAGTGCAATTTCAGCAGTTGAAGCATTCCTGGGTACATCCGGAAGCGGGAGGAGCTAACTTACATGAGAATGAGAAAGAGGGGACGCGCACAGCTCTCACCATTTGAGATTCTGTTTGCTCGCCCACCTCAGATGGACTGGGAGGCACGAAATCCTCGAACATTGCCTGACACCACTATTTGTGAGCATGACATGTTGCAATATTGTGTTGAGCTGGATAAGGTGTTCTGTGATATCTCAAAACAGGTCCAGGCAGCAGTTCCAGAGCCAGCTGAGACGGCCCTGCACAGCATCCGAGGAGAGTTTGTGTTGATAAAGGATCTGAGACGAAAGCATTGGAAGGCGAAAAGGTGGCAGGGGCCATTCCAGGTTTTGCTGACAACTCACACTGCGGTGAAAGTCGAGGAGAGGACTTCCGTGGATCCATGGGACCCACTGTCGAAAAGTGCCAGCTCCTAGAAGAAGAATCCCATTCACAGCTAACGAGTGCCAAACAGAGATCAGACTAACCAGAGGCCTGTCATCCCGTAGGTTACCAATTTGAAAACCACCGTCACTGGAGAGCAGACGAATCAATAGTAAGAGACGATCGTGCAATTTTAGGTGTGGTCAGAACTGTAACAAGGACTTTGTGGAACTTTAACGGCGTGGGCATTGGAATAACCTGTCTGATCATATCAACTAGACCTGCCCTGAGACCAAAAATACATCGAGAAACGGGACTGATATAATTCACACAAGAAAATGTTTTCGCCTGACAAGGTTGTAATGTGTAAGGTTGCAATAGGTCACTAAAACTTATCCTCTTAATTGGTGTGGCTGTAAGCTAGCACGAGATGATAGCATAGAGGTGAAAATGACAAAAGGTAAACGGAGTAAGATAAGCATAATATGGGATCCTATTTCAGCAGCAGGACCTGGAGGGTCCATCCATTAAGATCAGCAAATTTAGGAGAATTAATAGGGTTAATTCCATGTGAAATGTAGAAATTACTGAATGTGAAAAATTCTATAGAAATCAAATCAATATCTTCAAAGAAAGTCAAATGTCAGAACCCATCAGAACACAGCACTAGAGACTTTGGCAATGTATGGGCAGTGAAACCGCAATTAGGCGACGTATGTTTATGTAAATTAGGGACCCAACAAGGGGCAATAATGGCTGGTACAGCACACTGTAAAACCACGATAATCATGAATAATAACAAATGTATAACATCTAATGGTACAAATATCACATGTCCATGTGACGACGATGACCTCGGAGAGACAACAGCTTGAACAGTATGTGCACACCCTTCCTAAGAAATGGATGGGGTGCTGTTATCCAGGACTTTTAGATGTAGGAGGTTTATTTGAAAATATGCAAAATGTTAGTAACCTCTTGTTGTTTTAATTTGACTGACGTCTTTCAAAAAGTATCAGACATAATAGAACACATGAAAATGGCCGTAGCCACTCCAGATGAAATGTCATCTTCACTAGATAATTGGTTCTTGGGCCTACAGGGGTGGACGAAATTGTTAATAAGTACCATTATGCCAATCGGATGTTTGATTTTGATTTTTCTTTTGATGATTCCATGTTTAATGAATTGTATTTCTAGAATCACTGCTAAGGCAGTGACTACCACAATGGTGAGAATGAATCCAGGGGAATACAACAATGATACGTAGGGCACCAGAGGTGAAGTTAATGTGTCAGTGGCTGATGATGATGAGGATTATGAGAACAAGAGCGAACATGAGTTTGACTAGAAAATGAAGTAACCATGGGAAAAATTTACCTGTGGTAAATTACTATGAGTATGGAAAAGTAAATGTCAAATTTTGTGTATGTTCTTTGAATGAACATGGGGTGGATTGTTATGGAAATTTTACATTTAGATGTGTTTCTTTTACTTTTGTATGGGTACAACTTTTATTAACGATGAAGATTAATTTTTACTCATAAGCATTTAAAGGAATATAATCAAAAGCACATTATTAAAGATATAAAACTAGGTTTTTTATAAATGTATAAGTTAGAACAGGCTTGAAGGAACAAAATGTTCACTGGGTCATGTGAGGGCTGACAATATGTGTACTCCAAATGACTTTTTGTACTCCAAAGTGTGAAGAATATATGTGTGTGTAACTTTGTTCAAACTAAAGATAGGCAATAGGTGTGAAAAAAAAAAGCAGTGGCTGACAGCAGGGGGTTTTTGGTGCAGACAGGGCATTGTTCTGTCCAGATAGAATTTATGTTTAGACGAGATCTTGAACACAGACGTTTCCTTTTAAGGTAAACGAGACAAATCTTTTGACAGATGCAGCCCACTCAGGATATGTTGGGGGTATATAATCTTGGCAAAGGGGACTGGCCTTTGCCTTCTCATGTCAGATGCTCTCTGCGTGAGAATGCCATGGACCTTCTCATATCAGACGCTGTCTGTGTGGGAACGTCTTATTTCATGCATGAAATAAAATACTTTGTTTAATCTTTTGAGAATCGACTTTGTCTCCTTCATCCAGGTTTTTGAATATTGATAAATTTCCCCAACAGCATCCAAACCACAATGATAATATGTTTCTTTTTTATAGCGCCTTTCAAGAACCAAAGGTCGCGTCACAAAATAATACAAACCGTTGACAGACAAAGAGACAAGCAATCTGTTATTATAACAATCAAACAAGCAGAAAAGCAGATGGAGACAACCAATAACTACAAATAATTAACATGAGAAGTTAGAGAATCAAAGAAAACATCATTGGTACTTACCCACAATGATATGGCAGTGAACTAAGAAACCTCTATTGAAAGGGGGGGCCGATATTACCCAAATCTTATTTCATGATATAACAAATTTTATTTCACAATAGTTATATATCATGAGTCAGTCAGCATGAGTGCGTTATCATGCACGTCCCACTCTTTATTTTTTTCATCCACGCATATTTCTTTATCACACAAGTAGTATTGTGCTACGTGGATACATTTACATACTGCAATATAGCAAAATCTGTAACGTAGACACTTTATATTGTCGCCCTGATATATATACCGTCTTACCACACAGCCCTAATTGCAGTGAACAATTTTTGAATAATTTTGGGGCACAAGGATGTGGAATGATTATAATTTGTATGAAAAGCAACACAAACCCCCCCCCCCCCTTTTTTTTTTTTTTTGCTTTATTTATTAAATCAGAGGGTTAAACAGACGCATTGTTTTTAAAAAATTTATATTGTTGTCTGAGGTCAACTTATGACATTCGCTTGGTTTTTACATTCAAAAACATCAAAATGAATAAGTAATAGGCTATTACCTACCCTGGTTTTGAGCCTAGCTCCTGAAATGCTCGGTTTTTATGGGCGTGCCGCATTGAAGACTTGGAAGTAAACGCCCACTGCTATGATTGGATAACAGCTTTGCATATTATAATGAGTTTCATGTAATGTGCAAATCGGTGGGCGGGGCTAAGGCCGTGTGTCCACCAAAGCGTTTTTTCACGCGACTGGCGTGTTTTTTCAATTGTTTTCAATGGGAGCGCCGTGTTTTTTAAAACGCCATGAGCGTTTTTTACAGGTCGCCGAGAGTTGAAGAATGTTCTTTTTACGTTCCGTCACTTTTTACCCAACCGTCCAATCACAGTGGAGGAGGGGCGGGACTAATATCACACCGACCAACGTATATTCTGTATCATAGCAACGAAGTGTCTCAACTGAAAAAAAAACTGCGCTGCCAAAACCACAGCTAGGCGTTTTCAGCTGGCTAAAAACGCTTTGGTGGACGCATATGGCCTAAACAGGCGGTGTTGAAGTAGGCGTCGATCTTCTTCTGCGGAGGCGGTGTTTGATACCCTTTGACGTCATAGATCCCCACTTTTAAAAACCTGTCGTTCGCGGAGCCTGGTGTCAATAAAAGCTTTTATTGGACTAACAAGGAAGTTTTCAGTTCTGAAACTTACAGGATATTCTTATAGTATGATGACCTCTTATATGTCAAAAGCTTAAGGAAAATTTGATTTCTCAGTTCATCACCTCTTTAAAGACAGATCCAATACAAAGATGGGGGGGTTCTCACCCTTTTTCTTCTTCTTGGCCGGACGACCCCTTTTGTTCTTCTTGACCCGTCCCGAGCTGTCGGATCGGACTGAAGAGCTATGAACGCTGGAGTTCTCCTGCTCGGAGTCGTCCTCATCCACCTCCTCACTCTGCATTACACATACAATCAAACACAACCACTGCACCCAACACACATTTACAGGGGATACGCATTACACACAAACTCTCACCGAACTGCTCTTCTTCCTCTTGTTACCAAGTGCTCCCAGTTTAATGCGCAGAGGAGCCATTTTCTTGGGTTTTGGCTTCTTCCTGTCTGAGACACGAGGACTCTTACTGCGTTTCTTGTAGCCAGGGCCTGCCGATAACCAATAAATTGGAAATATAAAAATTAGATGGCATTTTGTCTGGATAAAAAAAGAATACGCAAAAAAAATAAATATATATTTTTAAAATGCTACAAGTTCAATAAGGTGCAGTATAAAAGAGTAATATTAATTTGCTATTAAATATGCAATTAAATTAAATTAGTGTTTTATAAGTGAGATTTAAAGTGCCTCTATTATGCTTTTTTGAATATTATCTTTCATGCAGTGTGTAATATAGATGTTTGTGAACGTAAAAGGTCGGCAAAGTTTTAAAGATCAAAGTGCACGACAAATAAAGTGATCGTCTCCTAAAAGAAAGAATCGATTCTGAACTGTCGAAACGAGTCGTGAGTAATCCCAGTCTCACTTCCTGTTACAAACCTACGTAACAATGTGACTTATTTGCATAATGCCAGTCTATGGTGTTCATTGGCTGCCTGTGAACAACGTCTACTTTTACTGTTCGTATGATTACAAGTGCTATGGAAGCCTTAGGAGCAGAAATTCAGATATGGTAATGCATGTTTTGTTTCCAACATAAGTGGTCAACCAATCACAACAGACTGGGCTGTCCGACCAATCAGAGCAGAGTAGGCTTTCGGAAAGGAGGGGTTTAGAGAGACTGAATCTTTGAGAAATTAGGTGATGTGCAATGTATATTCTGGGAAAATTAAACAGTTTTTTTACCTTGAATGCATGAAAATCAATTGTAGTAGTAGACCTCTATAACAAAATTAGGAACCTTTAAAATAACATAATTGGGGCACTTTAAGTGGCCGTTAAGAAGACGACTGAATGTAAAAATAGAAGAAATGTTTCATAATGTTGCTATCAATCCTACAAAACCAGACATTTTTAATGATGTGTGTATACATTACCAAAACTGAAACCCATAAAGCTGCCCATGCTTTCTGACCGCTTACCTTTGCCCTCTTTGGTCTTGGCCTTGCGAAGTGGTGGTGGCTGAGGTGGAGGTTCAGGAGAGGCTGATGCTGCCGAGACCTGCTCAGCAACGGCTAATGCGGCGGCGGCGGCTACGGCGGCGACGGCTGCGGCCGAGCCTTTGAACGGGTTATTGGAGCTGAACTCACGCCATTTGGCCCCCAGAATGGTCATCATCTTGGACATGGGGATTTTAGGGTTCTTCTTAGCAATCATGGGTCTGCAGACGATATAATATGTTTATTACAGAAATGTTGCTGCAAAGGAACTACAGTGTGTGTGAAACCCCGGGTGCAAGGCAGTACCTCATGAACTGGCTGAAGGCCTTGTAGTTGGTTAGTGTGCGGTAATCTTCTTCTGTGAATGTGTGATCGACATCTTCCAGCCCCCACTCTCTAGCCAGCTGGGCTGATGTTTTCATCTCTACCGGCTGGAAGAGAGGCTTCATCATATGGCTGTCGCAGTGTGGATGGGTAATAAACATCTGGAAACATCTGGGCTGCGCTACATGTTAGCTGGATCAGTAATTATGTGTGTGGCCATGCAACAGTTAGAAACACCATGTTTGTGCATGTCATTTGTTCATAATTTCTGCATGCAAGTGCGAGAATAACCTCCGATGACGTGCTTGCATATGTGTTTGTGAATGTGTAAAGTCTGCAAACACCTTATATTGAGGCATATACAGCACTAACACCAGCTCTGCAGATGAAAGCCATTCATATTCTGATACACAGTAACCGCTATCTAATATTCATCTAATTATTATGCATGCTTGGTAAAATCAAGGGAATTTATCATGTGCTTGAATTCTTTTGAACTCTTGTTATTTTGTTGTAGTTGGTATTAGTGTTTTGTAGGAAATCAGTGTTAAGATGATTAGTTTTCCTCTGGTGAACTTAGATCCAGTGGAATTTAAGCAAGTTCTCTCCATATAAATGCAAATATTTTAAATAATTATGTAAAATATTATACTTTAATCCTAGATCTGGATTAAAGTGTTCATGCAACTAGGTAACTTTACTTTATTAAAGGGGTCATGACGTAGATTTTTATTTTATTTTTAATATGTTACTTGAGGTTCACTTATAATTTAAATATAATATAATATAAGTTTATTTTGCAAATAAATAAAAACTACATATATTATTTTCAACCCTCATTCTAAGCCTCTGTCTCAAATGATCAGTTTTTAAGGCTGATTTAAGGCTTGTCAGTAAACGGCCACTGTTACGATTGGCTAACGTCACTACGTATTTTGAAAACATTATCCACATAAAACCGTAATTTACAGACAAAGCATTATAAAATAATTTATTTTCAGTTTGTGATGCAGCTGCTGTCAGACTCAATACAGTCGCTGCTTCATCTTTCAACAAAAGTTTCTTTGTGAACTCTGCATTACACTGAGCCTCGTTTACTAAACAAAATGCCCCGAACAAACATGTAATCCTCTGACGTGATCCGGGACGACATTAAAATAAACCATCCACTTGTTTCTGATGCTGGGATCCTTCTGAACTCTGTACAGAGATGCAAACAAACATTATAAACCAAGTGAACGTTCTTTCACTCGTCTATTAGTCCTGTAGTCGATAGACTCAAGTGTGTGGAGTTGGTCAGAAACTGAACACACATCTGTAAACTGTATCAGTGTAGACAGCGTCAGTGATTATAATGGGTTTTGTGTTTTTGACATGACGCTCGCATCCAGTGTAGGAAAATGTCAGCCGTTAAGTGACCGAACGCCAGTGGGCGGAGCCTATGGTGCGATGATGTTTAACTATTTAATGTCGATGTCATGCTCTGGAGGCAGTCATATGCAAATGTATTTGCATATGTGGCGTCACAGATCCCGCAATATTAAAATTTTGCTGAAGCTGAAATTCTAGAAGCTGTTTTCTAGATTAAATAAATGCTTTGTTTATAATGATGAGGATGTTTTAAGCTAAGAAACTTGCAGGATGTTTTAACGGTATACAGACCTATTATATGTAAAAATATACCCTTCAAGTTCATTTGTTAATACGACTACATTTTCTTCCTTAAATAAAGTACGTACACAGAAAAACAAATTCCATTCCTACTCAACTTTACTTGAGCCAAACAAGTACGTTTACTTTTTTCAGTTTTCATTCTCTAAGTCGAGTAAACTTTATCATTTTACACTTTATAATGAGCTGCTTGTGTTTGGATACAGAGGAGAATAAGGAAAAACAAAACAACAAAGATAACATGCGACTCAGCATGCAGAGCAAGAAAAGACAGAGTGCTAATGGATAACCTTTGTGGTCTCTTCATGTGTGCTGTCTTCATCCTCTTTCTTCTTTTTCTTGGTTTTCTTCTCTTTTTTATCCTTGTGTTTCTTCTTCTTTTTCTTCTCCCCTCCGTAATCGCTGGCAGCACTGTCAGAATTCATGGCACAGTCCGGCTCTGAGTCTCTCTCTATGTCACTGTCCTGAAAGAGGCAGAGAAAGTTAGATTAAAGAACATATCACTGGAGCTGTCAATACACTGCACTCATTTAATACACTTAATTATAAAAACAATAACGTGAAAATAAATATGCGCAATTACTTTTAAATGTACACCACGTTTTTTTAATTCAAAATCAACTAAATTTAAGTCAATACATCATCAATCCTTTTTCCAAAACGTGTTTTCGACTTACCCTGATTTACTACGGTAAGCCTATTATACGTGTTTAGATTTAATATCTATGTTTTATGAGCAGCAGGATAATCTCTCTCTCCTTTAGTTATGAGAAAGAACCATATTCATCCGCACAGTCACGCAGAGCCAAAGCAAAACAAAAACAATGTTGCAAAATGCACCCAGTTTTGTTTTTTAACTGTCTGTTAAAGGGGCCAAAAGTTACAGTTAAGGGCTAATTAATCAGCATATCATGTAATTTGCCTTAAATTTTTCATTTGATTAAAAATCAATTGATGGTTTGCAGATTACTATTAACTAAAAGTTGAATGAAAATTGCATTTGCACATGAAGACAGAAAAACACATCAACCACATACTATTTTTTTGCGCTTGCGCGCTTTGGTCATCTTCCCCTCCTTGTCCTTGTCTTTCTTCTTTGTCTCTTTCTTTTTCTTAGGGCCTCGTTTCTTTTTCCCCAGGTTGTCCCTGTCTGATGTCTCGCCAATGTCGTCTCCATCATCTAAGTGAGAGAGATGCAGGGAAATGAGGGAACATGTGAGGACTGATGAAATTAAAGTGACCATAATTCTTTGCAAACCCTCTGAGGTATCCTTCAAATCATTTCCCACTTCAATTATTGAACAACACGAGCGGTGCAGAGACCGAGACTGTCACATAGGAAATAAGTCATTCCACTATGACTTGAACTAAGCTGTAGTATTTAATGAATTAATCTCACAAACATAATTATCTACATGACCTAATTATGACAGCCGGCTCGCATGGAAAGCTATTTACAGAGTGAATTTTAAGATGATGATAAATATTGTATGCGGCACTCCATGAGATGAAAATTTCAGGTCACTGCATGAGCAGAATAAATTACTCTAAAGCCACCATGAAATCAAAATTGACAATTCTTATTTTTTTTTATGGAATACTGCAGTATTTATTTTAAAAGATTTATCCATGCACATAATTTTTTTTTTTATGTGCCTAATAACTCACAACCTGTCACTCACATGAGATCGACCAATTGCAAACCACAAACTTAAAACTCTCTCAGAATGTGTTCTTACATTTATGCATTTGGCAGATGCTTTTATCCAAAGCGACTTACATTGCATTTCAAGGTACACATTTACTTTCTTATCAATTATTGTCAGTTAACCTAAAATGTGCTTCATGAGGTAACATCTAAATCAAAAGGGGTTAATATTATATATTCCAAATAAGGTCCCTGTATTATGCTTCCATAAAAGGGGCTTTGACACAGACATCATCTTTCAGAAGGGGCAAAGTGGAGTTAAACAGCTGCAGTCATGTGACAATTTACAGCAGCCATGTAAAAACGTTGACACGAAACTAAACCTGTCTGTTCTTTCATTTAAAGCAGACAGCTCTGTGTAAAACACACCAACAACTCTTTTAGCCGATTTTAATTCAAAAACATTTAGGACATAATATTACCAAGTGCAAAATATAATTTAACAACCTGACGACATTAGTTTAGGCTACAACAATGAAAGAGAGTCAGATAAGATAGAAATACCTCATCACGTTAAAAAGACCACCTACTCACTTTTTAGTTTTACTCTGCATTGTACAGCTTTGTTTTCGTAAATGTAGCACCGTATCTGCACTGTATCATCATATCATGTCTGCCTAACATCAGATAGCGTAGAAGTATCGCCAATGCGCTGCGATAAATGAGTTGGGTTTGATACAGTGTCTTTGTTGCTGGGGCGCGCGCACGGGCAGAGCCCTTACCCCCTGCCAGAGGCGGCAGAAACACACACTCGAGGCTCGGGGATTGAAAGGCCGTGAGCTGAACTAATGCTCCCCTCTTCGTGAACTCATGCACCCGGAGTGAGAGACCACCAGATGAACCGCACATGAAGGTCGCGGGGGCGAGACAGGACGCGCGTGCTGCTGACTGACTGACTCACGCGCACTGTGGGAATGCGCGATAAACACACTAGGCTGCACGAGGCCCCAAATATAAAAGTTAGAATTAACTAAAGTTATTTTAGAGAAAAATTGTATTCTTTTACCAGTTATTATTATTTTTAACACATTACTCGTAATAATATGACACAGCGTCATGTTTATAACTAAGCTTTGATTGTGCACATTAGTGGAACTTTTGAATCATCACTATCTCTGTTGATGTCATGCCATACACATAATAATATAGCGGTTTATTGACATAGTCACAGTCAAACAGCCTGAGGGAGGATGACAAGGACAAACTGTCATGGCATTTTGCAAAGTGAAAGCATAGCAGATCTCTGAACAAGGCGGCAGTGGGTCGGGTCAAGTTTATTTACATTGTCACAATCAAAGCGGTAACAGTTCGTCCTGACACTCGCGCCTCACCCGCATTTAGATCAATGCATTGGCTTGTTATTCTGTATCTGCTGAAGTAAAAATCCGCAACCTTCAGGGGTAAAAAAAGAAAAAGAAGAAAAACCGAGATGATGGCAGCTTAATGATCCTTTGTCAGATCACCGCGGGAGATGAAAAAGCACCATCATATGACAAGACCTGATGAATGACACAGACGGGACAGAGAGAGAGGGGATCGGTCAACTTTAGCCAAACTCTATGCAACTCTTTGCCGAAATGCACGCGGATAAATAAAGCATGCACAATTCCTAACAGCATCAGAGCATCCATGATGAAGTATGCAGTCGCGCAGATGTCGCAGTTTAAGGGTGATTCGCGTTTGTTTCGATGTGTTGTTGTGCCCCGCGCGCGCGGACAGCACGGTTACCTGGCGCGGCTCTTGCTGCAGTTTCTCGAGGCGCCGCCGGCGAGTTTATGTCGCTTGCGTTCTCGTCCAGGTCTCCGTCGTCTTCTTCTTCTTCATCAAAATCTCCTCCCTCGGAATTAACCGCCGTGCCCTCATCTTCCTCACAAGAACGGAGAAGAGAGGACATTATATTCCCGCTGGTGACCCCGTTCCGCGAGATCCAAGTGTATTCCGTCCGAATTATGATATTTATTTAATATTCAAATCGACACACAAAAAGTGGGGGGCGTTTTGGAATATTTTACACTACAAGGCAGAGAAACAAAGATGGCCGCCCTTATATTTATTTTTTAACAACCCCCCCCCCCCCCCCAATAAGAAAAATCCCCTTACATAAAAATGGCTGACTATATTATTTCAGAACGCCCCCCCTCCTCTCCTCCTCCTTTTTTCCTCTTTCTCTCTCTCTCTTTCTCTCCTGTCTCCCCTCCCTTCTTAAAATAATCACACTGTTACAGGAGGGGGGAGTATTGCTGATTGCAACTTGTATTTCAGTTCATTTTTATTGTGTGATCATCTTTCTCTCTCACTGCTTCAGACTTGCCTGTGTGTAACTCTGTCTTTTCTGAAAGTGCATGTAATAACGGACGCGCGCACTGCCTAGAGCAACACGAATCTAACAAACATGGCCACCTTAATATTCTTTAAAGCCCCCACCTTTGTCAAAACCAATCCACAAAAGAAAAAGAAAAAAGAGAAAGAGCTGGAGCGAAAGGGCTGATGTGAGGTTGGCTCGAGGGGGAGCGCTGCCGCAGCCATGCCCACACTTACATCATGTTGCATTGCTTAAAAATTAACTATTTGAGGTGAGGACAAAACAAAGCAAGAGCTGCAAAAGATAGAATCATTATTAGCAAATGGCAATGGCATAGATCATTCCACATCTTTAGCTGCTGATTTACACTAATAGTTTGCACATACACACATTGTATTCTAAACTCTGACACTTTTCAAGGATGCATGCCACAAGTTTCCATGCAAACCAGACCAGCTTATGCACATTTTTCCTACTTGAAATACCCTTTCTTAAACTTGCAGTTCGTTTATACAGTATATACAGTAGCCTAAATATAGCTTCATATTCTAGCTCAGCGGTTCTCATCCTTTCTGACACTATTGTCAAAGACAATATTTGACGCCCCCAAGATATTTCTGGTACTTTTGCTATATAAAGAAAAAGCTGCTCATTAAAAAAAAAATGTGTGTGTGTGTGTGTGTACAATAATTACATTAAATATAATTAGAAATAATTGAAGTAATAAACTTGCATAACTAGAAGCAGTTTAAATAACAATGTTTTTCAGTTTACATTTTACTATTAATACATTTACA